>NW_026596034.1:22680389-22948368 GCF_907164565.1 Psammomys obesus
CCATTCCCACCTCATCCCACTCCCAGAAGCCCTGCTGTCTGGGAACTCACTTCACTGCTGGGGAGGCCCTCGGTCTCAGACGTTCTCAGAGGCCTTGGAGTGACAAGCATTCTGCATGTGGCCTCACTGATAATCTCCCCTCAGCCCAAATCATTCCCTTAGGTTATTCAGGTCACTTATCTTGTTGTTTCCTCATGACAGCCTTCCCTGGACCACTCTGTTCTGACCCTTAGGTCACCCTCTGACCCCTTCCTTGCTTCATTTTTCTTTGCCAACATCACTACTTTACACAGTCTGCTTCTTTAGATTGTCTTCCCCCGCCCCCCACTGGAATGTAAAGAAAGGCCATGTCTGTTTTGTTTGTGGCTGGATACATGACTTCTAGAACTTTGTCTGGCTCAGAGCAGACGATACAGATTAATTGCAGGTCAGAACTGATCCCTGATGAAGAGCAGTAGCCTGCCCTGGTCACGACCTTCGCCTCTGTCTTCATTTATGCTTGACAATGCTGATGAACATGTGCCAGCTGCAGAAGCAGGCTATTCTCAGGGTCTGGAAGGGCTGTTTGATAATTATGTACCAAACAGGAGTCTCAGCATCTAGGAGTTTTTGGTCTTTTCCTCTAATCACTCTTCTTGATCTTGGGATCTGTAACTATTTTGGAAGTGGATTTGCTGTGATTAAATTCTTTCTTAGTATAATCCTTCATGGAAAACAAAAGTTTTAAATGAAGTGAATTAGGATGGATTTGCTGAGGTTTGGTTGTTCGCGCAATGATCTTACCGTGACTCATTTCCAAACCAGGTCCCTGAAGATCATTCTGATGGTCTCCTTGTGACAGAGGGGAACAGATCTCCATTATCAGGTGACTGCACTTACTTAGCACCTGTGATTAGAGGATGACCACATACACAGAAGTTCTGAGGTGGGGGTAGGGCAAGCCTATCAGGAGAAGAGCTGTCACAAAGCCCATGCACTGTGTTATGCAGGAAACAATCAGGTTTTGGCAAGGCTGCAGTGTAAATGGAGCCTGAGCAGAATTATCCCTGGCTTTGTTGTTCTTTTCTCCTGGAATCCCTGAGGGCTGCATCTTAACAATTGCAAAAGTGGGTGTTCACGGGTTGGGGTACAAGGAGTTTCTGGCAAGCAACCTTTAGAAGCAGGGCTGAAAGGATGTGTTTGAGGTCCTTCTGTGCTTAAGTTTTCCTGCTATCCTGGTACTAACTCCCACCCATTCTAAGCTACTGTTTGTAGCCCAACTCAGCATGGGAGCAAAGTGAAGGCTAGCAGTGCCATATCTGGGAGTATGCTATCATAAAGGCTTCTCCCCAAACCAGAAAGGAAAAGGTATTGGGGCCTAATTAACCTATTGCAGTGACTTAGAACCTGTGAAGGGCCTCAGTCTTGGAAACTCCAGAAGATGTCCAGAGTTTGCTCTCTGAAACCTCAGTTGTACAGTCCTCAGAGGCACCAGACCCCATGGGCCATGCTAGGACAGAAGCTGACTCTTACCAAGACCTTTGCTAACTCCCCAGTGGGAATCTCCTTTTCTGCTGACTGGAATTAAGTTTGGGACTGTATAGCATGTAGAATTTGTCTACTGAGATCTGCTAATAGAGGCCTATTCTTGAGTAGGGACAGTTTCGTTTGTTTGTTTTTTCCAAGCAGTTGTTTTGAAGAGAACTGAGATCACAGCCTTGGGACTTGTAGCTATCTTCCATCTTCTCATCTGCCTGAATTACTCAGTTCACTTGGCCCTGCTGGCCTTCTTAAGAGAGATACACAGAAACATTTGGCTGGGAGGCCAACATGAACTCACCAAAGTCAGGTGAAAGTGGTAACTTCTTTGGATGAAATTTATGGCCCCAACCCCCCTTTTTTTTTTTTTACTGTTAGAAATGAAAGTTGTTATGTCATGGGCCCTAGAGAGATACCAGCTGAACTATAGCATGGCACACTACAGGTGCTAGCTTTTTACTGCGGGATGTGAGACATCTAAAACAGCCTGGCTTGAAGTAGACATAGCATAAATTGGTTGCAGGTTGCAGGTCAGATCTGACCTGAGAAATAGTAGTTTCCTGCTCTGGCCTCACCTCTACCCATTTTCATTCATACATGATAATGCTGAAGAAAGGGTTCAGGAGCAGTAAAATTCTCACTCCACCATCATCCTCACCACCAAGTACAGTTTGGAGGGTGATGGAGACACCTGGAGTGATACCTTACACAGGTGAAACACATCTTTTATGCCTATCAGTGTCAAGTGGATATCTCACTAATCCTCAGCCTTGTCACTATCTAGGAAGTCCTTTAATACTGTCTTCCTTTTATTTTTCATTTTTATTTTGTATGTATATGGGTGTTTCCCTGCCTGTATGCCTGTGTACTGTGTGTGCAGTGCCTGCAGAAGCTGAAAGAGGGCATCAGATCCCCTTGGACTGGAGCTACAGACAGTTGTGAGTCATCTTGTGGGTTTGAAATTGAACCTGGGTCCTGTAGATGAGCAGCCAGTGCTCTTAACTGCTAACATCTCTCCAGCCCTACTCCCTTAAAAATATTTTATTTTATATTATTGGTACAAAATACAGGGGTTTTCCATGACATTTTCACACACATACACACTGTACTTCAGTCATACCAACCCTTTCTCATTTCCTGATCTCTTAGTACTGTTGTGGGCTTTAACCCTCAAGGATCTGACACTAAGAACCTATGCTTTTTTCAATTTTGTTTTTGTTTCTCCAGACGGGGTTTCTCTGTATGACCCTGCTTTTTCTGGAACTCACTCTGTAGACCAGCTTGGCCCCAAACTCAAGAGATCTGCCTGCCTCTACCTCCTAAGTGCTGGGCTCAAAGGCATTCGCTACCACCCAGCAGAGCTTATGCTCTTAATGATCTTCCCATGAGGCCTGTTTGATGATTCATTTCTTATTCTATATCCAGAGACAATGAGGCATAAACCAGAATAAAAAGAGGCTATTATAATATCACTATTTGCCATTTATCTAAATTAGATAATAAATCATGAAGCTACTTGATACAATATATGTGTCAACCTCCTGAACATTTAGTTATTGCTTAGTGCATTTGATGGCGTCTGTGGTATAATTAATACTTTCTTATAGAAAGTATATTTGTTTGAAAAGGAAAAGTGAAGAAGAAAATATGCTTATCCAGTTTTTCTTATCCTCTGGTGTGAGGCTTTTGGCAGTGGTCATCTGGGAGGCTGGTAGAGAAACAGTTTTTCCCAGGATTGTCTGGGCCAGTATTGGGCCTTGGGAAGGAGAGGCACATTGCCTGCAGCAGCAGCAGCAGCAGCAGCAGGAGGCAGCAAAGCTGAGCAATGCTGTGGAGTTCCAAATAACTCCCGGCCATGTGCCAGGCTCAGCATAATTGGGCATCTGCCACTGGCATCTCCAGATGTTTGCCTTTATCAGACATTGATGTGGTTCAGAATTTTCATTGAGAACCTTGTAAAAAGCTCAAGCTGGTTGGGATGCTTATTGTTCATTTTATTTGAGTTTCTTATCATGTGCAAAATGTTCCAGGCACCATTAGGAGACACAAAAGACTCCAAAAACACAGTTTCAGGGGGCGGAAGCTCACTGTAGTGTGGAAGAGACATGGCCATGGACATTTACAAACATTTGCTGAACACAATCAGCGGGTAGGAATGAAAGTTGCTCTCAGCAAATCACCAAGGCGTTGGGGATAGGGTGTGGAGGCTGAGGATTTAATGCTTGCCAGGGAAATCTTCTAAAATTGGATGGGTGTTCCAGGCTGTTTCTACATTAATGTCTTTAGATTACTACCCAGTAGTAGAGACCAGAAATAGGGCAGGAGCTTGACCAGGAGAATATTAAAGGGGACTCATATCTTGCTTGAGGCAAACATTTGAAGCCTCCATATGGGCACACTATAATTATTGCTCAACCATAAATGTAGCTTGGTGAGGTACATTGATTTATCTATAGATCGCCTAAGGGCATTTAGGGAAAACCCAACATAGGCAACAAGAGCTGTCCCTATCAATTTACAAAATTCATGTCTGAGACAACATCACAGAAGGGCAGCAAGCTTGCTAATGGCCATAAATTAAAGTACCTTCATTGGAAAAGAATAATTTAAGTGATCAATAAACTCTTTAAAAAGACTACTTGGAGTCTTTTTTAAAGAGACTTCATTTACTCTCTTCCGCTCCTCAAAACTGAATTAGTAGAAGGTTGTAACAGAAGATGTGACAGCGAGGGTATTAAACTAGGACAGATTCTGAAAAGAAAGGAGAATATAAGTTTCTAAACATAATGGCCATTCTTTTGTTTTGCTTTGGAGACAAGGTCTACATAGCCCTGGATGTCCTGGAACTTGATATATAAACCAGGCTGGCATCAAACTCATAGAGACCTACTGCTTCTGCCTTCTGACCACTGGGATTAAAGGTATGGGCTACCACACCAGGCCTAGTGGCCATTAAAAAGATGAAATGAACCTAGGGCCTTATGCAGCTAGGCAAGTGTTCTACCACTCAGCTAGACCCCCAGCCCTATAATGCCAACCTTCCTTTTTATCTTTGAAATTTATGAAATCCAAAGCAAAAAGAAAAATGTAACCAATTACAGAGCTTCAGTAACTAACACAGACAAAAAGTGCTAATTCAGGGCTACTGGATTGTTTGTGAATTTATTTAAGAAATGAGGGAAGTTGGAGAAAAGATCTAAAAGTTTTCAGAAAAGATTGATTTTCAATCAATCTTGGGAGGCAAAGCCATAATGAAGATAGACACACTTACTCTCTGGGTGGATATGGGACAGCTCTAGATTAGTCAGTTTATTGCTGGATGAATGAATCACTTCGGGTGGTGATTGAGTCAAAGTCACTGACCCAGATCTCAGCATTCAAGGCATCTGGTTTACCCTACAGTAGAGGTTGTGCTCTATGTTACTGGTCTGTACAGACAGTGTTTGGTATATTTGACACCCAATGAACTCAGACAAGGCTGTCTCCCATAGGTTGAGAGTTCCAGGGAGGCATGAACACCACTCTCAGCATGCCTGGGGTATTGGCCTTGGACTAGCCAGGACTCAATTAGTATTGAATGATGATGTCCCACAAACTAAAGGCAGAAACAGAACCTACAACAATAACAAACAACAGTTACTCCTTAGTAGGAACCATTTTTGGAGTGCTTAATGATAGCAATCAAATCTGCCAGCATTTTTACCAGAACAAATACTTCAATGGACCTTCTCAGTAGGAGCCAGGCAGTTATGAAATGCCCAATAAGGGCTGGAGAGATGGCTCAAAGGTTAAGAGCACTCGCTGTTCTTCCAAAGTTCCTGAGTTCAATTCCCAGCAACCACATGGTGGTTCATAACCATCTATGATGAGATCTGGTGTCCTCTTCTAGTGTGTAGGCTATGTGCAGACAGAATACTGTATAAATAATAATAAATAAATAAATCTTTTTAAAAAGGAAAAAAATGCCCAATAAATGCGATATGATGTTGGACTTTGAGTACAAAAAGACCTATCGTGGACATGTGATAATCTGTTCACTGAGGCACTTTGCTCAGGTAGCTCAGTCTGGACTTACAAGGGCCTTGGAAAGACAAAGGGGAAGGGAGACTCAGAGACAGTGCTGACCTGTTCCTACATGCATCCCTGAACATCTGAAGGGTGGAATCCCCACAAGAATGATGGAAAGATGGAAAGGGAAAGATTGGAGAAGGTCAGGGAAACAAAGGACCAAGCTGCTGCTGTTGATGGCAAATTGCTCACAGGACTTGAATCGGAACAGGTGGAAATAGTGTTGACAATGATCAAACATGAGGCACACAGGCAGTGAAGGACCAACAGCCAGTGTGTTGAGCATCCTTGTCCAGCCAGGTCTCTCAAGCAAGCTTTGTATTTTACCATCATGTTTTAGTCCCACAAATAAAGCTCCCAACTTGCTCTGGTGGCACCAATAAGTGGCTATGATACTCTGGGGATCCTAAGGCAGTTGGTGGCTATCAAAAGTGCTGAGGGCTAGGAGGAGGACCCAGGTGAAGGGATAATTAGAATCATTTCATTGGGACAGAAGGGAGAGGCTGGGCTGAGATGGTTGGGAGGGCAGCAGAAAGGGTGAGTTTGGAAGAATCAAACACACTTTGTGACATACTGAGTTTGAGAATGTAACAATCACCTGGAAATATGGGCCTTCATCTGGAGAGGATTACACTAGGAAATGAGTGGCTTGGAGGGTTGGTGTTGCTGAGAGGATAAACTAGCCAGAAATGGAGCCATGAGGAGGGCCTGGATTTAGAACCAGGGACTGACAGGAAGGAGGCATGCTAGGAAGATGCAGTATAGGAGGCCAGGGAGGCCAGAGGCACTGTGTTCAGCAGATGAGGCTAGGGTGGGCCTGGTTCCTCCCTCGGAAAGAAACAAGGAGGGAAGGATATGAAGCACAGGTTAGAAGACATGAGTGGGTGGTGAGGACTGTCACAGTTCTTCAACATCAGCTTGCTAGCTGAGAGTGCTCACTGTCCAATAACCAGTTCCAGGCTACAGTATCATTCCTTACTGCCAGCCATGATCCTTGAGAGTGGCAGTGAGGAAACCCAAAGTCAGCTGGCAGTCATGGATTCCCACAAGTGACCCAATCACATATCATCAAACACAGTAAAAGTCAAGATGAGGAAATTCCACATATATCTAGCCACATGAATCTCCCCAAACAGAGATGTGAGTCTAGAAGTAAGCTGAAAGTATCCTGCAGCTCTAAGCTGGCTGCCGCAGCACTGCTAATTCCCATGGCTGGCCTGTAGGAAGCCCTGTGCACTCTGCCTGCATGAATTAACACACAGCTCTGATAAACATTTTCCCTCCTGGTTTCCATTAAAAAACAACACACACACACACACACACACACACACACACACACACACACACACACACACACACACACCAGCCCACAGATCCAAAAGAAAAACCACTGGCAAATGGCTTTGAAAATCTCAAAAGGGCAAGGTCATAGCAAGAAATTGGACTGGACAGGCTCCTAACTCTCACTTAGACCCATAGTCTACGATTCCCACATTTTTGTAATAAGGATTCTGGTGTCAACAATACATTTTGAAATAGCATTCATCCCAGTTGCTTAAGAAGCAGGGTCGCACATGGCATATGCTTTGAAAGGTTAGGCATTTGAAGAGAAGATGGGAAACCTTTATTAAGCATTAACAACATAACCATTATTTTAAACTTACTGATTTTTCTAAGTCTTTCAAGAAACCTTTACCGATCCCAGAAAAGGAAGTAGGGAGCTGAAGAGAGCATCTCAGCTCCTGTTGCTAATTTTTTTTTCCACCCTTGGCTTGCCCCCAGTGAATGGATATGAGGAAAGCTTGCTTTATTGTGCATTTATTTGTATACTTTGAAGCAGAGCTTTACTATGCTTTCTAGGCTGGCCAGGAACTTAAGGCTTAAGATCCTTCTGCCCGTTCTACCAAATAGCTGGGACAGCAAGTATGTGCTCCTGTGCCCTGCTTTGATGACAGGTGAATAAAGCACTGCTGGACCCATGGACCTCATGTGAGTGGTGCTTTTTACGGTGGTGGTTTTTTGACAGACAATACAAACAGTGTACTTAGTCTGACATCCAGGGCTTTGGCCACTTTGAGGGGCAGAGGGTCAAGCCCTGTTCCTGCCTCTGTATCAAGGATATAACTACCCTCTTCTCCACATCAAGAGGTCTCTATTGTGAGGAAGGATTTGGATTACCTGGAAGGTAGTTTTGTTTTATTTTTTTTTTTGTATGATTTTTTTTGTATTTTATTTTTTTCTTATCAGTTACATTTTATTAACTCTGTACCCCAGCCGTGTCCCGATCCCTCATTCCCTCCCAGTCCCTCCCTCCCTCCCTCCTCTCCACCGTGCCCCTTGCCAAGTCCACTGATAGGGGGGACATCCTCCCCATTCATCTGATCCTGTTTTATCAGGTATCTTCAGGACTGGCTGCAAAGCTCTCCTCTGTGGCCTAACAGGACTGCTCCTCCCTTGGGGGGTGGGGAGGCCAAAGAGCCAGTCATTGAGTTCCTGTTAGAAATAGTCCTTGTTCCCCTCACTATGGGAAACCAATTGGTTACTGAGCTACCACAGGCTACATCTGAGCAGAGGTTCTAGGTTACATTCATACATGGTCCTTGGTTGCATGTCAGTCTCAGAAAAGACCCTGTGCCCAGATATCTTTGGTCCTTGTGGAGCTCCTATGGTTTTTGTTTTTTTTGACACAGGGTTTCTCTGTGTAGCCCTGGCTGTCCTGGTCTCGCTTTGTAGACCAAGCTGGCCTCCAACTCACAGAGATCTGCCTGCCTCTGCCTCTCTGAGTGCTGGGATTACAGGCATGTGCCACCCTGCCTGGCTCTGGAAGCTCATCTTGTGAACCTCATCTTCCAAGAGAAATTATTTCCAGGAGACTTGGATGGCTGTAGGCTCTGATTTTCATTCTTTAATCATCCAGAAAAACGTATCCATTTCCATTTATTCAAAATAGTGGGAAATAATTGAGTTTTTCCTGTGCAAAGGTCAAACTATAAAAAGCTAAGTGGACTCAGAGAATTCTAGGCTAGTCATAGAACTGGGCTGCACATTAGGAAGAATCCAAAAAAGGATTTAATCCCACTTTGGAAGCAGCTAGTGACAATCTTCCCTGTACTTCCCCCTATGGGTATTAAATTCAGGTACAGGGACAGAAAGTCAGTGCTTTCCAATGAGTAGAATGTGTGGGCTGTACTGACCAGGGAGGCCTGGATCAGAATCCTTACCAGATGCTAGACACCAAGTATAAAGCCTAAGCAACTTCCTTACCTTCAAGCCTCCGTTTTCTGTATGATAAATGAGCACATTCCCCAAGGTGTTCTTCAGAAGGACCTGAGCCTTCCCTACGATCCAACCTGGGACTTTATACATAAAACTCATTTGTAGCCAGATGGAGCCTGGTTTGGCTGAAATGCCAACTAAGAAGGGCACTGGCAGAGGCACATGAAGACAGAACTGTTCTGACCTCCTTCCTCACCTGGCCACCTTTATGTACCCAGACTCAGGGCTCTGCCAGTGTGTGGACTTGGGTGACCTGTGAAGTTCCTGGCATTGGAAGATAAACAAGTAACTGTGAGATCTACATCACAAAGACATTTTAAAAGGGCATTTGGCAATTTAACAGCTTTTGTGAGGCAGAGCAAGTGGTGGGTTGATGATAGAGTATTTTGAAAACACTTAAGAACTTGGAAAAAAAATCTTTGAGAGTGTTTTTGGGAAGATAAGAAATGGCCATATCTCCTGCACCTTATCAAATCAAGGTTTTATCCATGCTGTGTCAGCCTCAGCCTGTGGTGACTGGACAGCTCTACCACACTGGCCACAGATAGCTGAGAGATAGAGTCGGACCTAAGGTTGGGCCTGGCAGCTTGGTTTCCTAGGAGGCATGCCAGGTGGGAGTTGGCTTTCATTTCACACCCACACCTATGTAGAAACAGAAGAAATGATATGTATTGGGGAAGCTAGAGACTGAAGAGTAGTCAATAACAGATAACAGAAGCCCACAGAATGGATGCACTCAGCAGGAAGCATTTGGAGTAAGACCAAAGAGGGCAAAGAAGAGGTTCCTGGAATCACTGACATTAGAGTCTGGAGCAGAATAAGACTATGGAGTAGGCAGAGGTGTGACTGGGAGTGTGGATTGGGGATAGTGAGATGGGAATCAGCAAAGTTTGGGCAGCTGGTGTGTGCATTGGGGGCGGGGCATTGAGGTTGGGCTGGCTGCTCAGCTAACCTGCAGGAGACCAAAAGCTCTCCTGCTCCATCACCAGTGCAAGGCTCCAGCTGCCCCCTGAACCAGCTCTGCAACTTTCTGACAGTTTGCTTTCCTGGACCAAGGTTCAGAATGGGCTTCCTGAAGGTTTCTAGGAGATCTGTCTGTGGACACTATCCTAAGGCTTACATTTTTCCCTGCTGGGTCTATTTAAAGTTAGGTAACATGAAAAGTATAAGAATGACTGTTGTATTTATATTATTCTAATTTAACTTTAATACAGCAAAAGTTTATTTTAAATGGTAGCATGAGAGTCTACTTTACTATCCTTTATATTCTTTAAATGAAAAGCCCAATTTAAAAAGTATGCACAAATTACATGTAATTTGTGTCATCTTGGATAGTCTGTCTTCAGTCCTCCTTTTTAGGTCACAAGAGACCTGTCTTAGATCATTAGGTATTTAATGTAACATCTTTTTTGGCAAAGTAAAAGAGAAAGGGTGTTTTGTTGTTGGTTTTTGGTTTGTTTCGTTTTTTGGATCAGATACAAACAGCATACTTCCCAAATGTGTCCAGCAGCCTGATTCAGTATTGAATCTCTGAAATGATTGATTATCCATTAGGGAAGCTACTTAAAGAGTTCATTGCAGCAGGTTTAACCTGACAACATCTGTGCTGCAAAGGGTGGCAAGGCAAAACCAGGCAGAACCGAAAGACTCTGAACAAAGCTGTTGCTTTGCCTTCTGTGGGCTGTGGACACCAAACTCTCAGGAAGAAGAGTTACAGGTTGCTGTGGTCACTGTGCTTGGTGATCAGGCATGTTCGACAAGGAACCAGTTGCTTCCTGGTGGACAGGATGTACCAGGGAGAACTCCTGGTGTCTGTGAATGAAAGTAGTCAGGAAATATGGCTCAGAGCCAGCCCCTCTCCTCTGCTCTATGTCTCAGGCCCCTTAGGATGGTTTCCACAGACAGATCTCCCAGAAACCCTCAGGAAGCCCACGCTGAACCTCAGTCCAGGAAAACAAACTCTGAAAGTTGCAGAGCTGGCTTGGGGGTAGCTGGAGCCTTGCACTGCTGATGAGCAGAAGAGCTTTTGGTCTCCTGCAGGTTACTCCAGCAGCCCCTTTCCATGTCCTTCCCTAGGACTTCCAATACTAGGAGATGCCTGGCCCTACACTTCCCCACCACTCTCTTCTGCAAGTAGTTTTAGCTGGCTTCACTTTGAGTCTCTCCTGACCGTCTTGTCTAACCCTGTTGCTGGCAAACTTTACAAAGTCCAAGTATAAGGCCGTTATCATCATCTAACCTCTGCAGATTTCCTGTTAACACAACCTCCCGACTGTCCCAATTCTGCCTTGTCCTTGTATGCTTAGCAAACAGTTTACTTTGGCACGTACACAAGGAAGTAGTAATACTGCAAAAGCTAGGCACTTCCTAGAGCTTTTACTTCAGGGTCTGTGTGTGTGTGTGTGTTTGTGTGTGCGTGTGTGTACATGTGCACGCGCACGCATGCACACCCACACACAGGCATAAGCATGCACTTGCATGTGTACATATAGGTTTAACAGGCTGAGGTTGTGACAAAAGGAACAGCCTCAGGGCTTCAGACCGGAGGCAATATGCTCTATATTTCACAGTACTTTGGCTGTTCAAGGGCCTCCTTCCTTGGCCAGTCTGGGTAGAATGCCTGTTATTGGAGGATACCTAAGTCTCATTGAGCTCTGCACTAGAAGATTGTCTACTGATTGTTGGGCAATGGTCATGAATACTGCACCCAAAGGCCCACCGGCAATACCTCACAGCTGTGTCCCTCCCTGGCTTGACTCAAGGTTAAACTCCTCATCAAGGCTGGTTGGTGGCCAATGACAGGCAGATGGGGAGGGAATACAAGGCCAGGCCCCTCAGGCTCCCTTGGGACAATTCTGAAGAACCACTTCAGCTACTAGGATCCCTAAAGAAGCACTGAGATTTCTATTGCAATCAATTTGGGTTCATTTCTTCTGTCTCCACCCAATCCTGTCCTCATTTCCTCATACTCACTACAAATCTATGAAGGCTCAAGAAATCCAGTATTGGACAGTTGCATGGCTCAGCTGAAAGAGACTAGACAAACTACAGTTCTCCACATCTTTCAGAGCTACCTTGGCTAAGCTGTGATGGGGCTGCTGACTGGGGAGCAATAGAACAAAGGTCCCTTTAATTATTCAGCTATATGCTTTTATATTCAAGCCTCCTAAAGATGCCACTTGGGGGGTGTTTACTTGGGGGATCTGAAATTAGGGAAACTTATGTTTTTAAAGGTCTTTGCTCCGTTTTAATTTAAGTTAATGCTATAAACACCAACAATGAAAGGAGATCCATGTTGCCACCACCTGCAACATGGCTGCAGAAAGCCTGGTGCCCAGTCAGAGACCTGTAGCTTGAAGAACAAAGGTCCTGGCATTTTCCTTAGCCCATCCTCCTCATTGTGTTTTTGTTTCTTGCTGTGTCACACAGCTCCCTCTTTACCACAAGTGCTATGTGTTATAAGGTAAGGTGTAAACACATATAGCTGTGGGGTTGTGGTGTTAGACAGATGTTTGCTCTGCATGGGTTAGACACATTTGGCAAAACACAGGTACTCCAAATCAGTTGATTGAGCCTGGTGTGTCTGTGTGTGTGTGTGTTTGTCTGTCACAATGGGATTGCTTTGAAGAGACATATAATATGTATTGCTTTGAACCTATCAAGTAATCAATAAATGGTAGATATTTGTAATTGTTTATAAATCATGTTCTCAAGAAGCTGCCCTACCATATACCCCTTCTTCCTTCCTGCCCTGTGTTTGCTGTCAACTAAGATGCATTTCTGGCCTGATTGGTTTCACTTTCTCTTAAGTGAAAGGTGTCTAGGCACTGCAGAAGAAAGGCCAATGGTGATGCTTTCTAGGCATGATTTGAGCTTAGGCACAACAGGAGAGTCAGACATGGTGGCTCTAGTCCCAGATACATGGTAGGATGAAGTTTACCTTGTTTTTTTTTTTGGTCTTTTTGTTATTTTGTCTTTTTTTTTTTTTTTTTTTTTTTTTTTTTCCAGAGCTGAGGACCGAACCCAGGGCCTTGCGCTTGCTAGGCAAGCGCTCTACCACTGAGCTAAATCCCCAACCCCAGGATGAAGTTTAAGAAACTGATTATCAACTTGTTTGGAGGAAACCTAAACTCTGTGTAAATGGAGACTTCATAGACTGAGAAGAGGGTTGTACATGAGAGATGGGTGATGAATAATTTGACTAAGTTAAATGCAGTCGATGCAAATCTAGGCCTTCAAATGCTTTAAATATAACCTGATATAAAAAGCATTGCACTAAATTTTTAAAACTGAGCTCTTTCCTAGGGTGAGAGACTCACTTTTTTGATAGAGACATGCTCCCTATAAAGCATAGAACAACATGATAGCACGTTCCCCTGTAGGCAATAGGGGACTCTATGCATTTCATAGTCTACAACAGCAGCCCATGTGCTTGCTACACATTACCAGAGGAGCCAGCTCAGAATCATAGTAGCAGCTTGAGAAGGCTATTTCAAAGGGCAGATGGCTCTGGAGGGGTTTTCTTCTGTTTATTTTAAAGTCAATCTGCCTCTGGCTCTGTCCCCTTGTGTCCCAGGTAAGACTGAACTGTAGTCTTTAATTTATAAAGATGGGTTTCAAATTAGGATTCCCTTTTGTTTGTTTGTTTGTTTGTTGGCTTGCTTGAGACAGGGATTCACTGTGCAGTGTAAGCTGAGCTTGAACTTTACATCCTCCTGTCTCAGCCTCCTGAGTGCTGCGACTGCTGATGTGTGCCATCATGCCCACCTTCATCCTTAACTTTTGAGGGATGGGTCCGGAGCAAAGAACCCTTTGTTGTGCAAGAATGGGTTTGCTGGTTGCACATTTCTTGTGTGGAGAGATGGATGGTAGGAGTGCAGAATGCTGAGGATGAGGTCAAGGTCAAGATGAAGGAGAGGTGCCAGGACAGGATGGAGAGGGGGTAGGATGTGGTCAAATCTGAGCCCAGTCTGCTCTTGGGCCTCGGTATAGGTAAGAGGAGCAAAGAACTGAAGTGTGGCTTGGGGATACAGCAATAAGATGGCTGGGGAGCTTAGTTCCGCCTCCCTAACTCCTCTGGGCTCTTAGTTCTGCCTAGCCTCTCTAACTCCTCTGAGGATGGGTTAGGATGGCTCAGGTGGTTGTTGGAAGAAACTAATCAGATATTTCATGGCTACCAATAAGCTAAGGAGTGACTCAAGGTTGACAGCTCTTGAGCTAGGGTCCTGATGCAGATACTAGTTGTAGTTTTGGGATACAGGCAGAGCACAGGAATCAGACTGGGGATCTGAGGTTGGGCCTCAGGCCTTCCTTTGGTGGGGGTGGGGTGGGAATCAAGCAGTGCAGGAAATTGGGAAATATCTGTGTAACTAGGATAACAGGTAACTCTTTGTCCCCCAGATGTGGGGATACTGTCCCTTAAGCATAGAGGGAAGGGATGAAATGGTGCTATATTTCAATATCTTTTAGCATCTATTGACAACTTTTCTCTAGAAAACCAGTTACCTACAATTTTTTGTACCCCCAGAGTTTTGATGAGTTAGAAGCTTACATAATTTTTATAGAAATAACTTACTTTCTTTCCTGTGGAAGGGTGTGTGGTGTGTCAAAGATTTCCAGAGACCCAAAGATTTCCATGACTGAAGCACAGATGCTCTAGAGCCCAGCATCTTTATTCCATGTAATAAGGGCCATGATAATGACAATTGTAATGAATTGTAATGCTAAAAATGGGTAACAGTACTAATAAATGCAGCAGAGAGTGGAGGGAAAAGACTGGAGCCAATAGAGCGCCTACAGCCCTTGCAGAGTTTGGTTTCCAGCATCCATGTCAGTTGGCTCAAAACCACCTGTAACTCCAGTTCCAGGGACTCTGACTCCCTCTTCTGGCCTTCATAGGTAACTGCACCCACAGGCACATACCCCACAATATAAACACACAGGCATACATATAATTAAAAGCAAAAATAAATCTCAAAGTAGTTAACTATTAGAATATAGTTAGAAGACTGCCTGACTCAGGCATTTACCTGCTATTGCTATTATTATCGTTATTCTTGACATTGATGTTATTATTACTATAACTGTTCTTAACTGGTATCATCACCACTATTACTATTTGTGTTACTCTTATCATTATTGTATGCACAGTTATGATTTAAATATGAAATATCCCCAACAGGCTTATGTGTTGAACATCTGGTTCCCAACTGGTGGCACTATCTTGGGAGGCTATAGAACCTTTAGGAGGTAGATTTTAGTCAGAGAAAATAGGTCCTAGGGGGCCTGTCTCTGAAAGTTATACCTGGTCCTCAGTTCTGTGCATCCTTGGATCATGAAGTAAAGAACCCCCACTGCCTTATTCCTGCTGCTGAGAAGTTCTGCCTAGGCATGTGGAGACAAACAATTTAAGGAACCCTCTAAAGCCTGAACCCAAATAAATAGTTCTTTCCTCCAGTTATGCTGGGTACTATGGTCATAGCAATGCAAGGATAACTAACACAGGCACCAAGGCCGTTTCATCTGAATGCCATTTTGATCTCATAATCCTGTATAGGAACAGGTATGCTTATTTTTATTTTTCCTTCCAGAAGAAGAAACTGCGCTCAGAGAGACTGAGGGATGTGTCTAAAGATATATCAAGCCTGCTGCTGAGTCTGTATGCTTCTCCACTTGGCCTACGTGGAAAGGCTTAGAAGAGATGCTTCACTACTACCTAACAGTTCTTCTATTATCCATGCACAGCAGGGATGGAGGTTTTATTCCTCTACTTAATGCATGGCCGATAAGGACCAGGTGAGTTAAGTGGCTCCCAGAAGGGCATGCCTTCTCTGAGCTAAGCTGATTTCCAGCCAGCTGATCAGAACTGCTCTTCAAAAATCACAATTTAACCATCCATTGTTCTGTACATGGAGGCAGCTGCCCCCTAGGCCACCTGACTTGGTGCTGCCAGAGTGACTAATAAGGATATTCTGTGTTCACGGGAAACCTCTCAGTCAAGGTCTCAGAGTACTTTGCAAGCATTAATTAAGCATTGTGGTGGTGACTCAGCTAGGTGGTGGCCCTAGTTTTACTCCGTATGTCTTCAGCATATGCAAAAAGAGAACAAATCACACCCCCACCCCTCCAGCAAACCATGGCCTTCTGCCCAGTCAGACCCAGCGGGCATTTCCCATTCCTGGCCATGACCATTTGCACAGTAGACTTCCTTCTTGTTCTTTCAGTTCTCAGAAATTTCCTATTTGAGTTACAACCATATCAACAGCCCTACCTGGTGCCCACATGCTGGCCCAGTTATACTTTAGGGACTGTTATAGCTCCAGGTCTATGACCACCAGCACATCTAGGCTGAATGCATCTGTACACAGGAGTCACTGTTGTCAACCCATCCCTGAAACACCATCTGCGCCCTACCCCCCATTCTTCCCTTATCCTCAGATCTGCCCTCCCTCACCTTCCACTTACTTGATATGCCTCTGAATTCTTAAGTCAGGAGAAAGAGCTTAAGCCTCTACCTGAGGATGTAGAGAGTCCCAAAAGGGAAAGAGGCTGTGGTCACAGGTGTGCTTCAGCATGATAGGACAAGAAAATATGTATATGGGATGAAGGAAGCAGAGATGGGTTTCCAATTAAGCTGTGGCAATGAAGCAGAGAGAAGGGATTTTAATTTAGAAAGAAGATCTACAGGATTTGTTGACTATCTGAAGGTAAGCCAACAGAGCTATTTTATTTTCTGACCATGAGGCAGATGGCAAGTTCCAGGCCAGCCAGAGCTTTATTACACAATAAGAACTTGCCTTAAAACAAAACAAAACAAACAAACAAACAAACAAAAACATCAAAACAAAACAAAAAACTTGAGCAGTGATACACAGTTCTAATCCCAGCACTCAGGAGATGGAAGCAGGAGGATTAGAAATTCAAGGTCATTTTTGTTGAGGATCCAGTGTGAGACCAGCTTTGAATCTCAGTACATGATACCCTGCAAAAATTACACAAACAAAGACTAGGTTTCTAGCGCCTGAAATGGTGAGATGAAAATTTTCTCAGCATCATTAACCACCACCACCTCTTAAAATTTTCAGCAGAAGGAGGAATTTATTTTGTGCTAGGAAGGCTTTTTTTTTTTTTTTTGGTTATTATTTTTTACAGAATCAGAATTGATCTCTCCTTTTTCCCAGAACCATGGAAGCCACATATGTTGGGCAAGGTGCTAAGAGCCAGGTTGAGGGATAGACTCCCTGAACGTCAGGAGCTGGAAAAGTGTGCAGGAGAAAAATAAGACAAGGCTCAGAGAAGGAAAATGCATTTGCTGTTGAAAGATAAATAGGGCCCAGCTGTTCGAGGGCCCTGGCCAGAGGATGAACGGCAGAGAGAAGTGTACCTCCTACTCAGGCATTCTTTGCAGTCTGCTGCTGCTGAGGGTTTGAAAGGAAGAGAAGAGAATTGGTTCTTCTTGGCCACAGATCTGAGAGGACTGAAACTTGCATCCTGTACATTTATATGCCTCCTCTTGATTTTGACCTCCAGAGAGCTCTGGGCAAGCTTCAGACTCCCCAGGGGTTGCCAGAGTCTGGCTCCAGCAATGATTTCCCCATTGAAAAGAAAGTTAAAGCAAAGGTCCACATTGATAGCCTTCAGCTTAAAAAGTCTCCTTGAAAAGAACTAACTTCAGCCAGGTGGTAGTGGTGGTGCACACCTTTAGTCCCAGCATTCAGGAGCAGAGGCAGGAGGATTTCTGAGTTCAAGGCTGGCCTGGTCTACAGAGAAGAGCGCCAGGACAGCCAGGGCTACTCATGGGCTGTCTGGGGGTGGGTTGGTAGGGGGAGACTAACTTCTTCACCATTGTCCCTTATGTGCAACCCTACCCTGCTTTCTAGGATTTTAGTTAGAATCATTAATAGAGGGCTTTGCACTGGTGTTCAAAGTTATTAGCTCATTGATTTTCACAACAATGTATGAGCAGGTACTGAGATCTTACCAATTTATTGCTGAGGAAACAGGCTATTGAGGTAAAGTGATTGGTTCATGTTAGTACAAGGGCCAAGACTATGGATTCAGGTTTTCTGGCCTCCTTCTTTTAACCTTTATGGCACAGAAGAGATTGGAAAGGTCATCTCTTCATCCCATCCTGTGACTGCTCCACAAAGCTGAAGGCTTTACCCGGGTTTCTACAGAACATTACTACCAAATAGGGTTTGGCCTTTCCCCTTTCGGGTTTCATTCATACACCTTATATCTCTGCTGCTGGCTTAGTCAAGGGACTTTGGACCAACTTATTGTTTGCCCACTGGCAGGTGTTTTCTAAACTTGACATTCTTGTAGAGCCCAGGACCCCTGAGCATGGAAGAAGAGTGGTATAAATGATGCTAACCATGGAGGCCTATCTGGCAGCTCTGGAGACTGAAAGTGGCTGAAGCATGCTAGAGGAATGAGATGAGAGAATGTCAGGCTATGGCAAGTCTCCAAGTTGACCCTAAGTTTCTCAGAGTACTGTTAGTGTTGCAAGGAGATGAAGATGAGTGAATCTGTAGGGTAAGAGGCTAGCCAGAGCAGGTTGGAAATGGCTGGTAGAAACGTGGAGAACAAGCGTTTCCACTGGCAGAGAAGTAGAGGAAAACTCTCCATAGGAGACAGAACCTGGGCTTGCCAGCTCTCTCCCTTGTGCTCTGCTGTAGGGAAATCAGCCAAGCACGTATACTTCCAGTCTCTACACAGCCTGTCAATTTGAAGATGCTCAGGGGGTGCTGAGTGAGTGGGTTTAGCTAGAAAAGAGCAGAGATCTCTGATGTTGATGTTGACTGTGGGCCATATTTTCCTCAAGAAAAATAAACTTCAAATTTAAGAGAACAAATGTAAAAATCTTAACTGTTGCAGTATTAATCATGTTTCATGTTTGCAAAGGCATAGCTCGGTTCAAAATAGAATCTTTACACGGGTCAGAACATTTGCCCAGCATCTAACCATGGATGTCAGACATGAGTATACCACCAGGGAAGTGAATATTGATTTGATAACCCCATTTGATCTTTGACAACCCCATGTGCTATGTCATTATAAAGACTGGACACAAAGAAAAAGTGGCGTACTGGCTGACCCAGGTCATGCTGACAACCAGTTCCTGACTATGCCTAGCAGCTTCTGTGCATCTCCCCAGGGCAGCCTGAAGTTGATCCTTGGTTGGTATAGTAACTCATCCCTATAACTTGGCCCCTAAAAAAGTAACTCATTGATGGAAGTTGCTGGTAGTAACTGCTGAGTATTTGAGACATGCTTCAAAAAACTGTGAAACAATGAAAAGCTCTAAAATCAATATGATGAGAGAATGAAGTGCTCAGAATAGAAATATCCCCAAGAGGCCAAGGGACATAGCTTCTTTCCTCATCGCTGTTCTACCAGTATACTCATTGTCCACCCTGACCATGGGCACACATTTAAATCTTTCATACAGACTTACTGTCAACCCAGGCTGCTGAAGTTTATTAAAAACAGAAACAGCAATAATAACTGTTTATAGGTTGCTTATCTCTGTCAAATGCTTTAAATGTTTTTATTTTGTCCCCCCAGCAATCCAAATGTTGACACAATTATTCCCACTTTACAGATGAGGAGGCTGAAGAATCCTAGGCTCACTCAAAAACCAAATTTCAAAGCCAAGATTGGATAGAGAATGGAAAAGGCTGGGGGGGGGGGGGGGTGTTGATACACTGTGGGAGCTGAGGTATTAAATCAGAGAAAGGGAAGAAAGGTGTGGGCAAGACAGAATGGAGAAGGGCTTAGAAAGCGGGGGCAGGTATAAAATGGGTTCATTTGAGGATCCCTGTGTCCTCCAGGCTCAAGGCCTAGAAATATAATGGAAAGACAAGGTTTTCAAAGAAGAAACTCAAGGCCCCAGAGGGAATCACTTCCAGTCCTTCTACTAGGTTCCCTGGATTTTCTGTGTGCTAGTGTCTACCTTCACCACATCCCATTTCCTTGTTTGCTTTGGTGCATCTGAGTAGCCTATGTCTCATTCTGAAAGCAAGAAAATAAACATCACCGTGGAGACAAACTCACTTGACTCCACTTACAGCAGCTAATGGCCCAAGATTTTCCAGCTTGAAGGCTCTTTTGCTTCTGTGAGCATTGCCCAGGAATATTTGGCCATGGAAAAAAAAGCATTAGGAGGCAGCAAGCAATAAACTGTGTGTGATGGGAAAGACTTGGACTAGTGCTTGATGGGATGTTGGAGGCAACACTTCCAGTATAGCAGCATCACAGGCTGCTCCAAGCAGCCACTGGCACTCCGATTTGCAAATTGAATACATTTCCCTCCCCCTTCCCTGCAGCTCTGCAGGGAGCAGGTGCAATAGCAGAAGGGTCTAAGTATCTGGCTCCAGAAAGAACTTGTTGCTTGGACTTTGAAAGGGGAACAGGGATTATCCTTTTGTCCCCAGATGTTCCTGAGACTGACCTTTAAAGGTCAGGAGGTAAACAGCACACATGGTCATAGAGAGCAAAGGGCTTTCCGGGAAGTCATGCTAGGATCGACATCTAACCCCTTCATTTTGGTGCCTGATTATGGGAGGAAGAGAATGAGCTTGATAATTTTTACAAAAGGCAAGCCTGAAGTCTCCATGTTGTAGAACCTTCCATCTGTGCCTGGATCTGGACCAGGAGCCAAAAGGATCTTAACTGGTCTCTGGCCTGGAGGAGTGAGACAGATCTAGACACAGATAACCATGCCACATCAGTGTGTCCAGAGTCCAGAAAGATTATGGCCCATCAGGCTTTGAAGTCTGAGAACAAGCACAGTAACATCAAAAAGCCCCAGCAGAGGGTAGGGGTTCTTGTGTCTTAGTGGTGAAGTACTTACCTAGTATGCTCAAGGCCCTGGGTTCAATCTTTACCATTAAGAAAAAAAATCTGAGTGGACAGGATTAACCATAGGCAGAGCAGGCCAGCCTGACTAGAGAGAGAATCTCAGTGATATAATCAAACCTGGCTATCACATGGGGATAATGACTCTGAGGCTATGCTCTATGTGTAAAAGACAGGATAAACTTGTTGAGGATGTATGTAACCGCAGGGTTTGGATCTAGAGTTGGTCCTGGTGGATGTAGGAACCCTGAAGCTTGACTACTGGTGGCTGGGCTCCAGGGTATGAAAGTCAAGGCCTGCCAGCCTTCTTGCTGGGCTTGGTGGGATCCACTCCAGCCATGCCTCTAGTTAGATACTACAAAGCTTTGTATGATCAGGACTTCCAGACAAGGAACTAGCCAGAGCTTCAGGAGGCTGCTTAGTGCTCTTTCCTTTAGCAATGTGGTTCTAAAAATTTCGATGAGCCCCCATCATGACCTAGAAATGTTGGTGCTGGGCTGAATTTCCTGAGAAGGATCTGGGGAGGCCCAAGAGCACCTGGCCTCAAGATTCCTGCACTGATCCAGAAACACAACAGTTTCTGTTCTTAGTAAGAGATTCAGTACAAGCAATGGGCACCACAGCCCTGTCTTCTGGGCCTGTGCAAGTAGCACCGTCAGGTGGAGCCCAGCTAGGAAGACATGAGGCTGTGTGATACAGGGCTGATACTGGCCTGTCCCAGTCATTCTTGCTAGCAACGAGTGTCTATGAGACCTCTATTCTTTTCTGTTCCTGGGACCAACAAGCGGGTTTTGTCTTAAGAGAGAGAAGTAAATTTAGATCTCTAGTGAGGAGAAGAACTTAAAGTAGGGCTGGAGATTTAGTAATGCATGTGGGCAAGCAACATACACAAGGTCAGCTTTGATCTGACAGCAGTAAAAACTGTCTTCCATTTCCCACACTCTGATGCCAATATTTATTCTCTGCTGTGGTTTGAAAATCTCCAACAATACTTGAAATGTAACCTCCAATGTGAAGGGTGGAAGCTTGATCTAAATGAGATGGACCTTTGGGAGGTAATTAAGATTAAATGAGGCCACAGGGTGGGCCCTAATCCAAAGGGACTTGTGGTGAGAAAAGCTTAAACTAGAATTGTCTATCTTGCCATATGATGCCTTCTGATGCCCTGGGACTCAGCAAAAGTACCTCCAAGCAAGTACCTCACCAGATGTGGCCAACTGATCTTGAACTTCCCAACCTTCAAAACCTAAGCAAAATAAAACTTCACTCTTGATAAATGCTCTCTGGTATTCAGTTATAGCACCAGTGGAGGCACTAAGAAATCCCCCATCTCTCACCCCTCCCTGCCATGCTAATTGTAATTTCTCTTCATCTCTAGTAATTCATAGGAACATTTTTCAGAGATAACACATAAACTTCCACAAATGCCACTGTGGTTCCCTCTGTGAATATTCGGTGCAGATGCTTTTCCCTGCCTCCCTAGTAATGCTTTTTATTGACTGCAATGCTGGGGCTACGGGTTGTGATTCTGTGGTAAGAATCAATTTCATGGGCGTCAATAAAC
The DNA here is from genome assembly GCF_907164565.1 of Psammomys obesus. NCBI lineage: Eukaryota > Metazoa > Chordata > Mammalia > Rodentia > Muridae > Psammomys > Psammomys obesus. Next base: position 22,702,675 of record NW_026596034.1, read on the forward strand.
TAAGAGGAGGATTAATTCAGACACCAAGACTGAGCATGGCAGCTATTTTGGGTCAGGTTCACATTTTATTCCTGAATGGACTTACCCCATCTGGCTCCTCAGCCTTCATTCTGAGTTTGTACAATGAATTCGGGCACATGCCTATGAGAAAGGCCTGGGCTAATGTTCAGTTTTGTCGCCACCCCCCTTCCCCACCTCCCAGCCCATTCTGTTACTGTAAAATCAATACAGAGGAAAATTTGGAAATATGTCATGTAGAACCCACACACACCTTCTCATGGTGCATGTTTGGCCTTCCCCTTCAATCTGGGTCCATGTGTAATGGCTGTACCAGGACACTCTTTATGGTCTATTTACTCAATTAATGTTAGATGTATCTCCAATCGGCCTTTGAGTCTTCGAGAGCATCATTTCCAGTGGCTGCAGAATGTCATGTCGAGTGGATAGACATGCATTATTTAATCATTTGCCTTCTGTGCACATTATTGCTGGAAGCCAGGTCATCTGACCCAATTTTGGCTCATAATGCACATTTGCCAGTCCTGGTACAGGGAGGGAGCATTTATTCATAAAACATTTACTGTCAGCCAAAAGCAAAGCAACGTACCAGTGAGAAGATGGGTTTGAGGGAGTAAGTAAGAAAATGTGGTCTGTAGTACACAGTTGCTTCAGGGCCTGACTGTGGCAAGGAGGTAGGTCCCCAGGTCTCACTTAATGAGGGGGACTAACAGGAGTGCTAATTTCCAGGCAAGTTATCACAGACCTATTTTAATGAAAATAGGCTCTTGAGTAATTGGGACATGTCTTTTAGACATTAGACATTTATTTGTTACTGATGATAAAGCAATAAAGTTTGGAAGTGATTTAATTAAAATGAATAAGCAGACGCTTGGCATTTGTCCTATAGTTACATGGACTGCAGTCCAGATCAGTGCCTTTGGATTCTTCCTGAGAAGGGAAGGAACTTAGAGATGTCCCGATGGAACTTGTACAAAACCTGGGCTTTCTCCCACATGGAGTCTCTATTATCACACACAGGGGCTAGAGTGGGGAGACTGGAAACTACTGTTTGATGTAAGAATAGTACCCGCTGTTTACTGAGTTCCTGCAGCAAGACAACCATGTAGCAGGCACTTTGCTCAGAAATATGACTTTCGTGTTAAGTCTTTTATGGTAGATACTATTTTCTCCATGTTTAAGAAGGAGGCTGTGAATTAGAAAAGTCAAGCCACTTGCTAGAGGTTTCTTAGCAACATCTCTTCTCTGAAATCAGATAGCTGTATAGGATTTCATGAGACCATTTCCCATAGAGTGGTCTCATAAACATTTTGCCTATCAAAATAAAAAGCTTAACTGGATACCACTTCACATCTAGGGAAGAGAAATCATATAAATAATTTTAGAAAGCTGTCAAAATAACTTACATTCCAATGAGAGTATGTGCTTTGGGCTGAAATTAATAAGAATATATGTTTGGCATTAGTAAAGTTTACTTTTGCCCTTCAAAAGAGACTGTATGTCATAGTTATAAAAGCATTTGAATTAACATGCCACATCAGTTAGACTAAATGTTCACTCATTTTACTGGTAAACTAAAAACCTTAGAGTATTGACAGACTTTGTATTCTGCCCTGAAAAGCCAGGAGGGCAGACCAGACCATTGACCGACCGAGTCTCGGCAGTGAGGCAGAGTCTGTCTTTCGAAGTGGCAGCTGGATGTATATAGTCAGAAGGAAGAAACTCAAGGAGTCTCTCCAGTACCAGGGCAGCTTTTTAAAATTCAGCTTTGCTGCTTTTCTTGATTACTTCAATAACCTAGTTCATATAATCATGCAAGTCAGAGAGAGCCATAGGTTTCATTTTTGGATGGCAGAGAGTGGGCGATGATTTATTCTGATTCATTCGTGGGAACCTTCTTTTCCATCTGACTGGGAATGCCTAAATGTTCTCTTCACCACCCACGGGGGGCATCCCTGTCTCATGTTCAACCCTTCCCTTTTCCCCATCATCAAGTTCTCAAAAAGACCTATCTGTAGGCATGTCCACTAATTCCTGCCCAACTATGGGTGTTGTCCAATCTACAGGCCGATGTATAATATACCCTTGAAGCTGCATAGTGAGTTTGGGACTAGACATGAGTTCAGGAGTGCTTGGCATATAGAGAGGAGCTACATCCCTGTACAAGAATGGTTAAAGTCATCTGGAGCACAGGCACAGGGGTCAAGCAAGAGAATGTACTCCTGCCTTATCTTAGAAAAATCATATTTGAACTACTACTGTGCAGGGTGCAGGGGTAGAAAAGGTATGCTGTGAGGCATGAGAACAAAGTAGGGGGGTGAAGCATTCAGAGCAAAGAAAACAGTATTTCAAACAGAGAGTGACCCCAGAGGGTCTGGTCCTGCTGCGAGGGTTAGGTATATTAGCCTGCCCAGACTTCTATCTGATGCCCTTGTTTGTTACATTTTACCCAATCTTTCATGAATATATTCCTTCAAATCTTGAAAATTATAACCTTATGCTATGAGAGTAAGCCTTCCATTTTTGTATGTTCTTTTTAGTTAATTTTTAAAGTCATATAATATTATATGATCTTTGAAGAACACTGGAAGCAAAAGTGGAAGGAAAAAGATATAAATATCTCAATTCTAATCTTCCAAACACCCAAATGTTAATTTTGGTATATTTTCTTTCAGTAGCTCTTTAGTGGTTTAGGTTTTTAAATGCAGTTATAATTATATAGTATGTAAAATGTGCGCTAAATTTAACATTCAGATCACAAGCATCAGTCTACAGCAATCTCTTGAAACATGGCAAACATCGTTCCTACCACATCAAACTCAGTACAACCTTTTCATTCACTCTTAATTATACCACTGCTTTCTACTTTCATGTATGTTTTGGCTACTTGATGCCAGACTCTCAGAGTAGTATGTAAATTTATACCCACAACTGTCTGTTGGCCAGAATCTTGTATTTCTTGCGACAGATTTTTGCCTCACGTTTTTTGATGTTAAGGTACTGAATGTACAAATGTTCAGAACAGCTATGCCTTCACAATTGCTTCTATGAATATGAAATTACCCTTTTATCCTGCTTGGCGCTGCTTATTGCCTTCAATTGTGCTTTGTGTGATCCAGCCACTCCTGCTTTTCTTTTGTTTGCTTTTACTTGCTAGAGCTTTGCCTACCCCACAGCCGTTTTATTTCAGGTGAGTTTCTTGAATTAATTTAATCTAGGGACCTTTGTCTTCCACCAGGGGAGTGTTAAATGCTTACAATGATTGTTGTAGCCATTCTGGGTGGCTTCCTGCCAGTGTGTTTTGTGTTTCCTGCATTTCCTTTCTTTTGTGACTTTTGAGCCATAACTGGTGATATTTTCTTTTCTTCTCTGCAGTGATGTGGAAGGGAGACATCTTGTTTCTCGTTCCCCTGATCTGCTTTCTGTTGCCTCCAATGAGTGTTTTAATTTGTTTCTGTGTTTAGTTTCTAAGCAGCTCAGCTTATTTCTGCCTGCCCTTCTCATCTCTACAGAATGGTTCTAAAGTCTTGATGTTAGTTTTTGTTTGCCAACTCCAAGAAAGGAGTCCTGTTTGTCTTCCTGGAACAGAAAACAAGCCACTTCCAGTGCCCTTATTGCTTCTTGAGAGATGAGGAACACCAAACCCTCTCCAGACAGTGTATGCATCTAACAGTAGTGGGCACTTGGCAAGGCAGAAAGTGTTCATTATCACCTTTGTGTGTTCAGGCCCTTTCTTCAGACTCTTCTGGCCCTGGAGTGGAAAAAGTAGCCTGAGTAGATCTGATCTTAGATGGCAAAGATGAGCTCTGTTAGGAGAGGGAGGGTCCCAGGGCAGAGGAACAGAGAGACAGTAAGTAGGGGACCGGATCTGGCTCTTGCCTAGGTAGGTAGTGCAGGACATATCAGTCTCAGGTGTGACATTTCCTGGGCACACAAATTACTTTAAAAGATCCTTTTAATGACTTGTAAATGAAATTTCAGTGAGAGCTTTTCTGGTGTCTCCATTTGTCTTTGCAAGGAAGTACTCTGATATACAGTGTATTAAAACTCTCTATAGTGTAATTAGCAGCTTTAAATGGCTTGTTTAAATTTCAACATTGGCATTGTCTAATTTATTCAAATGGTTGTTCTTCTGGATTCCCTATCACAGTGCTGACTGTGGGGAGGCCACTATCACATTCACAGACAAAGAGGGCTGAAGTCTGCAAAAGGCAGGCAGGTAAGCTGAGTTGGAACAACTGACTTCACATCCTAGAAGGTCTTTAGAGGAAGTACAAATGAGGCAGCCTGGTCTCCTAGGGACCCTAGGGACTGACCTGCCATTACTGATCCTCTTGACCTGACCAAGGTTTTCCCAAGAATGTCCTCAGAGATAGGCAATATGCCAGAGATCTGCTGGTGAGAAGAGGGAGGATAGCACATGCAGTGTGACTTTCTGACAAGGATGATAAAGGTAAGTAGCACCCCAGGAGAGCAGGTGCACTTCCACTGGACTCCACAGGCTGATGTCTCATAATACAGAGTTTCTCTGGAACCAGAATCTTGGCTAGAATCCCATGGAACATTTTACCCAGAATTAAGAGGTAACATCATCAGGGTCTAGACAAGCAGGAGTCAAGGAAGTCTTGGGGCTGAGACAAAGCCAGGCCTTATGATGCTCCAGCCTACATGGTCAGGATAACCATTGACAAGCCCTCAGAGCACCATATTAGGAAACTGAGGTCTAAAGATGTAGGTGATATGTCCAAGATCACTCATAAGCCTACCCAAATGTCTTACCTCATCTCAAAGTATTTCAGTGTGTTGGTTTTTTCCTCCTATATGTGCTGGTGTGAACTCTCTAACTCAGGTTTTAATACCTACACCCAGCACATGATCGTGTGTCTATGTGTGTTCCTCCCAGCAGAATTAGCCACCCCTTCCTTATGCTTTCTGTTCATCTCTCATCTTGCTATACTATCATTGTCTCTGTCTGTCCCTGCAGGACTTAGTACCTAACAGCAGGACTGTTGGGCTGTGCTCTATACACAGTCAGCGTACAGTGGATTTTGTTTTAGAAGTTGGTGAATTAAGCCAGGAGGTGGTGGCACACACCTTTAATCCCAGCACTTGGGAGGCAGAGGCAGGCAGACTCTGAGTTTGAGGCCAGCCTAGTCTACTGAGCAAATTCTAGGACATCCAGGGCTACACAGAAAAACCCTATCTTGACCTTCACCCCTCAAAAAAAAAAAAAAGTTGGTGAATTTACAACCCTCCACTCACAAATAGATTACCATGGTTTGGTCCTATTAAATATGTAGTCTCTTTACAATAGAAATGCTAATTGCCTTGATTTGATTATTACCAATTACAATCATGTACCAAATTATCATGCTGTACCTCATAAATATGTATAAATACTGTGTCAATTAAAATAAATGATAATACTTTAAAATCAATTATTTTGAAATTATGCTCTTTTTAAAAAAGATTTATTTTTATGTGTATAGGTGTTTTGCCTGCATGTCTGTCTGTGCATACCTGGTGCCCATAGAGGCCAGAAAAGGACATCAGATACCCTGGAACTAGAGCTATAGATGACTTTGAGCCACTGGTAATAGAATTCCCCTGATAGAGCAGCCAGGGCTCTTAACTGCTGAGCCATCTCTCCAGCCTCTAAAATTCTGTGCTTTGTAGGGTTAAAACTATAAAACCATAGTGCTCACATTCTTTTGTACTGCCCCTTGATGCTTTAATTGTAGGGCAAAGAGTCTTCACAGCACATGTGTTTCTTCCAGAAGTCATGAGGCAGAGGCAGGTAGACCTCTTTGAGTTCCATGTTGGTTTGTTCTACAAGGCAAGTTCCAGCCAGGGCTACACAGTAAAACCCAAGTCTCAAAAATCAAAAAGAATGACTAACTCACTTAAGCCAGAGGCTGTTTCATTTACTTCTGTTTCTTCTGTATCTTGCATAGGACTTATCACAGAACAGGAACCAGGTATGTAAGCAAACTGTGAACACTTGCTGAGCATTTACTGTGTGCCTGTCTGTCTGCTCAGGAACCGCTAAGAACTGGCATATCAGAGCCTTGGTTTGAGAAAGAAGAGGCGAAAAGGCTGCTGCTCTCACAGCCATGACGCCACCATAAACCCAACAGTCCTTTAAGCAGCTATTGCAATGTTCATGCCTTTACTATTCAGATGATTTCCCAATCTGGCTTTCTTCATCAGAAATCATCATTCAACCCATGGTATTCAGTGTATGTTGGGAGACATTGTTGCTGGAGTCAATGCCCTGAAGAGCCCATAACATTTTATCATTCAGTATTTGCCATTTCTCATTAGTGGAACATTTGTAAATTCTAGGGGACCTATCAATGGACAAGTTGGCAAAATCTATGTGGCCTTGCCCATTCTGTTTTTATTCTTCCAATACTGTAAAGGGTGCCTGGAAGCCTAGCACAACGTTTCAAAGAAAATACAGTGAGACTCCATGATCTCTTTCATTGACTATCATCTTATACATCAAACTCCTCTTTTAGTCATGAAGGGATTCTCTCATGGATGTAAAAGCTACTCCCCCACTCCACCCCTTGTATCCTCCACAGAGCTGCAGGTGCTTCTTGGAAGAAGTGTCAGATTCCTACCCATTTCCTTTCCTGCCTTTGTTTTCTGTTGTTATTAGAAGTGTAGCCATGGAGAGAAATCTGGTGCAGCTTGTGACTGCAGCCATTTCTGATTTTTCTTCTAACCAGCCAAAAGAGGACAGGATTTGGTTTTCAACCCTGCTGCCTATAGAAAAATAAGCAGAATAAATTTAATATGGCAAGTCCTGAAAAATCTTTTATGAAACAAGCTCTCTGCATGGGAGGGTTTGCTGTTGATGGGTGCTACATTCAGAAAGGGCTACAGATTTTGCCGTGACCTTGACTTAGATCCTCATAGCAACCACTCTGGGAGACAACCATTTAGAAAATGTCATTGGGGAATCAAGAACCAAATGATAAAACTGCTTGTCTTCTAGAGCAAAGGGCAAAGGCCCAGGGTACAACATTCTGCCTTGTCCCTCACAGAGAAGGCCTTTCCTAAGCTTTAAGTTTGGGGTTGGGTACCACAGCTGTTGGAGGCATCTGTGCTTTTTGGCAGTCTCAGTGGCCTGCCACTTGACACAAGCAGCAGGCCTTGCAGCAGACCACCTATCCCGCCTAGAGCTTTTGTGAAGATGGAATGTGGTAGTCTAAACTGGATATGTATGGTGAAATATGCCTGGAATCCCAGCATTTGAAAAGTTCAAAGCTAGCCTTAGTTATGTAACAAGTCAGCTGAAGCTACGAGACCCTATCTCAAAAGAAGAAAAAAGGGAGGAAAAGCAAAAGAAAGAGAGAGAGAGAGAGAGAGAGAGAGAGAGAGAGAGAAAGAGAGAGAGGCCATGTGAATTCTTTGGAAACTGAAGAGTGCTAGCAGGAATGTTGGATGGCGGCTGCTATCTGCCTACACCTTCTACAAGTTCTGCCCTTGAATATGTTTGATTTGTGCACTCAGTCCTGCAACAAAATGAGCACATCCAGTGGGATGCTTTAAGGTAGAGGTTTTGTATCTTATGTTCCTTTGCCTAGGAATATGTTTGGTTCTTGTAGCTACTTTTTTGTTGCTATGACAAAGTACCCAACAAAAAGCAACTTAAGAAAAGAAAGGGGTCTGCAAAATGGTTCAATCAGTAAAGAGCCATGACAGTGTAATTGTAGTCTCCAGGTCCCACAAAGTAAAAGGAGATCAACTCTCAAAAGTTGTCCTTTGACTTCCATTTACCATCTACAGCATGGGCACATACCCCACACACACACACACATACACATGTGCACATTTTAAAATGTACTTAAAAGCATATTTTTGCATATTAAAAACAATTAGGGGAGGTTTTATTTTGACTCACAGTTGAAAGTCTGCTCTATCATAACAGGAAGCCATGGCAGCAGGAGCTTAAGGTAGTTGGTCACATCTATCTATTAGCAATTAAGAGGCCTAGAGAAATGAATGCTAGTGGCCAGCTCATTTCTCCTTTCTATTCAGTTCAGGACCCTAGTCCATGGATGGTGCTGCCTATGGTTAAGAGGGTATTTCCTCTCCTTTAAAGCTAATCTAGTTAACCAGGTCCTCACAGGTATCCCAGAGGCTTGTCTCCTAGGAGTTTCTAGTTTCTGTGAAACTGACAATCAATGTTAATCACCATAGCTCTCTAAAACTTGTTATGCAGATGTTCCAAGCTTCTCGACCTCTATTTCCTACAGAAACTCTTCTCCAGTGACCCTGGTACAAACGATTGGCATTCCTACCACTGTCCATTTGATCTCAGCTTTTCTGCCCTCACTCCAGCCTTCCCTATTGCACTAACCCTTGATGACCAAACAAAAGACCCCTTTATAAACTAACCACAAAGAATCTCTCCCTCCTTCAAACAGTTCTGGGCTCCTGCTGACACTGAACGAGAGAGGCCATGCTTGCTGTGGTTAGGAGCAGGTCTGAGGTCTGGGTGGGGCCCTGGTTATGCCACGTATTGACTGCATGACCTTGGGCAAGTTACTTAAAAATCCCTGAACATTGCTTTTCTCAGCTTAAAATACAAATATAATGGCTTCCATTTACACACAATGTCTGAGCCATGTAAGCCCTTGATAAAGGAGGGATAGTATTATCCTAAAGGATTTTTTTTTATGTTGCCATAATTGCCATGGCAACAAAGGAAAACTTTGTTTTATTGTACTAGATGAGAAAAGTGAATCCCAGAAAGGTTAAAACCCAGGCTGGCGTGAGAACTTGGTAAAATGCTTGCCTTGCAAGCCTGGGGACCTGAATTATATTTCCTTGGACCCAAATTTAAAAGGATAGGCATGGTAGTGCTGGGGAGACGGTGGATCCCTAGGACTCACAGGCCAGTTATTCTAGCCTACTAAGCAAGTACCAGGCCAATGAGAGAAGCTATCTCAAAACCAAGATGGATAGCATCTGAGAAAAAGTAGCTAAGGTTCTTGTGAACACACACACACAGTTAAAGCACATTTGTATGAGGCTTCATATTTGGTAGTGAAAATTAGATTCAGGATGAAGTCTGTCTTAGTGGAACACACATCTTTCTCATTGTATAGCAAACCTGCATTAATGTAGCCTTGTGGTTCTTCAGTTTTTGTTCCTTGCTCTACTCTGTATGTGGCCCTTCTCATTCCCATTCGAAAAAAAATTTTTTTTTCCAAGACAGGGTTTCTCTGTGAAGCCTTGGCTGCTCTGGACTTGCTTTGTAGACCAGGCTGACCTCAAACTCACAGAGATCCGTCTGCCTCTGCCTCCCTGAGTGTTGGGATTACAGGTATGCACCACTGGGCCTGGATGGAAAACATGCATTTTAAGACCTTACTGTCCCCCAAACTTAGCATCAGCACTTGGTCCCTGTAAGTCAGGGGCCTTCCAACACAAACAGGGAAGCTTGTCCTCAGGCTCTTTTACCTAAATTTACCAATCACATGTTAACCTATGAAATCTGACATTCATACACTTCCTATGAGACCAATCTGAGTAGTTGCTCTACAGCCCCAAACTCTGTTGAAATAATTTTTCACTAAGCTTCATATATTTTTTCCTTTCCTACCTCCCTGCCCTACCACACCCTCTGTCTTTTTTATTTTTATTTTTTAAGATAGTTTCATAATGTAGCCCAGGCTGCCCTGGAACTCACAGCATCTTCATGCATCAAAACATCCAAAGTTCTGGGTTTACATATGTGAGCCACCACATCAAGATCACTCATTATTTTTTTGACCCAGGTCAATTTTCAGAATACAAAATGGTCTAGGACATTAACAAGTAGTGAATGGAGATATAGCTTGCTCCAGGGGGCAAAAGGGCATTATTCTGGATCTCTAGAATCAAGATATTTTTCCTTCCCACTTCTTCTCCTTTCTTTTTAAAGTATAACTGTATATTATATACTTTTAAACAACCATGGTGAACATGCCAGAATTTCAAGATAAATGTAATGGAGAACAATGTCCATTTGCTACCTGCCTCATCACCCAAGAGGTGGGGCGGGGAACCTCATTGAAAAAGAACATAAAACTGTGTAGTATAGGTTCAAAGATACCAAGAATGTTCTGGCAAAGGCATAGTTTATCTGGTGAAACTGTCCTTTCAGGCTCCTCAGAGACTGAGTAAGGATGGGGGATAAAGCTGTGTAGTTGTTGAAAAGGCTCTAAAGATTCTGAATAGAAACCTCTCTACTGAGAACAAAGAGTTCGCCATTAGGAACAGTAGAAGTCCCACTTAGCAATAGCACTTGTTGAGTGCCTACTATATACCTGTTTTTTAAATTTTATATTGTCTGATTTTTCTCCTCAACATAACCTGCAAGAGACTTGCAACTATCTCTATTTTATAGAAGAGGATTCAAGACTCTTGCCAAGGCCAAAAGCAAGGCAGAACAGCCTTGATCGTGGGTGTGTTTCATTCCTATCCAGGAATTTCTCCCTAGAACACAAGGCTCTATTCCCTTGAGGAACCCTAAAGACCAAGAGACTTGAGTCATCTGGTACAGGCATCCTCTAATCATCCCCTTCCTCAACTCATTAACAGAAGTCAAGATATGTACCTAATGTATTTAGCTAATCTGTTTATTTACTGTGGGCTTATGGAAATGGCTGGAAAATTTCCTCAGCGTCATCAGCCACCAGAAAGCAGGGGCTGAATCTCAGCAACTCATGAGTTATACTTGCAAATGTTTTCAATCTTGTTTTAATGACCAATAAATCTTGGATCTATCTGAAAGACTCCGCTTGTTTTTCTCCTGTTTTTCCTAGCTTTTAACATTCTATATGCCTCCATTATCAATAACAGTTAATATTTAATTAATATTACCAGTTACCGTTCTAAGTATCAAGGAGGCAGGCTGTTTTTCCCTTATTTAAATCAGTATACAGAAGTTTAAGGCCTAAATGATAGAGCCAGGGTTCAATTTCAGGTCAATTGATTGTAGAAGCTACTTTGCTAAACATTCATTTATAAAAAGAAAAAAATTTCCTCCAAAAGGGATCATGCTAGCATAGTGCTAATCCAGTACAAATGTAAGTAACATGGCTATAAATAATATTATGTAAATAATACATAATTATATTCGAATGTACACACACAAATATGTAGATATAAATTTTTGCAGTGCTGGGGCACTGAACCCAGACTGAACTATGTTTCAACATTCAAATATATTGTTAAAATTTTAAAAGTTTTTAGATTTATTCACTTTTAGCTTATGTGCATTAATATTTTGCCTGCATGCATGTATGAAACTAGGGTTACAGATGCTCGTGAACCACCATGTAGGTACTGGGAATCAAATCTGGGTCCTCTTAACTGTTGCGCCATCTCTCTATCCCTAGCATAAATTTTCTAAAAGTTACATCTGAAAAGTAAACAGAAGTCAAGTAGAATTAATGCTAATAGTATCTTTTATTTAATTCAATATATTCAAAATATATTTCAACTTGGTCATACTTCAGGCATTCAGTAGCCAGCTAGTGGCTACCATTGAATGACACAGATAAAAGAGGACTTTTTATTTGTCTATTTTTCTTCCTGTTTCAACTTTAAATTTGGGTTTTGGTTTAGAATTGGATCAAATAGGGCTATGCTGATTGAAATGTGCCATTTGGATAATTTAATGAACAGAGCAGCAGCTTAGGACCATGGAGAGAACATGCATTAGGTGTCATGAAATGTGCGTTTTAAGACCCCTCTTTGCCACCAACTGGGGATGTAGTCAGAGAATCCCTCAAATTCCTGTAGCTACTGTCTTCATGATAAAATGACATGATAGTTTATGATACTTAAACTTATTTTCATCTTTGCAAAGTTCTGCTTATAGCAGTATTCTTTTGTGGTTTCAGCATCTGCATCCACTCAATATTTTTTTATGTTCAGGCTTGTGCCAAGTTTGGGGTTGATTCCACGAGGCCAGATATGTACCTGGTACATTGCAGGCAAAAGAAATATTTGTTGAGTTATTATAAATGCAGTCTTCCTTTGAGGAAGCTTTGAGTTATTGTCAGAATAATTATAACAGTGTTAGGAATTAATTATATATTTTGTTTCCTTTTTTATATTGGATGAAAATCTTCATAGTATATGCTTTCTGGGGGACATACCTGGGGATTTAAAACTATTTTCTGATCCTGTTAGCAAAGAGGGTGGTATTCAGCCCTAGGCACAGCTGTCTAGGGACCTCCACAAATGGCTTCTTATTACATGCTGTTCTGATGCTGGGGAGAGCTAAGACTCTAAATAAGAAAACAATCAAATCTGTCTGTGGTCCTATGAATCAGAGCAGACCCAGATGGGAAACCAAATCCTCGGCCTCCAAATGCCCTCAGGAACCACATCTCATGTCAGAGCTCTGTAAAGCCCTAGCATGTAGAGAAAAGGAATCACTCAGAAATAGGATGGCGTCTGAGCTTGATGAAAAACATTTTATTAAGAGAATAGGCCTGCTATTCCCGAGCAATATGCAAAATAAAGCCCAGGGAGAAGAAAAAAGGTACAAGTCTATTTCTCTTTACTCACTCTAGACATGTAATGCTACAACTACCAAATGGAGAGTTCCTGGGTACAAGGCCCTACATGTGTAGAAAGATGGGAGCAGTTGAAACTGTCACTGTGGGAAAACCAGAGCACATGGCATGAAGTTCAGCAAGCTCCAAGCCTCCCATCTCCAGGAGTCTTGCAGCCACATGTGAAGCTTGTGATGGTGTGAGGACAGGAACATGATGTTTCCCCAAGACTGGCCGAGGTCCACAACAGTGAAAAGTTTTATTTAGGTGCTAAGAACTTTGATGTGAAAATCTGAGAATGGGAATAGATGAAAGGAGTCTCTTAACAATGTCCCTGTTTTGTCAGCTCTGACAAAAAAAAAAAAAAAAAAAAAAAAAAAAGAGCAAAGAGGCTTTTCTTCCACCTTCCTTTCTTAAAAAAAAAAAAAAAAATTCTTTATTGCTAACCACACTTAAATTCCAGTGAAAAATTTCCACTCTAGAAAAAAAAAAAACAAAAAAAAAACAAAAAACCCTGTCTTCTTTGGTAATCAGGTTCAAGCAACAAACATTACCAGAATAAGACAAAGAATGGACATTTACTTGCTGAACTTGACAGGACTCTGTAGCTTGTGTTTAAATTTTAGTTCGTCCCTAACTTCATTCCTCTAAAACTTAGATATGCTTTACATAGGACAGTCCAATACTTAAAATTTTGGTTCAGCAGTAGAGAAAGAAATGTGGCAACGATGAGTTCGGAGTTTAATAGATCCTGATAGGACCTAAACTCTGCCCCTTCTGTCTGACCTCAGCTAAGCCTCTTTCCTCTTAAAGCTTTGCTTGTTCATCGTGAAAGTGGGAATAACGCTGCCACCTACCTCACAGGACTGTCAGGGTTAAATGCACTCTGGCAGGCAAACAGCCTGATTTAGAAAATGTTTGCCCTTATCATTAGCTTGTAATTCTTTAAATAGGGATTGCCGATAGGCTTATTCAAAACGATGCAGTGAGAACCTCTACATCTCTGTTTTTTTCCCATTCTCTTCTGTGATCAGCTTTAGGGAAATCCTCACAGTTGCTGTGGCCCTCAGGTGTGTCCTATTCCTTACTCTTTGCAGCTGGCAGGCGAGGCCCGTTTTCCAGAACCTTGGATAGATCCACGCCTTCTACAACTCAGCGGGTCTGCCACTCAGGAGCTGCTAGTTGAAGAAGGAGCCAGCTCAACCTGGGCAGATTTTTCTAGAAAGACTGTGTTAAAGGAGACATATACCTAATATGGATGCTTCTACTTGCATGTACACTTACACTGTCATTCATGCTCAGATTCTTCAAAATGGCCTGACTGCCCTCCTGGATATTTTTAAAGAACCTCCTCTCAGAAAGCCATAACTCCACCTGAAATATTTTCAAACTTGAGTCTTTTTCTTCTTTTCTATGAGCTTCAAGAATTTTTGAACGCCCCCCCCCAAACAAGAACACCACCCACATCTTCCTGTTATCTGCTTACAATTTGTTGGCTTCAGTAGAAGGATTAAATATCCTTTGTTTTTTTGTGTGTAGCCCTGGCTGTCCTGGAAACTCAGTCTGTACACCAGGCTGGCCTCAAACCACAGAGATCCACCTGCCTCTGCCTCCCAAGTGTTGGGATTAAAGGTGTGTGTCACCATTGCACAGCTGGTTTAAACATTCTTGATTAACCTCAAGTAAAAGCAATAATGCATGAGGAAATGTTTTACAAGATAAAGATTCAGGTGTGAATTAAAGGAAACAAAATAATGTTATTGCCTTGGGTGATTTTAGGCACTCCTCTCTAATCGGGATAATCAGATGGTTCAGTTTATGAGGTGATTTAGCTTTTCACTCGCCAATGCAGAACACACACACTATATGCAGTCACCTTCTGAACAGGCGACGAAGAAATTAAGTTCTATTTTTACTTTATGATACTGAGTCATGTAGTTCAATGCAAATCACATGGATGCCAAAGTAAGAACAATGCCAGGTATTTAAATACCTTCTTTGCTTGGAGGAGCTCTAACAATTTTGTGACAGTGTGAAACCCTTTCAGAGCAACTCCAGAAGAGATAACTGTCACCAGATGGGTACTTAGGACTGTGTCTCACCCATCTTCCCAACTCCAGTCTGTAGGAAGAACCAGTGCTCAAGGACCTTTTGTGTTTAGTATAGCCTCCAGATGTCTGAAGTTTCCCAGTCACATTGTCATTGAAGAAAATATGGCTTGGTTTTTGAAAATGTGCTACTGACTGCCTTAATAATGAAGAGAGAAAAAGATAAAAAGTGGAATATGAGAGGGAGGGAAGAGTGAAGAAAGCTAAGGGAGAGATCAGAAAGGTACCTGAACTTCCCTGATCTTGATAACTGTTTTCTATGCATTGTCCTAATAAGTAGATTTAATGCCCTTTCTCTGTTGTAGGCCTTCAGACCCACTTTTCCATGTGGCTGAAGACACCCATCAATTTTACTGCTTGATTGTCATTTGAAAGAACCATAGGCAAGAATTGCATCCTGTGGGAGGAAGGTGCCTCAGTGGGAGAGTGCTTACTTAATAGGCAGAGCCTGTATTCCATCCTTAACAGTATGAAACAAGCAACCAAACCAAAATCTAGAACATCTGCTCCAAAGGTAGACAGGAAAGTAGTCCCAGCAGAAAGGTGTGTGATTTAACAATGCCAACACCAGCTCTGAGCCTCTCTACACTACAGGGGGGTAGTGGTTGTCAAATTGTGCCTTGGTGTGACTTCCTTCCAGCAGAGGTCACTGTGGGTGTTGGCAGCGGCTATTTAAGGGAAAAGGACCAGATAGGCTTGGCTTGGCGGATGGTTCCATTGCCTAGTTCTTCCATAGTCCATAATCTAGCCCCTTAACTTATGTAAAGGAAATTATCTCGGAGCTACATTAAAAACAATAAAAACTTTGGCATAAAATGATGGTGGTAGTGAAACTAGGCAGCCGGTTGCTGGGACTGGGAAGTGAGAGGACTGAGTTCATCTTCTAGGAGTGTTAAGACAGAGTCTCCTTAGATAGCTCAGGCTGCCCCCTAGCACATGGCAATCCTCCTGCCCCAGCATTTGGAATGCTGGAATTATAGGCATGTGGCCACCATGCCTGGCTTGTACCTGGTATTTTGAGACACCATTTGTGATTGATTACCAGTAACCCGAGCTCTATATCGCTTCCAGTCTCTGCTGATAGGTCTCCCAAATCTTACTTGGCAACCAGTGGTTGTGATAGGGCAGATTCTGGTCATTAGGGCAGCCCACTACAGCATGATGAAGTGGTCCAGGGAAAGAGGACTGATGAAGAGGTCAGGGTTAGATTTGGGTGCCCAAAGGGTTGAAGAGGAGGCCACATCCTAGTGAAGTTTCACTGACTGGAACATAGCCAGTCCTTCAGTCTATACCGTAGGCAGTTTAAGGTTGCCTTCATCTTGAAGACACTCATTTGGACCTTAGGTCAGCAGTGTGGCTTGAGAGTTGAAAGGGCAACTCTCTTATTACCTTCTACATCCAAGCTTAGTTCCTCTTCCTCCTCCTTCTCTCCACCCCTCCCCCTGCCATATGCATAGGCTCACCACAGCGCGGCACACATGTGAACACTGGAGCACGGACAGATTACGTTCACCTAGTCATACACGTTTTCACTCACACTCTGACCCGCACCATTATCATTAATTCAGCCACAGAACCAAATTTGACCTAATATAGCTGATAGGGCATGAGGTTGAGTGGGTCCAGTCAGCATGCCTCTTCAGACCTGGCTCGCTCATGTCCCTAAACCCCTACCCTTCCCGCAAGGTAGAGCCCTTGGTTATCCCTGTCCTCGTGGTCACAAGTCCTGGCTCTGGGAACCATCGCGCACCCTGCATTCTTGGGGCAGAACTGACAGTGGGGCTGGGGGGTGGGGATAGAGACGAGAGTGTGGTACAGGACCCAGCACAGCACAACCACCTCCTCCCTCGGGATTTTCCATCCTGGCTCGCGCGGGCCCGCGAGGAGCGAGCGCGCTTTGTCTCTCCGCTCCTGGCACGATTCCGTGGAAGCCACCCGTGCCGCGCCCGAAGCCCCCCTTCCTCAGCCGCGCCCCTCGCGCAGTCCAGCCACGCACGCCTGCCAGTGCCGCGACCGCCGCTTTGTCCTCCCGCGGATGCCTGGCAGAGCGCGAAAGCCGGGCACCTGAGAGCAGCTGCTGCACGCCGGGCACCAGATCCCCGCGTCCGGATCTGGAGCGCGCTCGGCACGCCGCGGAGCATCCCTCCAGGAACCGCGAACGCGGAGGACGTCGCCTGCAGCTGCGGGTTGCTGGAGGGGGAGACCACGGGGTCCTGTCCCTCAGGTGCCCATTTAGATCTGACTCCTCGCCGCCGTGGTGCTGGAGCCCTAATCCCCGGGGCGTGGCGGGGCAAGAGAGATGATCTCCACTCTGGACTGCCTGGGACCTGGATCTAGATGGAGAGGGCCTGGGAAATAAGACCCAGGTAGGGAGGGGTACCTTAGGCGCTCACTTCCACCCACCTCCCACACCCAGACTTAGGCGCGGCTCCATCACAGAGGACCCGAGCGAGCATCCATCAGTGCTTTCCTTTATGGGAGCTTGGAGCAGGGTGGGGAGGGGTCTTTCAGTCCCTCACTTTTTTCATTCCTCAAAAACAAATGCCCCACAAAGAACCCAACTGTGTGCAAGTGGTAAGGGGGAGGAGAGTCTGGGCTTATCCGTTTCCTAGGTTGCGAAGGAGGGCAAGGGAAAGGGTCTCCCTAACAACTCGAAACCTAGGAGAGTCTGAGAGGAGGGGAGGAGTCTCGTCCATCACATCCCAATCCCCTGCAACCTCGAGCTGCTGGAGTGTTGTAGGGAAGGGTCCCCCTGTCTCCAGACCTCTCATCCCAGAACACTCTCTCCATCCTCAACAAGCCAAGCAGCCTCGACTTTAAGGCACAGGGAAATGGAGACTCCAAGCCTTTTCCATGCTCTCCCAGGGGAGACCGGAGAGGGTCTTCCAGCCCTCGCCCCTTACACCCAGGAGTCCCTTTCACCATACGACAAAACCCGACCAAGGCTGCTCCGACCTCAGGCACTGGGCCACCAAGAGGCCCGCAGTCAGTCCTCAAGCATCACGGACAGATGGTGTTGAGTGCGGCGAGGACACGTCCCGTCAACTCCCCAGGCCCCCCTCGCCTCAATAAGACAAAAACGAGTCCTGCGGTACCCACCTCAGACGGCGCTCAGGAGGGCCCTCGGCTCGGGGCAGCGCACGCGGCGCCTGCCGGCTCCTCGCGACCCGGGCTTCCCAGAGGCGGCTCTCGCGGCGGCGACGGCTGCAGCGGCCGCGGCTCTGGCATCCGGAGCCTCCCTCGGACTCAGCACCTGGAGCGGCGAACAGCTCCGCGCCTCATTCTGCTGACCCCGCCTCCCGAGAGCCGCCCTAGCCAATGGAGACGCGGGATCCGCCCAGGAGGCTGCCCATTGGGAGGTTCCGGCCCCTCCGTGGAGACCTCGTCCCCAGAGACCGCCCGAGTGTTTGCTCTGCCTGCTGGAACTTGTAGTCTCTCAGGGCCGTGGAGTGGGTTCGTGCCGCGGGCTGGTAAGCGAGGATGGACTGCATTTCCCATAGTGCACTGAGGAGCCCTAGGCGCGGAGGAGGGTGGGAGGACTGTTTCCATAGCAAAGTCAGCCCCTTGGGAATGGGTGATGGGGAAATGGGGCAGGCCCTGGGACCCTCACAGAATCACACGTGATCTGTGATTAGCATCTTGGAAGACGGATTCGGTTCTCTTTTCCTCTCTGTTCCTACCTGAGGACCCTGGGCCTCAGTTTCCCTGTCTAGGAAGAAGGGGAACAAGACAGCGTCGCTGCAAGGCAAGGTGCAGCCAACCGAGAGCGAGCCGCTTTGATTCTTGTCCACCAGAAATGAAGAATATACAAGAGGAGACCTTTACAACACATTCTGAACTTTAATTTTATTTACTTATTTAGCCTTAATCCTGACAGCAAAGGTTTTTACTTTTTGATCACATTCCTTGCCCCACTTGACCCATCTTACTGCAAAGATGTTCACTTTCCTTCTTGTTCCTTCATTCTTGCCAGACCGATTCTGCAGCATCTCCTTCAGTGCTTTCTGATAGAGTGAGCTACTTCTGCTTGAAACCATTCACAGGTTTCCTGGGGCCTCCGGGATCAAATCCACATTTCTTGGCAAAGCTGGAAAATCCTTTGAAAATTGGACTCCGCCCTCCTTTGCATTGTTCTTAACTTTAGAAACTGGCAAGCTTTGAACACCCGTTTTCTCTCACTCCTCTGGTCACCTCCATCTTGCCTTTCTCCAACTCCTCACAATAACCTTAAAGCCCCAGCTTAGGTGTTGACTCGATGTGTGAAGACTTCCTTGATGTTCTGCTCAGTGTTACACATCTCTGTATTTGTCAGCCTTCACTTCCCCTATTTTATTTGCATGTTTACAAACCCATCTTCCTCATGAAATTGTAAACTCATAAAGCAGACGCAAGACCAGTATTATTCATATTTACAGTTGCATGTCTACAACATCTGACATGCAGTAGGCACTCAACAAATGTTGAGATTTACCTATAGATATTTATTGAAAATGGACAGCAGTTTAACTGATTTCAGCACACAACACACCTTAAAAGTCTTTATTTTCTAATGTTAGGAGTTTCCCATTACTAGAGATGTTCCCTAGAAGGATGCTACCAGCGGGGGGGGGGGGGGGATGTTTAACTGCTTTTCACACTGTTAGGTTTGGTTGGGACTTTTCCTGAATGTCCTAAGGGTCCTTCTACTGCCATGGTGCTAAAGATATATATATTGTGCTTGCTATTTCTGTCAGTTCCCCCACTAAATGTCATCAGTCCTTCATGTTCCTCTATTTGTAGCTGTTGGCCCTACTTTCTATGTCTAAATGCCTACCTCCCACTCCCTTTCTGGGAAGATCTCTCACCTGTCACTCATGAAATAAGATGCTGGCTGTCCTTTAAACCCGCTGTTCAGCATCATAGGATTCCATGGTGTTTTCCTATTTGCTAGGTAGCATTTTCCTGCTGAATCTCCACTGATTCAGATTCTGATACTGACTAGATGTCTCATTAATTTCATCCATGTTTTATTTGCCATTGTCCTAGAGGTTTGGGGTGTATGACAACAACAACAACAAAAAAAAACATTCTGGTGTCTTAATATGTG
This sequence comes from Psammomys obesus, assembly GCF_907164565.1. Taxonomy (NCBI): domain Eukaryota; kingdom Metazoa; phylum Chordata; class Mammalia; order Rodentia; family Muridae; genus Psammomys; species Psammomys obesus. The sequence continues at coordinate 22,722,453 of NW_026596034.1, forward strand.
TAGTTAATTCATAATGGGAAAGGAAGTAACTAGAAAGACTATTACTCTAAACAGAACCTGAAAGACAGGAAGCCTGTCTGCCAACCTTGTACTGGTGATAGCTGCAGAACAAAGGCTAGGGCAGATGAATGAATGTTAGTTCTTCCCTATCAGGACTTCTAATTAAGCATTGCAGAGGGGTTTGATCTTGGCTAAATAATAAAGGAAGGCCACTGGAACTAACAACAGATGGGGCCTCATTACTGAGGCTGAGAAAACTGCAAGAAACAGAAGGAAATGAGATGTGTTGAAGCTCAGTGCCCAGGTCTGTGGGTACAGTGAGAGCAAAGGCTGTTGGGAAAGTAGGTAAGAGGACTATTGCACATAGTGGGCACCAGCAGAAGGCTATCAAACCCACCTGGAGCCAGAGGTGAAACCCTTTGGAGGTCAGTCAAGCCTTTCAGAAGTAGTGCTAGGGCAGGAAATTAATGACAGAGTGCCCACCTACCATGTACAAGGCCCTGTGTCTAACTCCTAGTGTTGGCCCCTCAAACATTATGCTCATTTTTAGGAAATGGTTCCAATTAGGAAAAAGTTAAGGTTCCTGGATTCTCCCAGCATCCCGGTGGGTGATAAAATAGAATCTGCTCGAGTCGGGAAGCCACGTTCTAATCCTGATTTTGTTTGTGATTAGTTGTGTGGCCCTGGGCTGGACCCGTTTCTTCAGCTATAAAATGGTGTTTACTGGTGTTAGGTAGAAGCTAATAAGGGCATAGGTGGGGGAAATTCAAACCCTTTTACCAGCTGAATGACCTTACAGAAACTACCTTCTGGGATTTGTAGTTTGCTTATTCAAAAAATTTTCAAGGGCTATATAAAGTTGCCTCATGTGGAGTATTTCACATGCGTTAAGCCTCAACACATGTTGGTCTGCTTTTAGATTTTCTGCCTTGTTTTGTTAGATAATGGTTTGACAGGAGAAGAAGGGGAAGATGATGCCTAGGGCACTCAGGGTTTGACTCTCTTAGTACTTGCATGACTTTCTCAGGTTATTTAATCTTTAATCCTTGGCTTCTCAATTTCTGAATTTGAGAAATGGAGATGATGATACCTCAGAGCTGAGAGGGTGAGCTGAGTCATGAAAAAATGTTCAATATATCAGTTTCTCATCTTAGGGGCAACCTTAGGGTATAGAACCTCAAAGGAATGGAATTCTGGGTGCCTAATAGCTAGAGCTGTAGAAGATTCCAGAAGAATGTCATGCTAGTTCCCTCCTCCTTAAAGAGAAAAACAGAGCTTAGGGAAGTGTCGTGGTGTTTTAATTGAGCAAGGAGGAAATTAACTAGAGTGCTGACCAGGGGCGTGTCCTAGAATGTCCGGCGGGGTAGGCTGAGGGTCAGACTTTATTCTAAAAATAATGAAGGTTTTTAAGGAGATGTGTATTTTGAAAATGTCCGGGGGCTGTGTGGAAAATGACCAGAAGATAATAAAGATAGAATATGGACTGTGAAGCTGCTGCAGTAACCTAGCACAGTGTGGGGAAATGTGGATAGTATTTCTGTGCTCTATTAAAGAGGCAAAATTTACACAGAAGATTGGGTGGTTTTGTTCCATTGGGTTTTTAAGTTTTTCATTTATTTATTATTCATTGTTCTATGGAGCACATGTGGCAGACAGAGGGCAACTTTTGAGAGTTGACTCTCACCTTCTACCCGTCTGAGGCAGGGTCTCTCTTGATTCTGCAGCTGCACACCGTGCTCTGCCCCAGCCTGTAAACTCCTGGGAGATTCTCCTGTTTCTGCCTCCCCTCTCACTGCAGGAGCGCTGGGATTAGAGATGCACACCCCTGTGTTGTGTGGTTTTTGTGGTTCCTGGGACTGAAACTTAGGCTGCGATTTTGCATGGCTAGCACTTTGGCCCCCTGAGCCATCCCCCTGGCCCCTTGGCTTGTGTTTGAGACAGTGTCATGTTATATAGACCATGCTGGCCTCATACTTCTTTTCCTTCTGCCTCAACCCCCTGAGTGCAGGGGACTTTGTGAGTGAGGGCCTGAGGGCATAGAGGAGAGAGACAAATCAAAGATGAGGCCTCGGTTTCTGCCCAGTAGGTAGAAGAACAGGAGTGCTTTTTTCTGAGATGCAGAGTAGTAAAGGCATAAGACTAGGTGAAGGGGGAGGTAAAGGGGCAAGAGAGGTGGCTGAGTGGTTAAGAAACCTGTTGCTCTCACAGAGGACCCAGGTTCACAGTACTCACCTGGTAGCTCAAAACCGTCTGTAATTCCAGGGACTCCAAAGCCCTCTTCTGGCCTCCTTGGGTACCAGGCACACATGTGGTATCCAAACATACTTGCATGCAAAATACCCATACACTTAACTAAATAAATGTAAATATTTTTGGAAGTCTTTAAAAACAAAGAAGAGGCAGGGCAGTGGTGGTGCACACCTTCAATCCCAGTACTTAAGAGGCAGAAGCAGGTGGATCGCTGTGAGTTCAAGGCCAATCTGGTCTATAGAGCTAGTTCTAGGACAAGCAAGACTACACAAAGAAACCCTGTCTTGAAAACCAAAACCAAAATTAAATAAAAATAATAAATAAATAGATAGATAAATAAATAAATAAATAAGGCAGGTAGTAGAGAGGTGGCTCAGCAGTTAAGAACATTGGATGCTCCTTTAGAGGACTCAGGTTCAATCCCAGCACCCACATGGCAGCTTACAACTGTAACTCCAGTTCCAGGGTTTCTGACACCCTCATGCAAATATAAATTCAGTCAAAACACCAGTCAATGCTTATAAATTAAAAATAAATAGGTTATAAAAAATTCATTCAAAAACTTGGAGGTAAATTTGAGTTGCATGTGGTATGTCCAGGTGAGATGCCTAGGAGGTAGTCTGGAGCTTATGAGATCTAATGAGATGGAATGATAAATTGTCAACTTATTAGAATATAGGTCATCATTAAAGCTATAGAAATGAATTGAATTCTTCACTAGAGAGGGTCAAAGAGAAGACCCAAATTCCTTGTGGGTTATCAAGAATTAAAGAACAAGAAGAGGAGGAAGAATCCAAATGAAAAGGTGATGAGAACAGAAAGACTCTGAGAAAATCAGAGAGTGAGTGGTGTGCCCCAGAAGCCAAAGCATGGAGTGGGGTGCAGTCAGGGTTAGCAAATCCAAGCCCTGAACGGTTCCCACCCCCGGTTTAGCAACACAGAGTCACTGGTGACCTTGGAAAGAGTAGCTTGATGTCACGAGTTCAGTCTCTGGGAACAACATAGTAAGAGACAACAAATTCCAGCAATGTATTCTGACCAACACAGGTGCCAGCAATGTCATGAGAATGCACCTGTGCATGCACACACACAAAATAAATACATTGCAAGGTAAATGGGGATAGCTTAGGAATAAAGAGGACTGAAGAGTGGAACGAACCCAGCAAGAAGAGTGGGAGGGGAAGTTTGGAGCGAGACGCAGATGGAAGAAAAACACTTTTCCATAACATAGGAGTAGGGAGGGCTGGAGGTGGCCCTGTGTGGTAGGTCACTTGGCCACTAGTTCTGCTTTAATGCTGGAATCAAGGATGTGTGCTTGGGAGCCCAGTGGGAGGAGGTTGAGAAGAATGGAAAATCTGAAGTGAAGAAAATGCTCAAGGTAGCTGCTGTGGAAAAGAGAAACTAAAAACGATCTCCAGAGGCTTCCGAACAGTAACAGGACCTTCAGGGTTCGGGGACCATGGCCTTGTGTACATCTTTGATAGCATGAACTTTCTGCAGTGCTGGCCAGAGGTGCAGGCAGTAGCTCTGGGCAGGGAGAGGGGCAGGGTGACTAGCATGGGCAGAAGGCATTGTGGGATTGAAAACCAAGCTTGTTTGATTATTGCAAGGCTGTGTCAAGATGATTGCTTTGTAGGCGACATCTCTGACGCTAACTGTACAACGAGTGGAAAGCTAGCAAGGAGCATGGATGGAGTGCGGACCCCTCTGATGTGAGCCTCACAGAGACCAAGAGACGGTAAGGGGAAGTCCTCTTATCTAACGTTTGTGAGTGTGGCAAAAAGAGAAGCAGTGAGCTTTCGAAGACATTTCACAGAACTATTGTGTCAACATCATCTACACAGGAGTAGTTTTAGGCACACCTAAAAGGCAGAACGCTTAGGAATAAAGTTAGCCAGATGAAAATGCAGCTCCAGACTTCATGGTGGTGCTGTATCAACCAAGTACAGTGATAATGATTCCTATAATTTATGTCTCAGGGTAGTTTGTAGATTTAAGTATGTGCATATCAACTAGAAAATGTGTTTAAGAAACAAATTTAAATTTTTTTTGCAAATTTCATTTCTTAGCAACGATTTGTTTTCTCAGTTTAGAACATAAATTAAAGAACTTATGTTGATTTTCCCCCCAAATGTAGAGCTTAGAGCTTAATTCCTGCCTTTGAAATGCCATGAATTTGAAATGCAGCCATTTTCCTCTCTGCATCCTTGAAAGGGATTAAAAGGACTTTATTAGTTTTTCAAATAATCTTGCCTACACATCCAGACTTCCCACGAGGTCTCCTTCAGTGATGCTGAACTGTGAGTGATGATGTTGCAAATGTGGTATTTCTAAGAGCAGTTTAACAAGTAGCCAACGTCGGGACTTCCCAAACAGCAGCTCCGTCTGAAGTCATCTGACCGACACAGCATTCGAAACATGCATGTCTACGGAAATAAGAGAGACATCAGTTAGCTGCTCTGAAGACTCTCTTTTTAACAGTGTTATTTTTAAAAATGGTTATTTAAAGACTTACTATATATTGTTTTTACGTGTGTGTGTCACATGTGTGCAGGTGCTCCCAGAATCCATATATATAAGGATAGATATATGTACACACACACATATATACATATATATGCATATGTGTGTATAATTTTGTTATCATCTGTCTTTTCTACAGTCTTAACCTAGCGGCCCACTAGAATGAACACACTTCATCTATTCTGTCCCCTGTTGTATTCATAGCATATAGAACAGTACCAAGTGCATAACAGGAGCTCAGCAAAACATGCTGAGTGACTAAGAATAACAAAATATCATCCTAATAGATAATACTGGCATCTATTTTTAATTTCTCCAAATTATAGTCCACATCTAAAACACATGTACAACCTTTCATATTGTGACAGTCATGGCTTACACATATTATTAGTGCTGGTATTTTGTTACGTAATAGTTATCCCCATTGCTTGAATTCACTTGATCAATTGTTTATGCATTCATGCACTCAGGCATCCAACAAATATTCAAAGAGATGTCCTTGTGTCCTGGACAGGGCAGGACTGCCTCAAGGAACAATTCTTTACAAATATTATTTGTAATGATGGGCTAAGGGTCCACTGTGTATCTTCCTATACCTAACATCTCCCTTATTTAAGACTTTTTGTCTATTATCAATGAATGATGTTATTTAATACATTATTGTTATTAATAAATAAACACCTATAAGCTCATAGCAATGACTTTTCTCCCAAATAATTTCTTTATGGCAAATAAAATATCTAAACAGAGAATTACTGAGTCAAAGAACTAAAGGCAGTTTGGATTTTTTGCTGCTGTTTGTATTGTCTTCGTCTTTTTTTTTAAATTTTGAGCTTGGTACCCAACTTAACCAACCAACAGCATTAATGCTCCAGTTTTCTCACCGCCCACGTTAAGCATTAACCACATTTTTGCTAATATACAGGATAAAACTGTCCTTTCATCTTTGCACGTAATTTATATTGAGGAAGCATGCACAATTCTCTCCTGTGTGTGTGATTGGTACATAGTATGCACGCGCATGCGTGAAGGTGCATGTATACACGCCAATGTATGTTAGTGCGTGTGGAGGATAGAGATGGGTGTCAGAATTCTCCTGTCACTCTCTACCTTTCTTCTTTTGAGAAGAAAGCTCAAGAGTTCTCACTGGACTTGGACTTCTTCACTGTGTCAGCTACACTGGCTGGCCCGAGAGTCTGCCCTTCCCATCTGCTATCTCCACTGCAGCACACTGGAATTAGAGATATGCACGCCTGTGCTTGGCTTTTACATGGGTGCTAAGGACCCGAACTTAGGTTCTTATGCTTGCAAGGCAAGTACCTTACCCACTGAGCCGTCTCCTTAACCCCCAGGATACACATTTTAAGTTTTCTTGTCAGTAGTTATTTCAGTAGTTCCCAGATGATTCTTGGAAGGTTTTTAAACATCATGACCACTGTCCACCACAACATGAAAGCTTTACAAAGCATCTTAGAGTTGGGAGAGATTGAACCAGTCGTTTACATCAACTAAACTTTTCAACAGAAGGCTTTCCAACCTCTGTTTGCCAGTCTGCGATAATGGAGACAGTGGTGCTGGACAAGTATTGCGCTGACATCAGCCCCCACCCCCCCGTGGCTTTCATGTAGCCCCAGTTCTGCCTTCGGAAGCAACAGGATCTACATACCAGCTAGTTTAGCACCTACCGCCTGGACTGCCAATCTCTGTAAATATGCAGCCAGGCTAGAATATCCAACTGCTGGAAAAGTTTGGCTGGCCCAGAGTATGTCTGTCTTTTACATAGGTTTCCATGAGGTGCTGAATCAAGATCCTTCAGCTGAAGTTTATGATCAGCCAAGAATCCGCAATCTTCTGTATGTGTCCTGCAGCCAAATCTAGTCCCTATTACCTCATACTTTCTGCAGCTATTCTTTGTAGACTTGAAAGCAAGGCTTTGTTTTCCCGAGTAATTCACCCTGGCAGTGAAGCAGCTCCTGGTCACACTAGTGTCTAAAACAGAGGGCTAGGGATAAAAGTCATTTCTGACAACATGTGTCAATACAGTGATGAAATGAGACGCAAGAACAAACATGTGTCACCCTGTTGCTTAGCATCTGAGCCTCCTCCTGTGTTCAAGGAATTAACTCAGCATCTCATGGGACAGAGATGTCTTCCTTAGTAGCTAGATTGTGTCCATAGGCCCGAAGCCCTGGCTCCTCCACACACACCCTGCCCCGACTCACACTTGTGTTTTGAACTGAGCTTTAAAAACTGTTTCCCAGTAAACGTTACCTCCTCTTGTCCTCTGGAGGAAAATTGCCTTTCTCCAGCTCTCCTAGTCTTCCAGGGAAATACAGCCTTTCACTATCTTCCCTCACTCTCCAGGGGAAAGGTACCTTTCATGTCTTAAACATTAACTGCAGAGTTAGCTGTATCTGGGGAAAGGCACTAAAGAGACATGATTTGTAAAACTTTCTCACTTTTTCCGAGTAGGTGGGAATTGAGCCCAGGGCTTACGCGCAGGTACCACTGAGCTACATTCTCAGCTCATGACTTTGTGAGAAGTAACTTTTCCTTAGATTTGCAGAACCTGGGATATTTGGTGGCTCATGGAAAATAGCAGCCCACACATCCAAAAAACAGACCGCCTGAACATTTTAACTACCTGGGCACTTATCTGTCTGACACATCTCCCCCCACATCTATACAGAATATTCGCAACCTAAAATGTGTGTGCACATGTGCCCAACAGCATGTGTGTGGAAGCAAGAACATTTTCCAAGAGTTGGTTCTTTTGTACTGGGGTACTGAATGTCAGGCTCAAGTTGGCAGGCTTATGTGGTATGTGCTTTTGTGTACTCAGCCATCTCACTGGCCCAAGATGACCTTTCCTAAAAGATGGAAATCCCCATCTTCTTGCTGATAAAGCTCTCCTCTCTCTCCCCACTTTGCCTCTGCTTTGCCTGTCATAGGCGTCATCAGGAAGCAGCAGAGCCAGGCTAATAGTGAAGGATCAGGGTCTGCTCAGTGACCTCTCCACTTCCCCCTTTTCAGGGTGGGGGTCTCCCATGTGGCTCAGGTTGGAACTTCTGACTCAAGTGATCCTCAACCTCTAGAGTTGTTGGGACTACAGACGTGTGTCGCCACACCCGGCCTTAGCGACCCTTTTCGGGATTCAGTGGATACAACCTCAGGTGCCAATGACTGTGGTTTCTTGAGCAACATTCAGCAAGGGCTGGCTGTGATGTCCGTGGTAGGGAGACAGAGTGCCAGCAGTCACAGTGATGTCACACACCTCAGTACTGAATCAGAGTTGAGGGCTCCCAAACCTGCTTCTCCTGCCTCGCTGGAGATTCTGTGAACTACTCACTATCATGTAAATAAACTCATTTGCTGTACGTGTCCCACTAAAATGGGTTCTTTCCTTGCAGCTAAAAATCCTGACCAATGCACATACAGGAGGGACGTAAGTGCATAGCAAAGTACTGTTTGGGGTGGGCAGAACTGGGATGAAACTGGCCTGAGAGCTGGACCTGCACAGAGTTTGGACAGAGCTCGGTATACTCAGAAATCTGGTGAGTGGAAGCAAGTGATGAGAACTTGCGGGCTGGACCCTGGCTTGATGGTTAAAGGCAGGGCACTAATCCCAAGGCAGGTGTAAGCAGATTTCCACCAGCTAGTGTGGGTGGGGTAGGGTTCAGGGGACCTCCTGACCACACAAGACAGGCTGGTTACCTTCTCCTACCCTTGAACCATTAACAACAGCCAGGGCCAGGAGGTGGGCCCAGGCTTTAAAGCAGACCATCCTGCCACTAAGCATTCTCACTGAGGTCAAAGCAGAATCCTGCCTCTATGCGGCTCTTGCCCCTGGAACTCAGGAGCATTATGAGAGGGAGGGAATTCCATCCCATGGTACCCTTTAGCCCACAGGCATGGCTTTCTACATAAGTTTACATACATCTAGTCTTGACTGACAGACTCCCATTCAGGTGCATCAGTCCTTACTGGGTGTGACTGGGTGTGGCTTTGCTACTCTGTCTCAGGAGAAATGGGCCCTAGGAGTCTTATCAGAGTGAGTATAACCTCTCTTCGGTTGATTTGTTTATGTCTGTGATGCTGGGAATTGAACACATACTAATACAGAGTTCAAGTGCTCTACCGCTGAACCACATCGTCACATCCTCAGTCCAGAGGCCTCCTGTCTTCATCCTAAATCAGGGGTCCTTCTCCATGCTCTGGGCATGGGAGAGATGGCAGAGTTAGAGTACTCCTCAGGGTGCGTCCTGAGCTGGATGTATTTGGACACTGGCACTGGCCTGATCTGGGCACTTAGGGGAGGCTGAGACCTAAGTCAGCCAGGGTTATACTGGCCATATCAGAACTCTGATAGCACTGTCCAGAGAAATCCCCCAGGGAACTACAGCTCCTGGCCCTAACGTAGCCTCTAAGTTTTCTGATGATAGATCATAACTGTATATCTTAACCCTTTTGCAAAATATGTCTGTATACCCATTAAAGTAAAATCCACTATAAAACCTAAGTTAGGAAACCTCATCTTACCTACATAGTTGGTTCTTATGTAACTACTCTGGGCCCTAAGAGTTTGTATAATTTCTCTCATTTAATCTTCACCACAAATTTATGAATTTATGATCTTGGTGACACTTTTTTCTTTTCCTATTATTCTTATTATTATTGGTATTGTATTATTTTCCGAGATAAGATCTCACTTTTTTTTTTTTTAATATCTCACTATTTATCCCTTGAATCTTTTTGCTTTGGCCTCTGGAGTGCTGGATTACAGGTGTGCATGGCCACACCTGGCTCTAGGTACCGTTATAATCTTCATTTTCATAAGTAAGGAAATTGGGGTTTAGAGAGAGTAAATAACTAAGGTCATACAACTGGTCCTTCTCCCATGAAGCTGGGGAACGTTCCTCCGTCAGCTGTGGGGAAGGTCTAGCTACTGAAATGTTGTCCCTCACATGCAACCTAAATGTGTCCCCAAAGATAATGCTGTTCCTGTGTCTGCTTCCCCCAGCACCCCACAGAGGCACCTCCAGGACTCCCACCCTCCTGGCTCAGTTGTTAACTCCATCATTTCAATTCCAATATTTCTCTTTCTGGAAATAATCCGACACGTCTAACTCTGGCCCCATGATCAAGGACAGCTAAGAATAAGGCTAAACACAAAACCCCAAACTCGCTTAAAACATTATGCTAACGTTATTATACAGACTGAACATATTATATTTAGAAACATATATGTATATACATATATGCATGCAATAGCAATTAGTGAAAAAAAAAAGAGGCCATGGGTTTGAAAAAGAGCAGGGAAGATTATATGTGAGGGTTTGGAGAGAGGCAAGGGAAAGAAGAAATGTTGACATTATAATCTCAAAAATTAAAAGCATAAAAAAACATTATGTTAAAATTGTTGCATTTTGGCTTTTTAACTCAACTGCAGCTTTTTGAACACGAACTTTGTAGATGTCAACATCTTGTTGCAATGTCAAAGGGTTGGACATGACTGAACCAATCTACAACACGAAGCACTAAGGAAAAACACCTCCTCCAAGTTACTTTGACTCCAGATGGACTGGTCACCCCCACTGTCTTATGCTGGCAAGGAATTGTAGATCTGAGTACTGCCTGAGAAGGGGCTGCTGAAGAGTTCTCCTTTCTGAGTCCAAATGGCAGGAACAGTGTCAATGCTGTGTGAAAGATGCTCTTGCTCTGAGAATTCTCTGTTCTCCCGGCTGGAATGTGGCTTCCCGAGGGCAGGAGCTTTTGCGAATTTTGTTCACCGCTGTAATTCTTACAATTGTGCCTAAAGCATGGTGAAAAGTACAGTCATTGTTGAGTGAATCAGTGCTACAGTTTCATGTCTGGCATTACTACCATGGTTACTATGTTGTGTTTTAGGGGGGAAGGGAGAGTGACTTCCCAAGTCCGTAGCTTTAAATTTTGTCTTCTTTTACCCCACCAATAGTTTTCCAATTATTTTTGATTTGTGATTTTTATTCGCAAGAGGATAATTTTAATAATGCCTAAGGCCTAGTGAGTAAATACTGCTGAAAGGACCCTGCTGTTTGAGGTTGCAATCCTCCTAGTCCAGATAGCCTTTCTGAGCTTGGTGCTAGATGGAGGACTCCCTCTGCCCAGCAGGGCCTCCTACTCTCTGCCTGAGCTCATCTGGAGAGGGTCTTTTAGGCATAGATGCCCCTAGTCTGAGATACGGCCTTAGAGACAGTTCCCTGCTAGCCCTCCCCTCCCGGCACCTATAGGATAATTAGGTAGCGTGTTCCCATTCATATGATAGGAGTGTGCTGCCAAATGCAAATTAAGCGTCCTTGACGTGCCTACTTCCACCCAATTATGTGCGCCTACCCTGGGGGCCCCACCCACTCCCCAAGGACTCTACAGCCTTTGTTCTTTCTGAATAAAGTTTAACTATCTCACTGAAGTGGTTCCTGGAGGTCATTTCTGTTGTGCTGGAGGCCTTCTGAGCCCTATGGTTTGCCTTCTGCTCATCCTGCCCTTGTGGTCTGGTGGCCAACAGCCCACACACACAGGGAAGATGAGACTCACAAAATACTATTCATGTTCAGCCTTATCAAGGGAAATATGTAGGAGCCACTGAGTTTCTAGATCTTCCCATCCATGGAAAAAACATCCTGTGGCTTTCTACTTTAAATTTTGAACTTAAGCCTGGCAATGGTGGTACACACTTTTAATCCCAGAACTCAGGAGGCAGAGGCAAGGGGATCTCTCTCAGTTCAAGGCCAATCTTGGTCTACAAGGTTCAGTTCCTGGTCAGCCAGGGCTACCCAGAGAGACCCTGTCTAGAAAAACAAAAACAAACAAACAAAAATTTAACTTCGGCCACTGAGGTGGTACCTACCTGTACTCCCAGTGCTTGAGAAGAGTCAGGAAAATCATGATTTCAGCGCCGGCCTTGGCACATTGCTTGAGCTATATGGTGAGACTCTATCTCTAAATAAATAAATAAACACAATTATTTAAATTAAATAAAATTTGAGGTTAAATTCAGAATGTAAACTTGCCAGGAAGCAGCTAGTGGAGGAGAACGTTGGCCTTACTTTTTTCTATCATAGTCATATACTATCATGTACACAAATAATACAGTCTCATGGTATTTCACTGAGAAAACACAGGCAAGCGAAGCAATGAAAGTAAAAACAGCTACATTCCCACCATTTAGCTGATACCATATTTCTATTTACACTGTGGATTAGTTAAGATAGTTCCAGGAAGGATGTACATGGTGAGAACGTGAATGGAAGATCCCAGCCCAGCTCAGGTTTACTTGAACAAAGAGGAACCCACAGACCTGAGCTCAGGAGGACACAACTAGTCCAAGTGAAGGGGTGGGGTCACCTCTAGGTCATATCTCAGCATCTGACCTTACAGGGTGACCCTAGCAGTGGCAGGAGCCTTGGATGGCTGTGAGGAAAAGGACTTGGACCTGGCTGAAAATCCTAGGTTTGACGTAAAGCCATTCTCATGAAGTGTTCCTAGAAATGGGAGTGCCTTTTCCTGAGAATCCAAAGTGATAGTCTTGGAAGATTCTGCTCCAGGATGAGTCACAAGTTAGGAAGGCGCAGATTGTGTGAGCCAGGCTCTGGGAAGAATGAGAACAGCAAGGATGGGGCCACTGTGGTTTCTGGACTGTCCCCTGGTCCACCTCCATCTAAGAAATGATTTCACAGGGTTTGTGACTTGCAGCAGGAAAAGATGGAGATCCATCCTTGAGTGACCCAAGGCCATAGCCTTGAGCATCCATGTCTGTAAGCTCCACTGTATGGGATCTCTGAGAACTCCAGGGCATGGGCTGAACAGCTCCTATTTTTCTTTAAAGTTAGTGCAAAATTTGCATCCTCTTCCCTATTTTTCTCCCTTTGAAACAGTTGCTCACTATGTAGGCCTGGCTACCCTGGAACTTGCTGTGTAGACCAAGCTGGCCTCTAACTCACAAAGATCCCCCTACCTCTGCCTCCGGTGCACTGGGATTAAAGGGGTGTGTTACCATGTTTGGCACTTCCCCCTATTATATCTCAATATTAAAGCAATTTCTTAAAATAAAATCTTCATGTGAAATTGGAGTTCCAGGTAACCAGCACAAGACATTTTGTAGAAATACTGTTCCTGCCCATTTCCAGGGTGTTCTTACTCAGGTCATAGCAGGGGACCTGGGCCTACTGGCATGCTAGGCTCACTGGATTGGGACACAAAGAAGCTAACATTCTTGAGATGCCAACTATGGGCCACCTCAGGTGCCAGCTGTTTTATCTACATGGCATCAGTGTAGTCTTCAGGGGCTACCAGGCATGGCAGCAGCAGGGTACTGAGCTTGAGACTAGACAACCTGTAGTCTTCATCTTGAAATATACCCTTAGGAATTTCATCTTTGTGGGGGCTTTTGTTGTTAGTTTTCATTGGGATTTTGGGTTCGTCATTTGGAGTCAATCTTCTGTAGCCCAGGCTGGCCTTCAACTCCTGATCTTCTTGCCTCTGTCTCCCAAGTGGTAGGCTGAAAGGCATGTACCACCAGGCCTGGCTTGGCTTTGTGTTTTATGAATAATGCCTGATGGAACAACACAAGATGCAGCAGAGACTAGAGCTCTCCATTCACTTGTGCTCTTGTCTTTGGCCTCCTCTCCTCTTCCCTTACCTGCCTACAGCTGCCACCCAGTGAGGGTACCCAGCTTGGTAGGGGTTTGGATGGAGGCACAGAAAGCATTGGGCCTTCATGTCAAACTATGGGGCAGGCCTCAGGTGTAGACTGTGTGAGTCTACACCTCAGCTACGAGTACTGAGGAAGTGTAAGGTTGAATAGCAAAGGTTGACTACCCATTGCAGGTGAAGGGAGGCTGTGGAAATGGTTGTCCTGCTTTGTGAACTAGAGCCCTCTACCTTTTAACTGGTGCTGACCCTCACAAATTATGTGGCTGGCCCTTGCAGCAGGCGCCTCAGAGGAAAGAGACCCAGGACCAGCCACTATGATGTCTCTCCTACTGCCAATGAATGCCTCTTTCTGGAAGATCACTGGACCTGATATTCCCAAGATCTTTTGGGCAATAGATTTCTTTGTCTCCTAGAATAGGGGTGGGTGTAGCACCCTCCTCGTTCCATCCGATCCAAAGTCTCATATCTTTTTGCCCATCTGTGGGTCCAGTTCCATTGGTGGATGTCTGGCAACCTCTTAAAATATCTGTCATCAGTGCTGACCTGTCACACTAGATTTTGAGGGTGTTGGAGAAGGCCCAATATGTAGTTCTCCATTCTGCAGTTCCCATATTCCATTCTGGTTCTTGATCCTGTCTGGCCTATATGTTCTTTAACATATGTTATGTTCTGAAGGACTTTCAATCAGTCAGGCCCCCTTGCAACTAAAGATGTGGCACACAAGAAATACTGTAGTCCTTCCCAAGGCAAATTAAACCCTTGCTGCTTATTCTTGGGTTTTGTTTTTGTTATTGGCTTTTTTTTTTTTTTTTTTTTTTTTTTTTTTTTTTGTACAGAACCTGTTTTCTCCAGGTCTCAGGACCCTAGGGTCTGAGTAGCTCTGCCTAGCTCTTTCTTGAGACACCCCAGGGACAGATGGCCACCCACGTTGTTACTGCTGGGGCATGTTAGGATGATCCATGAAGAAAGAATACCCATACCATATTATTTTAGGATAACAACCAGTTAGAAAGATGTCATCACTCTGGGCTTGTTTAATCTTTTAAATTTGGTGGAACTCTTAAAAAAGCACAGATTACAAGGCTGTAGATTATTCACAGATGTCTGAGACCAGTTGTAGATGTGATTATTCAATGAAGGGGTTATTTGAGCTTCCAATGGGGTGCCCATGATGTCCATGGATTCCTCCTTATGCTAGCCATCCAACATCCTCAACACCTTCTGATCCTCTTTCCTTGGTGCACAGAGAAAGTGTGGGTGTGTATGGTGGGGGTGGAGCGGGGTGACACAATTGAGCCATGGGACTCGAGCCCTGGAGAGCTGATTTCATAATACAATTATAAGAGGTGGCCAAAGGGGAATCTAGTGTGAACTCACTGAATACAGGTTTAAAGGTGCCTCCGAAGTGGTGTTTCTGGGGGGAAAGCAACAGTGGCTCCTCTAGAAGGAAGCAGACACACCCTTCAGTTGTCATTTTGCTTATGTGCATTTGATTTTATTTTCTGCCGTGAGCTCCCATTACTGGGGTTACAGATATGATCCGTGATGCCCAGTTTATGTAATCCTAGGGAACTGAACCCTAGCAGGCACTTTACTGATCGAGCTACATCCTCAGCTAATTATTTTTGCGTTCACGATTTATGCCTCTAAAGTGTTAGAATTACCTAAATATCTAATGATAGCATTTATTCATAAATCTCTGTTTCTCCACATTAAAGAAGTAGTTTTTAGAGGCCAGATCTGTAGCTCCAGGGTATTTGCTTAATATACGTAAGATCCAGAGTTCAACCCTCAGTATGGTAAAGAAAAGTAAAGTTATAAAATAATGAGTTGCCTGTAGGCCTTAATACACGGAGTTTGCCGAGCATGGTGGCACATACTATAACCTCAGTATAGAGACTGGATGATCAGGAGTTCAAGGTCATCTTCAGCTACATACAGAATTCAAGGGCTAGAGATCTTGTCAGAAAGAAAGGAGAGAGGGAGAGAACTAGATGAAAATAACTGAAAAGTTAGGGGTTGGTTAGATGGCTCAGTGGGTAATGCCTGACAACCTCAGTTTAATCCCTGGAACCCACAGTGGAAGAAGAGAAGAACTGATTCCTGAAAATTACCCTGTCACTTCCAATGTGTGTGCGTGCTTGTGCGCGCGTGTGCACACCCACACACCCACCCACATACCACCTACCTAAATGCCTCATCCCTAAACAACTGAGAAAACTTCTCAGAGATGCTTAGGAGTTGCTGTGACAGTTAGAGACGCTTAAGAGTTACTGTAACTGATAGGCATTGCTGCACAGCTTAGAACTTGGTCCTCCCTCAGAAATACAACGGCTGGGTTTTCACTGTACTCAACTTTTCAAAACTACGGAGCAGAAGCGTGCAAGCTTTTCTTCTTAAGCACCTGAAGCAGCAGGCACCTGCCAGGTGGAGAATGGAGATGAGAAGCTCATCCTTTTATTACCTCTGTGTGTATGGGACAGACAACACGGGGGGCGGGGGGTGGAGAGTCAAAGGTCACTCGCTCATAGAAAGCACTTGACCATGCAGGTGGACTGCAGGTTGCCATTGTGATGCTGAAAACATCAACTCTGGTCATCCCACGGCTTTCCTATTTACTATCTTTAAATTTTACAGTAGTCCACAGTTGCTGATTTTTCATTCAGAGAAGAAACCGGAAGTGGCCCCTTTTGTTTGCCAACCTAAGCAGCACGGAGTGTCTGCGACGCTCCATGGTTTGCCGAACCTTCTTAGCCTGCCCCAACCTGGAATGATCACGCTTCAGTATTTTCTGTAGAGCTGTCAAACTGCTCTGAGACAAAGGAAAAATAACAGCAGTGCAGGGACAGCTCTTTATCAGCCCCTCCATCCACAGCTCCCCGGACTGATTCCATCCCTGGTTCCCTGCTTCTCCATCGAGCCTCGATTGTCCTCCCCACCTGTTCCTAATGATCTGCGCCTCAGCGTCCTGTGTGAGGCAGGACCCACAATGTGCCTCATCTGCAATCCTCCTTCAAAGTGCCGGGATTACAGGCACCGGCACTACATGGCATCTCTAAGACCCACTCTCCTCCAGGGCTCCCTTCCCAACTCTCCTGCCTCTTCTGGGATCTGAGTCAGCAAGTAACCCTTCCATCTGACTCTCTGACCCTCTTATCCTTCCCTGTATCTGGTTCCTTCCTTCACCCTATAAACATAATTCTTCCCTATTCTAGAAAATCTTATTCTTTTCCCCTACCCAACCTCCCCTTGGAGCTTATATCCTGCCTTTGACCAACTTCTTGAAAAGGGTCCATGTGTTGTGCTTTTCAGTCTTCACCTTTTTTTTTTTTTTTTTTTTTTTCACTTCCCACCAAGTCTTCCTGCCATGAAGACTTCCTGCTCTTGCTAAGGTCACCAACCTCCTGCCCCTCCTGGCCCTCCTGGCCCTCCTGCCCTTCCTACCCCTCCTATCTCTCCTCCCTCTCCTCCCTCTTCTCCTCCTCCAGCTAAACAAGTACACTACTCTGAGCTACACCTAGAGCCCAGGCAATAACTTTTTCCTCATTTCAGTGCTGGAGACTGAACCCACTCATGACCTTGAGCAAGATGGACAAACAATCTACATCTCCAACCACCAAAGATTTCCTTGACTGTAAAATTATCAATTGATGTACGTTTGTTCTTCACTGGTGTTGATTGACCTCCTAGTACTTAGCCATTTTTGGTAACTACTCCTTAAAACTTGTGATGTCATTGGCTTTTCTGGTCTCTGACTTCTCACTATGTGGTTAATCCCTCATATTGGTGTACCCAGGCTTTCTGTTAGAGCCGAGCTGGGCGATGTTTCTGTGCTCCACAGCAAAACTCTTTCCAGCTTTGCTGGTCTTAAATCTGTTTCCTCTGAGGCGCCTGCTGCAAGGGCCAGCCACATAATTTGTGAGGCCCAGTACCAGTTAAAAGGTAGAGGGCTCTAGTTCACAAAGCAGGACAACCATTTCCACAGCCTCCCTTCACCTGCAATGGGTAGTTAACCTTTGCTATTCAACCTTACACTTCCTCAGTACTCGTAGCTGAGGTGTAGACTCACACAGTCTACACCTGAGGCCTGCCCCATAGTTTGACATGAAGGCCCAATGCTTTCTGTGCCTCCATCCAAACCCCTACCAAGCTGGGTACCCTCACTGGGTGGCAGCTGTAGGCAGGTAAGGGAAGAGGAGAGGAGGCCAAAGGCAAGAGCACAAGTGAATGGAGAGCTCTAGTCTCTGCTGCATCTTGTGTTGTTCCATCAGGCATTATTCATAAAACACAAAGCCAAGCCAGGCCTGGCGGTACATGCCTTTCAGCCTACCACTTGGGAGACAGAGGCAGGAAGATCAGGAGTTGAAGGCCAGCCTGGGCTACAGAAGACTGACTCCAAATGACGAACCCAAAATCCCAATGAAAACTAACAACAACAAAAGCCCACACAAAGATGAAATTCCTAAGGGTATATTTCAAGATGAAGACTACAGGTTGTCTAGTCTCAAGCTCAGTACCCTGCTGCTGCCATGTCTGGTAGCCCCTGAGACCCAACGCCCTTTGCCCTCTCCCCTTCCCCATCTTGGATTCTCTGGATGAGTGTCTTGAGTTTCATTGGCATGGTGATCAGGATTTCTGCAAAAATCTCCAAGCCATTAGGTCTGTGTGTATTTGGAGTTTGTGTGAGTCCCCTTCTCCCTCAATGGCCACAGCCATGAAACTTAATCCTTCTCTTGGCCCTCGTCATTTCTGGTAAGTGGGATAGTGTATTTTATTCATCACTGTTGTAGTCACTAAGGCCTCAGGTACCAATATAACGCTTACAACTAGCCTGTGTACAGATACCACCCAAGTCCATTTTGGTAAACCAGTGAGTTTTATCGGGGTTGCTTTAAGGAATGTGGGTGAGGAACGGAAGTGACACAAAGACAGCTACACTACCAAACGTGGGTGGTAGCTCACAAAAGCTGGGGACCTGCAGTAGACTGCATACCATACAGGCAGCTTAACAGATTGGAGCGTGTTCTTTACAGGTGCCTCGGTTGGTCTACACCTCTTCCAGGCAGGTTTGTTGGCTTCTGCTTCTTCTAGGCAGCCAGTCTGGTCTCCGAATCATCTATGCAGCTCAGCTGTACTTCCTGTGAGTGGGACTCTCTTGTCTTTATTGTTTACCCTGGCAAGAATGAGTTTAGTGAATCTGGTCAGTTTCAAGGACTTCCTGAGGCTAGTTTGAGATGTTTCCTTTCTTGATTCAATCTCGGGAAACTGTTGTACAACAGGCAGATTCTTCCTTTGTCCTTTTGATGTGGTTGTTTTATTTTTGAGACAGGGTTTCTCTGCGGAGCCTTGGCTCTCTAGAACTTGCCATCTAGACGTGTGCTATCACTGCCCTTCCCTTCTTTGTCTTTTAATAAACTGACATAGGGATTTCACTGCTGGGGTGTGTAATTGAGACCCTCATCAAACATACATTGCTGTCTATCATCACAAGCACAGTCATTTTTTTCTTTGTTGTTTGAGACAGGGTTTCTCTGTGTTGCCTTGGCTGTCCTGGACTTGCTTTATAGACCAGTCTGGCCTCAAACTCACAGAGAAGAGATCCACCTGCGTCTGCCTTTGCTGGGATTACAAATGTGTGCCACCCCACCTGGTTACACAGTCATGGTCATTTTATAGGTGG
Organism: Psammomys obesus; assembly: GCF_907164565.1. Classification (NCBI taxonomy): domain Eukaryota; kingdom Metazoa; phylum Chordata; class Mammalia; order Rodentia; family Muridae; genus Psammomys; species Psammomys obesus. The sequence goes on from NW_026596034.1 coordinate 22,741,597, forward strand.
GAAAACAGAGACTTAACGCAGAGTAGCAACTTAACCATGGTGATAGAGCCAAGAAACCCCAGGTCCTTCTGGCCTCTTCTTTTCGTTTGAAGAACATCAGGGAAACAGCCTTGTGGAAAGGGAGGAAGCCAAGTGCTCTTCAGCACGGCTTGCTTCTAAACTGCTTCCCATTTCTCTGTCCTTTTAGATACATTTTCTAAGCCATAGAGAGAGAAACCGGATGCTGTTAAATGAAGGGCCCTAGTGTCTCTGCATATCAGCCAAAGAGCTTCGGGGAGGAAGTGTTTCTATAACAGGGGAGATGAATGGCTCCCAACAACACAAGTGGCAGCAAGGCTCCATGGTGTATCCTGACATAAATGTTGAAGGCTTTACAAGCAGGACCCTGATTGCAGGGGAGAAGCATCCTGCCAGAATCCCACAGCAAACTGTGGCAGAATCCAGCCCCAGCAATGGGCTCTTCATGGTCTTTGCATCAGTCAACATGTGTCACGCAGCTGCAGATAGCAAAGGATGACACTTGTAGGACTGGTAGCCATAGGCGTCTCAGCATCATTTTCCTTTAATTAAGACCTTGAAGCCATATTCTCCTTGGGAGTTGATTATATGTTTGCAAAATGGAGTTAACTCTTTGAAGTTTGAGATCTTGGGATCATGAGTAAGTGCCATGTCTCACTCCAATTTTGCTCCAGATTTGGCATGATGAATAGGTGGGAACAGTTATGGGAAGGTCCCTCTGGGCAAATTTAGTAACTGTATCTTTGTGGCCTGTGGAAGCTAGGGAAAAAAAAAAATTCTTGAGTGCCATGCTTGTGGAGCGCCTCGCCCTGAGGAAGACCTGGCTCTGATTGCAAGGCTAGCAAATGTTCTCTCTTTAGCGCCTTCAGTTAGCAGCCACTGTCCTGGTGTCTAGGTCACTGGGACGCTTCTTCCATATATCTGTGCTTTGTTCTGACCCTTCAGGAGGCCAGAGGGAACTTGAGACAGGAACACCAATGGTGGGACAGATGAGGTGGCTCAGTAGGTGAAGGTGCTTGCCACCTGTTTGATTCCTAGGACTTACATGGTAGAGGAGAGAACCAACTTTCACCAGTTGACTTCTTGTCCTCTGACTTCATATGCTATGGCATGCATGCGCGCTCGCACATGCACACACGCACACACACACACACACAAAGTAAACAAATAAAAGAGGAAGAAAACACAACAATGGGTCCAAACAAAAGAGATGCCAAGTTTGACAGCTATCCTAGCAGCCTTCTTGATTTCCTGCAATCTTCCAGTTGTTGGGCCTCAAGCCCACTTTATCTATGTTCAGTACTTCCCAGATCAGTCCCTGTAATCCCCAGGAAGCTTCACCCCTATCTTCCCCCACAGCTTGGTCTCTTCAGTCTGCCCCTAGCTCATGCCTGCCAGGTGGGACTTCTACATTCAACTCCTGAGTAACCTGGATTCCCCTTTACCCCACTGCTAGGGAACATTATTTACCAGGTAAATCTCAGAGAACTGGAGAACTATTCTCTCTGGACCACCCATCCTCCTCCTCTAACTCTGCTACTGACTTTCCTGCTTTGTTTGTTCATACCTTCATTTATATCTCATCAGGCACCAACACTGTCCTGAAGAGATGGCATTCTGATAAAATACAAGTGCAATGTAGCGGAGACACACATACTGGGACAACAGGCCACACTTTTGGTCTGGGGAGAAGCAACTCACTTTCGCCTGGAGCGCAGGATGGTGGTCATTTTAGGCACAGAGTTTCCATTCCAATTCATCTGGAGGGCTTCCTAGGCTCCGGGCTCAGTGATGTCTTCTGGGTAAGACATCTAGAAGGTTTGTCCTTTCCACTATCGTGGTGCTGAACTCAAGCACGGATGCCTAGGAACATGGGGGTATGGCGAGGTCTGTGGTGTCTTTGGAAGCCAGCAGGGTACAGACAACAACCAAGAGATGACATGTACTCTACCACACGTAACCTACACCATGCAGCCTGACAAACAAGCAGAAAACAAAACAAAAACCCTAGAAAGGAAGAACCTGGCTAGAAGGATCATCTTTGCTCTTCCTGAGCAAGCCTGACTATACACCTGCAGGAGATTTCTGAAGACCAAATTATTCTGTGGATGCCCGGGAAAGGAGTGTGTTATTTAAAGGATGTCCCAGAGCTGAGCGTGGCAGTGCACACCTTTAATTCCTGGGCCCAGGAGGCAGAAACTCTCTGTGAATTCAAAGCCAGCTACAAAACCTCTCTGTCTTTCCCTCCCTTCTCTTTCTTCTCTGTTTCTCTCTATCTCTCCCCTCTGTTCTTCTGTCTCTCATCTCTCCCCTTCTCACACACACACACACACACACACACACACACACACACACACACACAAACCAGTACATCTAACCAACTAGCTAGCTAGCTAATCCCTTTGTCATGCAAGCAGTACCTAACTCATTTCCTGCTGAGGTTGAGTTTCTGAATGAAGCTTTTCTTTAGCAGGACCAGTGCTACCAGGCAGAGGAGAGTAGATTATCAGAAAAATGCAAGGTTGCATCCTTAGGCTAGTCTGTATTCTGACTTACCCAAGCCCATGAGAACCAGCACCATGGCAGGCACTCGTGGAGCTTCAACACAACAAGTATTAGCTCTAGACTTGCTGGCCTGGCTTCTCCAAGGGAGAGCGTTTCAGCTTTGGATTAGCTCTGTTGTCAGCCTTTGTGTATGCCCTGCAAAACGAGTCTGACCACAGGGTCATGAAGACACTAATCAGGTCAGTGTGGGAAAGGTTGGCATCTGGGTTCAGCAGTCACAGAGGAGGACCTCGTACATAGCATTAAGTTCCTAGCTCCGGAGTATCACAGTTCGCTGTCGATTATGTAAGAACTGTCCTATGGGACAGCCCAGACCTGAAAAGTGAGCCCCAGTGGTCTAGTTCTTCCAGGAGCTGATCTGATTCAGCATCTTGCTCTGCCTTATCCAGTTCCTCAGCGATGCTGAGAGTCTTCCCAGAGCCAGTCACCCACATTCCACAAACAAGACAGGCACGGCAGTGATCCTATTGGCCCACGGGTAGGTGACTCTCCAGGGTCCTGGTGATAACCATCCTTTCTGCTGCCACTTGTGGAGGCTGCTGCATCATTGTCATTATCCCCTTCTTTAACAGGATAGACTTGATGCAGAAAACCCTGTCCCTGCCCTCCAGGATCCTGGAACGAGTTGGGAAGGTTTAACTGAGTTAGTAACAAACCTACAGATAGCAGAGCAGATGGTATCTATAGACTGTGTCATCAGACCCCACACCCACATCTGACTAGAACTGCTGAGGAGTGACTAGTTTTCACGAAGGAACCGATACTACTGAAGTGTGTGTGTGTGTGTGTGTGTGTGTGTGTGTGTGTGTGTAGGTGTGTGTGTGTGAGAGAGAGAGAGAGACAGAGAGAGAGAGAGACAGAGAGAGAGACAGAGAATCATCCAGTAGCCCAGTCTAGCCTCAGACTCACAGCAATCCTCCTGCCTCAGCTTTCCAAGTACTGGGATTTATAGGCATGTGTCACCATACCTGGTCTATCATCCTTCTTTTTAACAGCTTCAATAAACTGCACACATTTAAAGCCTATGATCTGACGAGTTCTGATACACATCTGCCTTGTAAAACTATTACTATGGTCAAGCCAATGACTACATCCATCACTTGACTACATTTCATCCTCCCTTAATCCCTTGCGTCCATTTGAAATCCTCTTCTTCCTGCCCCTCCTCCCTCACACCCAGTGAACCACTCATAGGTTGTCAGTCATTTTGGATTTCGTTACATTTTCTAGAATTGTTTATGAATGGAATCATACAGTATGCTCACGCTTTTAAGCCTGTCTCTCTTCATCCTACACATCATTCTTTGGAAATCCACCCATGCCATTGTTTGAAAAACCCATCGTTCTTATTGGTGAAGTAGGATTGCATTAACATGTACACAGCAGAATGTGTTTGCTCACATGTTGGTGGGGCTTCGAGTGGGTTCTAGTCTGGGGACTAGTATGAACAGAACAGCTAAGACTACACATTTACACGTGGAGGTGCTGAGTTTTTCCTGTTGTTTGGTTGGGGGTGGTACTGAGGACCAGGGAGGTCTCACACGTGCTAAGAAAGTGAGCTACACCCCGAGCCCACAGACAAGTGTTTAGGTGAACATCTGCTCTTACTTCATTGGTAAGGACCAGGGGTGGAATGGCTTGCCTGTGCGACAAGTCTGTCTTTAACCTTTAAAGAAGTTGTCAAACCGTCTTCCAAAGTGACTAAACAATTTTACAGCTCCAGCGGCTGTTTATGGGAGCCCCAGTGGCCCCAGGCTTTATCAGCATTGGATGTGCTCAGTGGTTTTAATTTTAGGCAAGTTGTTATCACAGTATCTCATTGTGGTTTTCATTTGCGCCCTCCCCATCTGTCAAGATGACCTTGAACATCTTTTCCTGTGCTATCTATGTGTCTTCTTTGGTGACACTCTCTGAATATTTTGCATTTCTAAGCTGAGTTGTTTGTCTTTTACAATTGAGGTGTTTTGTTTTTACAATTTTTTTTTTTTTTGAGACAGGCCCTCACTATATAGCTCTGATGGCACTTAAAGACCTACATAATTCAGGTTGGGCTCAAACTCATAATCCTCCTGCCTCAGCCACTACCAGGCTGGGTGGGTTTTATGATTGTGTTTTACACATACATCATACACCACACCATCACACACACAGTATACACACACCACACACATTACACACATATGCGTGCACACACACTCACACTGCATACTTATACACACACGCACACATACTCACACCACACACATTCACACACACTATGTTCACACAAACTATGCACGCACAGGTACACACACTCACTCTACACTCATTTGCAGATGAGTTAGTAATGAACCCACAGACAGCAGAGCAGATGGAATCCGTGTCATCAGACCCCACACCCACATCTGACTGGAATTGTTGAGGATCAGGACCAGGACTACTGCTTCCTCCCTATTTTTTTTTTCTTTTTTCTTTTCGGTGCACGCCTTTAATTCCAGCACTCCAGAGGCAAAGGTAGATGGATCTCTGTGTCAGCCTGTTTTATGTAGTAAATTTCAAACTATATAGTAAAAGCTTGTCTTAAAAATAAATAAATAAATGTCAAAGTTAAATTTTATGTATGTGTGTGTGTTCATGCAAGTGAGTGTGTATGTGTCTGTGGGAACATGAATGTGGAAGTTAACGGACCTTTACGAGTCACCTCCTTCTCCAGGTAGATGCAGGGATTGATCTCAGGTCCTCAGGCTTGATAGCAAGTGCCCTGACCTGATAAGCCATCTTGCCAGTTCAATTTTAAATTTTAGGCAGGATCTCACTTTGTAGCCCTGGATGGCCTAGAACCAGTTCTGTAGACCAGACTGGTCTTGAACTCACAGACACCTACCTCTGCCTCTCCTGAGTGCTGGGATCAAAGGCATGCACCAACACATGAGGTTCCAGTTTTAAATCTTGGTGATGTTTAAGTCAGTGAACTAATGTATTATACTTGATGCTTTTTGTGTGTGTGCAGTTTAGGAAATCTTTGCCAAATCCAATGCCACAAGGATTTCTTCTAACTAAAACTTTCAGTTCTCTTATTTTGGTCAATGATCCATTTTGAGTTGGGTTTTTTTTTTTTAATTTCTTCGTACCATATACATACAAATTCAGTTCAGTTGTTTTCTTTTAAGATTCCTGGTACTCTGAATCAATATTCTTCCTTCTCCTCACCAAACCTCTGGCTCTGCTGCTCTGTGAAGCTCTGACCTGTTATAACCTCAGATGGCTCCTGAACTCACCAGCCTCTGACCTCTTTCTGCACACTCCAGAATGTCGTGGAGACAAAGACGCATCTTCACCTTACTCCTGACATCCCTGGAGCATAATTTGGCATTGAACATGGGGAAAAAAGAGAGTGTTTCTCTGAGATCATCCCACTTTTATTTTTCTCTTTCTCTTCCCCTGACTATTAGATTGAGTCTCAGGTAGCCCAGGCTGGCCTCAAACTTAGTAAGTAACTGAGAGTGGCTTTGTTATCATGTCCCTTTATGCTAGGATTATCGTATGTGCCATCACGCCTGGTTTGCTTGGTACTGGGAATTGATTCCATGTTTTCCTGCATGCTAGACAAGCAACTGACCAACTGAGTTTTGTCCTCAGATGCCCCATCCTCCTTCTCATGATCACATTTATATTTCTGGTGCTAATTGCTCTCCTAGAAATCCACTGGTTGCAATGGGGAACTGGAATGCTTCACTGGGAGAGAAAACTCAACTGGATATCAGTTAGCCTGATACCCTTGTTGGCACACACGGAGACCCATGAGTAAGGAAGGGAAGCAGTCTTCATGGGGACAGCAGCCATTGCCCTCTCCATTTTAGGAGTGAGGAAAAATGAAGGTTTCACAAGATTTGGTGACCTGGCTCAAGCCATCCAAGTGGCTTACCCCAGAGTGCCACCCTCTAGAGAGTGTCTTAACCCCTGGGCCACACTGCCAGCCGCCTGGCTGTCACCATTGAGGCAGAACTGAGCTTAGACATGTTTTCTGGCTAGCAGCTCTTGCTCTATAAATGCTGCAAATTGCATGTAGGATTTTCCTGCTTCCAAGAAAAGCTCCACATTCTTTTATGGTTTCAAAGAAGGGCAACTTCAATGGACAGCGGACTTCAAAGACTGTGTTTAAGGTCTTGGCTATAAGTCTTCAAAGGGTGTATTTAAGGTTGTGGTGCAAGTCAAAGGATTGGACTTGGCAGAGGGTGGCTTTCCCTCTTTCAGAAGGATCTGAGCTTGTTTTCTTCTTCTGCCTTTTGTTGGGTCCAGAAAGGAAGGAAGTGCTCTTGTAGGGCTGAGGGGTCAGTTCACAGTGCTGAGGCCATGGTAGGAAGGAGGAAGAAAAGGAAGGAGAGAATGAAGAAAGGAGAGAGGGAGGAAAAGGAGGGAAGGAAGAGAAAGAAAGAGAGGGCAAGGAGGGCCTGTCTGACATATCTACCTCTGTAACTACAGGCTTTCTAAGGGGTGCCATTGTTCCCATCAAGACCCAAATTCCTCATTCTGGCCAAGTTACAAACTATTCCCTGGGCCTCTGTCCACCTAGTTGAGCTGGTGACTTAGGGACAATTGCACCCTTTATCTGGTTCACTCATTCCTCAACTTTGCATCCATTTTGCCCTCTCTGCTTGGAGGCAAACAACCAACTTGAATCCCAGTGTCTGTCACCAAGGAAACAGGCCTATTCCCTACCCTGACACTTCTAGGCATGGCTGCCTTGACCTGTGGCAAGCCTGTCTCTGGAACTCAATCTTGTAGAACCTCTTTCCCTGTGGCCTGAAACTGATACTTGGGCCTCATGAATTACCCTTAGCATAGCCTTCCCATGTGTCTCCTGCTTCACACCATCACTTCATCATGAGCATCATCCATCTGCCAAATCCCAATGGGTTTCAACCATCAGATTTTCTTGAATCCTAGAAAGGAAGGAGGCAAGAGTGGTGCAGGGAAGCAAGCCCCTGTCAGCGCTGGAGGCGGGTGAACAACAGCTGGTATTCAGTTTTAAAGGTAAAAGACACAAGCACCCAGAGAGGCCCAGCACTCAGAGCCAGTCCCTGACCCCACCCTGGAATACTCCTGCCCACGGAAACATACCCATTGTGTCACACACAAGATGGCCCGAGGCTGGGGTGACTCCATAGCCCACACTCCCATACTCCACATGCCAGTCTCTAGGGGAATGTGTTTTGCCCTCCAAGGTGTCCTGCTCAGGAAAGAACCTGCTCCACGAAGCTTTTCCTCATTTCCTTGAACATAAGAATTCTAAATCAAGACCCCAGAGATGTTTCAGGGGTTAAGAGCCCTTGCTGCTCTTTCAGAGGACCCAGGTTCCCAGAAACCACAAGGCCACTCATAACCATCTTTAACTCCAGTTCCACGGGATCTGACATCTTCTTCTGGCCTCTTCCGGTACTGCATGCACATGATGCTCACGACATACATGCAGGCAAAACTCTTACACACCTAATAAAGAAATAAACACTGACTGTGGATGTAGCGGATCGGGAGGCAGGACACATGCACAGCGTGTGCGAGGCCCAACATTGGAAATAAAGATAGAACAAAGACAGATTGTAAGCATGCATGCCGTGCGCCATGCAGGACACATCCAAGGGGCTAAAGAACAAACCGGGCTTGGTCTTGGCTGTTAGTGAACTTGCTGTCCATTAGAAGTGTTGACACACGAACCATAGACAAAAATAAGGTGAGTCTGAGGTGATTACTAAAGGAAGGGGACTGTTCCTGGTAAGAATACATTCTGGATTAAACTTTCTGAGTGCAAGAACTGGAGAAAAGATTTTCAGGAGAAGGGGTATGAGAGCCAGGGCGTGTGGATTAGGACGGTGCAGTGAATGTTCAGGGGACAGGGAAGTGCCAGCGTTGCCTGTGTGTAAGAGATTGCAAGGAAAATGAGCCCATGACAGTAGGCTGGACCCACTTCATAAACATCCTTGAAAGCCAGCTTTATGAGCTAACCTCTGAGTCAGACATGTTGCTTTGTTGCTTCATAGCTGGGAACCTTGGGCAAATTAGTTTTTTTTCTCAGAGCCTCAGTTTCCTCATCGTAACTCTGGGGTGAAGTGGCTGGGAGGAGTAAATGAAGGTATCGTTTGGAATGTGCACAGTAATTGTCCCTGTATTCAGAGTGTAATGCATAGTGTTAGGGTTATCTGTTCGCTATAGGCTTCCCAGACGTTATGGGTAGGAGGTAGTTAGGCCTCTGTGACCTCAAAGGATGGATTAGTAGAATTAGGTGACAGCCAGAACTGGAGGCGGGGTGGGGAGGTCCTGGCTACAAAGGTCCAGGTATAAACTTAACCCTTCTTCTCATCTGGACACTGACAGAATGGGGACAAAGAGGAGAGGACTGATGGGTATCAAGATAGGGTTGACAGGCCGAGGAGACTGTGGAGGGGGAGAGACCCAAGAAGGCCACATGCACGTCTTAGTTCATCCCGAAGAAGGCCTGCCACAGGCTGAGTGTAAGAAAGTGTGCTGTGGAGGGAGCTCGAAGGGCGAGGCAGTGGGAAAAGAAGACTACAGTGCTAGGATAGGTGTCGTGAAAAGCATTCTGGGGCCGTGGGTGTCAGGAGACCACTGCAGATTGGGAGAATGGAGGACGGTGTTTCTAAAGTCAATGGAACCAAAAGCATGGTCCAGTGCTCCTTTGCTCTCCTTCTTCCTCTCTCTCTCTCTCTCCCTTGTTCTCTCTGTCTCTCTCTCTCTTTCCTGTGCATACACACACATATACCACACACATATACCACACACACACACACAAAGACGTAATTTTTAAAAATCCAACTTAGAATTCCTTGGAATTATATTTTTCTTTTCTCTTTTTTTTCCCCTCCTTCCATTCTTTCTTCTTCTCTCCTCCTACCCAGAAACTATATTCCCTAAATGGAAGCTGCTAGATTTCATGCTGTGTGGACTTGAATAAGCCTCTCTCCCCCTTTTAGACTTCAGCCTTGCCTTTCCTCATAGTTGAACGAACTGATGAGAAAGTAAAAGTAAAGGGCCTAATGCATTTCCTGGCATGAATGTTCTCTTCCTTCTTAAGACCTGATGGGACTGGATCCTTAGGACATAGCAGCCTCCCAGACACCCAATCCCAGGTCCTTCTGAGGAGGTTCTTCTTCTATTCTTCATTTTTATCAGCCATTAAGGCACCTTCTCAGACCCTGACCCTAGAGGTGTGTGTGTGTGTGTGGGTAATCCAGTAACACAATTAAACTGAGCCAGGTGACGGCAATGGGGGAGGCACTTGACCACCAGCTCCACTGCTAGGAACAGGAAGAGCCCTGGGAGCATTTGGAGTCAAGGTCTCAGGAACATTCCAGGAAGGGCTACTGTTGGGCTCATGAGGGTAGGTTTGTCTGCACATGCCTCAAGATGCCTCCGTGAGTGAGCTGAACCTCTGGGGAAACCTCCCTCCTTTGGATCCAGAAGCCAGTTGGTCCTCCCAACCAAGGGGTGACCCTCTGGACCACGGAGAGTTGGAATAAGGACGGAGTTCCCTGAGGCAGTACAGAGTTGGGTCCGCACCTTCTCCTTCCTCCTCCATTACAATCCCTACTGTACAGCCCTCACCTGCCAGGGACACTGAGGCTCCTCCTGACACCAGGGGATCTGAGTGGATCTCCAAGCTCACAGCCACTGCTTTCTGTCGATGCCATTCTTCTTCCCAGCGCTAGTTCCCAAAACTCAGAGTCAGATGACGTGGCTGTCTGCTGTCCCCTCAGCCCCATTTGGTGTCAGTTAGTGAGTCTTGTCTTTCCCTGAATCCCGCCTTAGTTCAGTGGTTCTCACCCTTCCTACTTCTGTGAACTTTTAATACAGTACCTCTTGTTGTAATGTTATTTCTTTGTTATGAAGTACCTTCATAACTGTAAGTATGCTACTCTTATGAATCACAATGTAAATATTTCATATGCAGGCTATCCGATCTGTGGCCCCCAAAGGGGCCATGGCCCACAGGTTGAGAACCTTGCCTTAGTCATTTCTGTATCCTTGGCCCTTACATTGGTTTCTTACACTAGATGAGATCTGCCAGACAGGTTGGATGCCACAATATGTGTGCAAGCAAGTCAAGGTCCCAGCCAGAGAGGCCCTTCTGGGTTTCAGGGTCAAAGTAGAGCAAGGAGCAGGGTGCAAAACATCACATTTAGCCATCAAGCAGCACTGGCATGGGAGAATAGATACTGCTACATCTTTATGGCGTTCATCCTAAAGCAAAGCCACTTTATAATCAAAAACAGCACTTTCAACACTTTACTTGTGTCTCTGTATAAAGCAGACAACAATTTAAACAAAGTTATCAGGCTAAAAAAAAAAAAAAAATTAAAGTGTCTTTCTTCCCAAATGCAAAATGAGATTCAGATGTGGATTGTCTCTACCAATTAAGGAGCCCCAGTCCCTGGGCTGTGGCAGTGAGAGCCTTTGGAGAATGCAACCATTCTCAGAGGATTCTGCTACATCCTAATTATCCAGTGGGGAATCGGTGTGTCTTCATGGGAAACCATTACCGAAAGCTTTTAGCATGAGCCGTCTCAAAGAAATTCCCCACAGGAACAAAGGGAGGAGAATTAGGTGAGTGCCAATTTCAGCGCAAAATTCTGGCACCGAGAGGCAAGCAGCCCCACGTCATACTCTAAAATCCAGAATTTCTCTGGAATTCTTCGCTTTCCCATAGCGGAAGCTTTGACTCTACTTCTGAGCTTACATCACAACATGTTTCCTGAGATTTACCCTGTTCTCTCCTTGGGCTGGGTGTCTTTTTCTTCCTCCATCAGTCATGCAGAGCGCTACTCACCCAAGACCTGGCTCAGGGGGGCCTCCTCACCAAAGCCTGCCCTGAGCTTGGCCTTTCTTAACAGAAAAACCAGCTGTCCAATTCTGCTCCATCCCCAGATGCTATGCAACACATCTTTCAACACCCACAGGCTTGTTCACCTTGCTCTCCTTTGAACAGAACCAACATTAAGCTAGCTGTTCTTGGAGTCAGGTGTGAATGAAAAGGAAAAGAATATTATTGCTATTCTTGACTTCCTCTAGTTTAGCTGTTCTAGAACATTCTTTCACCGGTGCATTGGTACACTATGAATTATGCTTCTATTGGGTTATGAGGTCTTTGAGAACAGGTCTGAAGCCTTACTTTCAATGTTCGTGGGGTCCCTTTTGAAGACTGGTTTTACAAACATGACTGTAAGTGAGAGTCTGGTAGGACGTTCATCTACCTTCTGAGGGCAGCTAGGACACAACTCCAGGCAACAAGCTCCTTAAACAGGCTTACTAATAAAAGGAAATACCTGGAGTGCAGGCAGACCTTGCAAGGAGAATGCCAAATCGAGGCTTTGTGACTTTCCTAAGCCAATGACCATGGTGCTTAGGAGTAAGTTTCTAGGCTTCTACTTTGGGGTTGTAGCTTGAGAAATGTTAAAGCAACAGGATATTAGACAGCCTATCTCCAAGAGAGGTACAATGGGCTGCTTTCTAGAAAAGCTGACCCTGAAGAGCCTATTTGTGGGATGTAAGTACTAGGCTATTTAGCATGGAACCCATGGCTGGTTCTGCTTAATGATGAACAAAGTGAGACATCTCCGTGGATATCATTCTAGCTCAAAAAAGGGGATGAGGGAGTTGCCTAAATGACCATCAGCAGCTGGCATCAGGGAGTAGTCTGACCGTTGCTGGTTCTGTCTTACCCCCATCCTTCAGGTGCAGCCATGACCCCACCTGTCTAGTCACCAGCACAGAAGGTCACAGAGTGTAGTCTCCGTGTATTGCACCTTTCTTCTCTGACTCAATCCCCAAAGACTGATTTTCCTCAGGCTTCTCAACATTAGCCTCCACACTGGTCCTTGACTAGTCTGACTGAGAATCCTATGGCCTGCAGGACCGCACTCTCTGCAGTTCATCTATTCCTACACAGCAAGCTGTGTAGGAAGGAGGCTCCCGCAAAGTCACAGAGCCAGTCTTGCTCAGGACTCTGAGACCCTAGGTAGAAAGTCAGGACTACCTGGGAGGTCACCAAAGGCACCAGGGGGCTCATGTGGCTTTTGGTGGTCTTGCTTTGTGTACCGGAATCACTGAGAAGCTGAGCTTCCCACTCACCCCCTGGAGCTGCTATCTTTAGCCTTTCTCATGCTGTTCCCAGCAGACCCAAAGAATACAGATTGGCAAATTCTTTGAAACCTCCCCAACTGTCTGTGGGGCAGAGGCCTGTCTGAAGGAGAGACAAAACCAGCCTCTTTACCCTGCCAAGGCCAGAGTTCCCCCCATGTATTTTTCTGTGTGAGGGGGAAGAGGACACATCATACCCAACTCCTATCCCCCAAGGTACTGGCTGAGCCACATCAGTGACCCAGTGGCCATTTTTCCCAGGGGACCAGCCCCCTGAAGACTGAGATTTCTGCTCTTCCTGTCCTTTCCTATTCGTCCTTCCTTTGAATCCCTAACACTCCACCCCATGTGGGCCCACACCATCTCCCAGCACCGTCAGACACACACCTCAAAGACCCCATAGTCTATTGGATCAGACAGACAGCCAACAACCAATTATGTTCTGGGGCTGTGGAACATGGAGAAAGGAGCACAGTCAAAGTCAAAGAAGGCTTCCCTGGAAAAGACAACTGAGTGAGGCCTTGACAAAGGAATAGGAATTCTCTGGGCTAATGAAGCAGGAGACTGGACCAGACATCTTGGCCCATCCAAGGAGACACAGATAATGTATGGATTATCAGGAAGGCAAGAGCCTTGAAGATTATGCTGAGCCGTGACTATATCTTGAATAAACACAGCCTCTTCTTCCTCCTCCTCTTCTTCAGTACAATTTATATATGACACATACAAATATGTAAAACACAGAAGATGTACATTCTGACGGTTTCCACCTCTATACATATGTGTGAAATCAACACCAAGACAATAATGACCTGTCCCTATTAAACTCTCCCTTCCTTCCTTCCTTCATATAGATTAGTTTGTATTCACCTAAAAATATTTTTCTAAATTTTTAAATTACACTTTTAAATTTTTATTTTGTGTGTGGTGTGTGCATATGGGGGGTGGTACATAAGCATGCTTGTGGAAGTCAGAGGACAACTTCAAGAAGTCAGTTCTCTCCTCTCCCCAGTGGTCCCAGGAGCTGAGCTCAGGTCATCAGACTCCACAGCAGGCATGTTTCCTAGCCGAGCCATCTGCACAACCCAAGTTTGTACTTTCTGATTTTTTCTCAATAAATAAGGTCATCTAGGATGTATTATCTCTATTTGCTCTTTCATCCAGCATGCTGATGGGCATGTTCACTGCTTCTCACTAAGTATTATTTCCTTCTTTGGATTATATCACAACTTACTTACCTTTTTCACCTGTCAATGGATATTTGGATGGTTTTCAGCTCGGGACTGTTACAAATACAGTTGATGTGACTGTGTACAAGTGTCTATGTAAAAACAAGATTTTGTTTCTCTTGGATAGATACCTGGGTATGGAATGCCACACCAGATAATAGATTTATGCTGAAGTTTTTTTAACTTTTTTTTTTTTTTTTTTTTTTTTTTGAGACAGGATCCTTCTACATTGCCCTGGCTGCCCTGGAATTCACTATGTAGACCAGGCTGGCATTGAACTCATGGAGATCAGCCTGCCGCAAAAGTGCTAGGACTAAAGTTGTGTGCCACCATGCCAGGCTCTTCTTTTAAACTCAAAAAACAAAATACACTTGTTGATTCAGGGTGAGGGGAGGCGTGAGAGACCACATTTGTGGAATTTAGAGGCCAGCTGGTGAGTGAGTACTGGAGATTGAACTTGGGTTATCAGGCTTGGTGGCAAGTACTTTTATTTACCCTCTGATACATTTTAACAGCCTCTTAAATATTTATTACACTTATTTATTTATCTGTGTGTGTGGCAGCAGGGATAAGGATGTGCATGAGCCCCGGGGCCACATGGAGACCAGAGCACAACCTATAAGAATCAATTATTTCCTTCCAAATGGGGACTGAACTCAGACGCTCAGAGTCATCGGCAAACACCTCCACCAGCTGAGTCATCGCCGTGGCTCTATGTTTCCGTTTTAAAAGACAGTTCAGGAAAAAAAAAATGCTCCCTTTGCATTCTACCTCTTCTCTGAGGCTCCCACATGCGGGTTCTTGACTGGCTGCTACAAACTGCAGGAAGGATTTCAGAACTGAGTCCCCACTGGATTTGTCCAGCTTGTGACTTTGGACTCCTCCAAAGTCCCAGGGCTTGAGGCAAGGATTCAGAGCATCTGGAAATCTTTCAGGAATGCTGCATTCTCTCAGCTGGCTGCCTGACTCTGGGCATGTTTTCGAGGGTGGAGCGCTTGAGCAGGGCCAGAGGACCAGGAATGGAGGACTTAAGATAAATCTTCTGGCCACGAAGTTTAACAAAACTCATAAATTATAGGCCAAATGTCAGAGAAAACAGTTTTCTCATGAGCACATATCACAGCTTTCAAGGGGTGTGGAACTGACCTCAGACCCTGAAAGGTGGTACCCAGCTAGAACCCCCAGAAAAGAAACAGATTCTAGGGGTCCAGAGCCCTGAGGACTTTCCTAGGTGGAGGGGGTGTTGATTTAGACCCGTTCACTGAAGGAAAGAACTATTGGACAATACCCAGGACCAATGTCCCTATCTGCATAACTACTGCTGGGGCCTGGCCTTTTTCTCTGGTCCTATTGGAGAGTCAGAATTCTGGTGTTAAGAGATACATAATTTACAGGTCGTAAGTGCCACTGGAGTTTGAGGTGTGTTCGTTTCTCCATCCATCCATCCATCCATCCATCCATCCATCCATCCATAATCCTCATTAGATCCAGAGCCAACTCAGACAGGTCTTGCTAAGTAATTCAGACAAAATTCATCATAAAGAACACTAACAGCTTCCCCAAGCACAGTGTTTAGATATGGTTTGGGTTAGAAAGATTCCTTAAAGCCAACATGGAGGATACAACGCAGTGTCAGGCACAGACCACCGCAAGGAGGTGGCTAGAAAGGGTTGAGGAAGAATCTGAGCAGAGCACTGGTGGGCTAACACAAAGGCCAGCAGGGTGATTGGCATGAGCCCAGGGCTGCCTCCCTTCTCCTGGCTCTAGTCAAACCAGTCACCAGTCGCCAGCAAACACGGTCTGTGTAAACAACAAACAGATGGGGCCTGGCTGTAGGGACGGAGGATGGCTGTTTGATCTCAGCAGAGAAGCCTGAAATGCTCACTCAGAGGGGACAGTTGAGCCAAGGTACACATCTACCCGCCCACCCACTCATCCATCACCTGCTGTCTGAGCAGCCATCCTTCACGGAGATACAGTGGGGAACACAGGTGTTCTCTTGGAGCTGCAGGAAGCCACTTGCTCACATGCAACAGCTAGTAGCCTGAAATGGCTCCCAAAGCTCAGTCACCTGTGACGCAAAAGCACAGAAGTCCCTTCTTGCCCCCAATTCCTCAGGCAGTTGATGAATTCCCAAGGGCCATATCTTTGAATTTCTAGGAAGGAAAGAACTCAGTTTCCCTTGGATACAAGACCCCTTCTTCAAGATTGGGAGGGAATGCAGGGAAAACTAGAGCCTGGTTTAGAAGGTGCAGGTTAGATGTCCTAACTCAATACTTGTCAGAAGCTGAGTCTCAGCTGTGATCACCAAGCTTTCCTAACCAGGGACTCTTGTTGTGTTGCTGGTGTTGGTTGGCTTCACACAGCGAGCAGAACACCAGTCAGGCATGTTTCTGTCACTTGGACACCAGCTGAAGGCTCCACCCACAGATGGACTCAGAGTGACACCTGCCAAACCCAGAGTTCACCTTCAGAATAGTGCGCAGGCCCAGGTGGCGGAGAAGGGAGGAACAACAGGAGGGGGTGCTGGGAGTGAGGGTGGCTGATATGGTCATTGGCCTGCTGCCCGGAACCTGTCTGTGAATCTGAAAGCACCTGGGATTTTACAGTCAATGTCCAGAACTGGACGGCACTTAGAGCCATCCGCTTTAGCCATCATTTGATATGTGATGAAACAGAGACCCACAGAGGGAAGACGGGCCGCCAAAGCCCTAGCCAGAAACGGTCAACTTTGTCTGCCTGAGGGCCAGGGTCTCCCAGAACTTCCATGCTTTGGCTTTTTGGAATGCACTTCTGGGGACTTCCGCGGGGGGGGGATCATTGGCTCCGTCATTGTCACTGCCTTGGTGTGTTCCCTGTCCTGAGGCACCACTAGCAAAAGCCCCACCTGACCTTGTTTATGGAGTATCTAGAAGACTGTCTGGGTCGGGCCTGCTGGGTGAACGACGCCTTAAGGACGCCTTCCTGTCGGCCAGGCTCTCCCCAGGCTCAGAAGAGCTGTTAGCTGTCCCAGCCAGTGCAGAAGATAAGGTTTGTAAAGAGCTGGGCAGTGCCTGGCACAGAGCGTAGGGCTATGCCGTAACTGTCCTTCTCGGCCAGGTTCATTTTCCTGGTGCTTTGATGGTAAAGACCTGAGCTGGGTACTGAATGGTAGTGCCAGCCTGAGAAACCTTAGGAAGAAAATCTAGCAAGGAGGTATTTGAGCTCGGGCCAGATGTCCAGGCTGAGCATCTCTGGACCAGTAAACAAATCCCTCGTGATGACCCTGGTGGAGGCAGAAGAGTAAAGCCAATAATGCCGTAGCTCTTGTAGTAGCACTGCCAAGGTGGTGCTGCCGTGGGGATGGGGCGGGGTGGGGGTGGGGTTCCTCTGGAAGGGGAGGAATGCGGAAGTTCTGGGTAGGGAAGGGAGGCTGGGTTCCCAGTATATTTGCAGAGCAAACACTATCGCAGGCCTGATAGCTTGATACCTCTTGAAGCGGCAGATGCGGGGTGCACGGATCAGGGTAGTGTAGACCTGTTACTAGGGAAACTGAGGTTCCCCTTTGGGGAACAGTTAAGGACAGTTTTTATTAAACTTCGAGAGAAACAACGGGGCAGGCAAGCTATAAACTTCGGCAGCTGCCAGGAACAGGGGAGATGGAGAAAAAGTCATTCCATTTAAGTTAGAATTGAATAGAAAGAGTTGCTCGATACAGAAAAAACTACTCCCAAGACTGGAAATGGACTAGCGTGCTGAGGAAGAAGCGCAAAAATAATTCAGCCACTGCGGCGTGCGGTCCTTCGTACTTCATACCTCTCCTGTTTGAATTCGGAGGACCCTTTTTTCTGAGCATGCTCTGTTCATCGGATGAAGCCCCACGTAAAAGGCTTCCTCAGCTTAACCTTGACATCACTTCTCCAGTCCTTACTCTGTCCTGCCCCCAAGACACAAGCCACGCCTACCAGTTTCTTCTGGGCTTCTCTTTGAGTCTGTTCTGCCAAGCTTGGGCCCTGTGTAGAGTAGAGAGGTGCTGACTGCTAGCCAGCTGAGCAATAGAAGGAGCAAGTGGCCAGACAGATGTTCCTCAGTCCTCCGTACTTCAACACGGAAAGGAGAGTGTCCTGGGGCTCCCAGATTTCCGGGGGGTTGGATAAGCCGACATTGTCTGTCCTTCTTAAAGGCCCCCAAGTACTGGAAGACCAGTTTGGGTCAGGTGAGACTTCATTGCGGTACCAGTCAGGGTTCTGGCAAAAGGGTAGAGACGGGAAAGTAAGGAAGTATTATTTGTACGTTCCCTTGAGGTTTTTAAATAACACTCTACCTGTGGAATTCTGTTTTCTCAGGGACCTAACTCAGGTTGTCAGGCAGCAAGGATTTTCACCCACTAGCCATCTCACCAGCCCTCCCTTGAGATTCTTAACAATGGGATCCAGGTGACAAAATCTGAGGAGTCACTAAAAAAAGAGTGGAGAGATGGGGCTGGAGAGATGGCTCAGAACACTGGCTGTTCTTCCAGAGGTCCTGAGTTCAATTCCAAGCAACCACATGGCAGTTCACAACCATCTATCATAAGATCTGTTGTTCTCTTCTTGCCTGCAGGCACAAATACAGGCAGAATACTGTATAATAAATAACTAAACTTTTAAAAATAAAGGGGAAAAAAAAGACATTTAAGCTCATTGTGGTGGCTCACACCTTAGCTCCTAGCACTTAGGAGGCAGAGGCAGGAGGATGTATGTGAGTTCAAGGCTAGTCTGGTTTACACGGCAAGTTCCAGGCCAGCTAGCGCTACACAGTGAAATCACCCTGTCTAAAATGAATTAGTTAAAAAGCCATTCTAGGTGCAGAGGCCACAGTTTGAGGCAGTTTGAGAGCTTCACCCATCCAATGGGCAGCATTTCTCTTCTAAAAGGTGGAGCTTGGGAGGCTGAGGACCCTCTGGCACACTATCCTGTAGTGTGCTTCACGACAGCCCACAGTCCATCCACGCCTCCCTTTGTCACTGCCCAGTCAGCCAGCATGTCCTACATGTGAGGCTGAATCAGAGGAATATCAAGCACCATTCACTTTTAGCAAAATGAGGCTCCTGGCATCTCCCAGAGCCTGCCACCTGAAAGCCTTGGGGTGGTCCAGGTGCTTCTGGCACGCCAAGAAGCCTGTTGATGAAAACGCTCAGGTTTAGCATTGCTAATCATTAGGGAAATGTACGTTAAAATCACCAGAGACACAAGCACACTCCTATGAGTATGGTTAAAGGAAAAACAAAAACCAAACCCTGCCAAGTGCAGATGGAGATGTGGAACAGGTCAGTCTGGAAATTCAAGATATTGAAGTGCAGATGTGGTGATTCCTCCAGTATCAAAATCCTCATCCTCTTGGGTTTCTGGTTAGAGCTGTGATCAATTGTACAGGCAGCAGCAGAGCCAAAGGTCTGCATGTGATCTCTAGGAAGGGAACCAAGGGGCAGCTGAGCAGACTTCTTTCTGCAGACACAGATCACACCGAGATGGTCACAGTCAAGAAAGGCAAACCAGAGCTAAGAAAGTCTATCCAGGTGTGGTAATTCTGAAGAAAAGGCAGACTGTTTCTTTGTTTCCCAGACAAAGGCAGGGGTCACAGTAAATACCAGAGAGAAGAAAGAAGAAAGGTTCTGTCAGGTCTAGCTCAGACTTGTGGTCCAGGATTATGCCCAATGCAGATAGCTCTGCATGATCCTACAGTGTGTTTGCAAAATGTAATGCCTGTTAGGAAGTCTTTGCAAGAAAGAAAGAAAGAATAAAAGGAAATGGTGGCTACTTTGACAAAGATTTTAGCATCTTTCTGAAATGTTAACAATCTCCCCTAGCCTCCTTCCTAAATATTTACCCAAGAGAGATGAAAACTTAGATACACACACAGACAAAACTATTTATCTGTGGGTATATGAGTGTGTGTGTCTGTGCCGGTATGTGTAACTATAGTATACATGTTTATGCGTGGAAGCCAGAGGGAGACATCAGCTGTCCCATTCTATCACTCTCTGCCTTATTTCCTTGAGACAGAATCTCTCGCTGAACATGAAGCTAGGTTGGCAGCTTGCAAGGAGCAAGCCTCAGTGATCCTCTTGGCTCGGTCCCCTATAGAGCTGGGGTTACGGGCACACAGGGCCATGCCTGGCTTTTTATATGGGTGGGGAGATTCAAACTAGAGCCCCCATGCTTG
Source organism: Psammomys obesus (assembly GCF_907164565.1). NCBI lineage: Eukaryota > Metazoa > Chordata > Mammalia > Rodentia > Muridae > Psammomys > Psammomys obesus. Next base: position 22,761,723 of record NW_026596034.1, read on the forward strand.
TGAGGCAAGGGCTTAACTCACTGTCTTAGTTTGGGTTTTATTGCTGGGAAGAGACACCATGACCACAACAACTCTTATAAAGGATTACTTGGGGGCCCGGCTTACAGTTTCAGAGGTTTAATCCATTATTGTCTTGGCGGGAAACATGGTGGCCCCCAGGCAGACATGGGGCTGGAAAAGGAGCCGAGAGTTCTACATCTGGATTCTCAGGCAGCAGAAGGGGACTGTGTGCCACATTGGGTATAGTTTGAGCATAGGAGACCTCAAAGCTCACCCCTACAGTGTCACAATTCCTCCAACAAGGCCACACCTACTAATAGTGTCACTCCCTATGGGGGCCATACCTATTCAAACCACCATAGTCACTGAACTTTTTAAAACACACCTGTGAGGCTGGGAGAGGGCTCAGAGATCAAGGGCACGGGCTGCTCTTCCAGAGATCCTGAGTTCAATTCTCAGGAACCACATGGTGGCTGCCAACCATCTTTAGTGAGATCTGGTGCCCTCTTCTGGCCTGCAGGTGTACATGCAGACAGAACATTGTATACATAATAAATCAATCTTCAAACACACACATACCCATTTATGGATCACAGGGCTAAGCACTGCAACAAAGACTCAGGGCGAGTTTCTGTCTCGCTCTGTTGGCCTTTCAACAGCTCCTGCAGCTAGCGTTTCTGAATGCCTACAGCAGGCACCATGTCTATCAATGAATCCTCTCTGCTCCTGCAGGCTGGGCAGCTCTCAGAAACAGCTGGGAATCCAGCTGGACAAACATCCAAAGGCCAGTTCCCAGAACCCAAAGAGAGAAGGAAACTTCTCTGTGGGTACGTTGCAGGGTGAGGGATTCTAAGCTTTTCAGCCTCTTGAGGGAACTCTACCACCTAGAAAGGGTGGCTGAAGTGATAGAGCAGAAGGGAATGAGCCAGGCGGTGTGTTTCCTCTGCGAGAGCCACTCCCTGAGCCACAAGGACAGAACAGCTGTCAGGTAATGACTGTTTTGCATACACCTCCATTTACAGAGCTGGGGCTATGGGCTCCGTTTGGTGGTTCTTCCCATGTCTCTGCCCGACTTGGACGCTGGAGTGGACATAGCTCCTTCGGTGAGAAATTTAAGTATAAGATTCCAGAGTAAGCCAGGGTGGGCGACATTCACACAGAGCACAGAACACAGCACAGTGGAACGGACCAGAGCTGCATATGTCAGTGTGGGTACACCTCCAAAACAATGCTGTGGTTTGGGGAACAGCTAACTTCTGATCCCCTTGCCTCTCCCCTACCAAGGGCTGGAGTTACAAGTATGTGCATAACACCCAGTTTTAAGTGTTTATAAAATACAAAATAGGGGCTAGAGGTGTAGCTCAGTTAGTTGAGGGATCGTCTGTTACACATGAAGCCCTGGGTTCAATGCCTAGCACCAGGTACAGCCAGGGGTGGTGGTGCGTGCCTGTTCTACCAACACTTGGCAGGGGGAGGCAGGAGGATGCAGAATTCAAGGCTACCCTGAGCTGTATAGCGATTTTAAGGCCAGCCAGACCTACAGAAGACCTTGCCTCAAAAACAACCAGCAAAACAATGACACCCCTGCAAAATACTATTATCTGTTAGAGATACAAATTTATTTCTATGCTATGGTATTATATAATATGTAACAACATACGTGCATTGTAGAGAATATCTACCACACATTGTTACTGATATGAAAAAAATTTAAACCTGAGCAAGAAAAATACATTCTAACCTAAGAGGTGGATTAGCTCTCTTCTTCCCTTCTTCCCTCCCTTCCTCCTTCTCTCACACTCACACATACACACACACGTGTACGCACACGCTCAGCAAACCATCAACACCTGCCAAACCTGAGATATAGGAGCTAAACGGAAGGCTTGTGTTTCACTCTGTTTTCTGTACTTTGGTTTGAGATGTTTCTTAATTTGGAAGGAAACAGAACAAACCTGGAGAACATGCTAAGTGCAATAAGCCGGCCACAACAAGCACAGAAAGAACAAATACTGGGTGAGTCTATGTCTGTGTCACATGCCCAGAGGCAGAAAGAATGATGGTTACCAGGCACTGCTGGTGGTGGCAGAGTTGTGGATGACAATGGTAGTTATAGTTTCACACAGTGACTTAATTCCTTTCTTTGTTTTGCTTGCTTTTTTTTTTTTTTTTTTTCTCAGCCTTGGCTGTCCTGAACTTGCTTTGTAGACCAGGCTGACCTTGGCCTCACAGAGATCCGCCTGCCTCTGTCTCCCCGAGTGCTGGGATTACAGGTGTGCGCCACTGCACCTGGCATGACTTACTTTCTACCTTTTTATTTAATGTGTTGCTGTTGTTGTGCCTGTGTTGTATGTGTGCCATAGCACCTATGTGGAAGTCAGAGGACAACTTTTGGGAGTCAGTTTCTCCTTCCACCATGGGTTCCAGAGATTGAACCCACATCATCAAGCTTGCATGGCAAGTGCTTTTGGGACTGAGCCATCTCATGAATGTGGGCTACTTTGTTGAGACGGAGTCCTTCTAAGTATCCTAGTTCAGCGGGGGATTTGCTTTACGGAACTTGCTTTACGTCCAGGCTGGCCTCAAACTCTTCATCCTCTTGTACTTGGTACAATGTTATGTTAAACATTGCTACTTCCCCCCACCCCCAGACAAGGTTTCTCTGTGTGGCACTGGCTGTCCCCAAACTTGCTCTACAGACCAGACTGGTCTGCCAACTAAAACATCCACAGGGCTGGGGAGGATGCCAGGAAAATAGCTAACGGATATAGTGTTTCTTCCTAGGGTGATGAAGACACTCTAGACTGTGGTAATGGATGCTCAACTGTGACTCCACTAAGAGCCAATGAATAAACTGTCGTGGGTGAAGTATATGATATATGACATGCCTGTCAGAAAGAGACAGAGAAACTTTTTCTATCACCCCAAGAAGCCTGAGGTCTGTCAGTTCCTCTCTGTCACTCATGTTACAATGTAACCAGAAGCTCCTAAAGCCTTCCCACCCTTGACGTGAGGGAGGCTGGAGCCAGCTGCGCATCCACCGGACTGTGGCAGCGAACGGAGTCTGAGCGTCAGCAGAAAGAAGTTAATGAGATTCAGATCTGGGTTCCTCGGATTTCTAGCCTTAATTAATACTCGCAAGGCCCTTGATGCCTGTGAAAGTGAGGTGGTATGAAGGTACCCAGGGCTGGCCTTGTTAGCACAGCACTCTGCATGAGAGATGACACCAGCCTTATCGCCAGCTCAGCTCCCTGCAGAGGCAGGTCCAGGCCTCCAGAGAAGCTGTCTCTCTGGTCCCACGTCTCGTTCTCCAGGCCATTGTTAAAGTCTGAATGGTCTGGATCAGGTGACCACCCAGAGCACCAGACACAGCCTGGCTTCCGGTAGCCCTTTGTCAGGAGAATACCATTTTAGGTTGTAGAAGGCGGACCTTCAACCGTCTTGGTGACTGTCCCTCTAGGCCTAAAGACACTGAAGGTGGCTCATTTCTACATTAGGTGTGCCTCTGTGGGCCAAGACAGCCATGTCCTGTGGGACCAGCCCCAGCCAAGGGTAGCCTGGGCTGTGGTGTCAGCCCATTTTGCCCTCATGTGGGTTGTTCCTAGGCAACTGGCTCCTTGCTCAAATCAAGTGCCCAAAGACCCTAGGTTCTCCAGAAAACATGTGGCAAAGCCTCTTCCTTCTTCTTTTCTGGACTGTCCTCCCAGGGAAGGGCCTCTCCTACCATATGTCCTCTTAGGCCACCAACCCTAGAGCATCATACATTGACCTCATGTGCCTCTCTTTGTTTTTAATTTTTAATGCATTTATTGAGGTGTGTGTGTGTGTGTGTGTGTGTGTGTGTGTGTGTGTGTGTGTTCAGACTCTGCATGGTTCAGACTGTCCTGTAACTTACTATGTAGCCCAGGCTGACCTCAAACTTGCAGTCCGTCTGCCTCAGCCTCCCAAGTGCTGGGGCTATAGACATGGACCACCAGACCGAGTTGGGACCCTTGCTTATTCTGGATCATCTGGATTCCATGAAGAACCCTCCATGCCCAAACACTTCTGATACTGTGGTCATAAAGCCACTGTAACCACTGGGATAATTCTCTGGCCAGAAAGGCGGGAGGTGGAGACACAGGGGTAGGGGTTAGGGTCTGTGGCCCTGAGCACCCTCGGCTCTGGCGTAATGACTCTGTAGATCCTTCAACTCAGGGGCTCTAGAAGCCCATGTGCTTACGAAAAGCTATTCTGGGAAACTACCTCAACCACTGTTCCCAAGGCCTGTTGTTCCTGGGCCACCACCACTGTTTGAATTTGTCCCAACCCAGGTTCATGTTGAGGCTGAGATCCTCAGTGTAACTAATTACCTAGGAAGTAATTAGGTCATGGGGCACCACCCATATGAATGCATCCATGAATGCCTTTCTCAGGGGAATAGATTAATTGTGACGGGAGTGAGTTAGCTCCTATGAGACTAGGTTTAAATGAAGGGAATTTGGAACCTTCCTCCACTCTCTGCATCTATCTTTTTCTTCTACCATGAGGCCTTTACCGGACGCCCAGCAGATCCATGCACTTGAGCTCCAGAACCATGAACTGAAATAAACATCTCTTCTTTATACACCACTCAGCCTCAGGCAACTTGTCATACCAACAGCTTCTGGCATGTGTACTTCTCTAAGCAATTCATCCACGGACACCAGTTACACATGTAGCTAAGACAGACCATCCCTCCTCACCTAGTGCCTGTCTGTGGGCACAATTCGCAGTTCTCCTCGCGTCCCTAGGCATGTTGTAACCTGATGGATATAGTTTGCCACTCTTTCTGGGTACTGAGAATCCAGACTATCATCCTCCAGTCACCTGTCCCTCCCTTCTCCTTTCCCTCCTGGCTTCCTGTCACCCTCAAACATAGTCAGCCATCATTTATCTCTTTCCTTATCCGGTTTGTGTCAATGCTTATGGGACTGAGGCCAGAGGCTGGTGACCTCCTACCAGAATTCTCCCTCACAGCTCAGACAGTTCTCTTCTTCACCTCTTCTGGAGAAGTAGTGTAGAAGACTGGCTCCTGGGTTCAACCTGTCTCCGCTGTGTGATGTTAGGTAAGTTGCTTAACCTCTCTGTGTATCATTTGCAGTTTAAGGGCAAGCAAGGTATTTGTGAGGATGAAATGGGATCATGGGAGACATGCTCTATGGGCTTGGCATAGAATGATACCCAAGGAAGGTCATCAGCGGGGCCGAACTGCCTGCTTCAGATTTTCTCTGAAAATCTATCACTCATGCCTTAGAATGTGTCCCAAGAGTTGGGGGACAGACATTTTGCAGATGCCCAAGAGACCCCAGTCCACAGCCTGCCTCCAACTCCTCCTTCAGCAGATGAGATCAGTCTGCTGTAGAGGGTTGCTGAAACTCGCCCCTGTATGGTATACACTTGCCAAGTGTCCTCTGGACCCTACACCACTCAGCTGCCTCCTAAGGCCTGGGACAGGATCACCAGGTGCCTAAGGAGGGGCGCCAACTCTAACTCTGTTTACATGGACCATCTGCGGGCAGTCTGAAGGCGGCCAGCTTTCTATTTATAGTTAAACTTCTCTGCCATTATGGCTTGTCTGTAATTTGGGAGGTCCTTTATTATGTTTTCTTCATGTAGATCAGTGGAAAAATAAATGAAAGGGAAAATTATGTGTGTTGTGGTTACGGAAAACTACCAGGGGAAAGCCATAGTTCATGCTCCCCGCCTGGGTGGTGTGTCTAAGGAGTCCCAGGACACCAGAACAAGGAGTGAACACTGCTAGGGGACCCTCAGGAGGCACACATGGCACTGCCTCAGTAGGAAGAGACTGGGCCTGGGACCTTGGTTTTGCTGATGGCTTTCTAATGCCTTGAGTAGGCTTCATGGAACCACTGACCAGCTCAGCACCCCTGTGGGCTGAGATGCAATTTCCTTAGAGAGGGCAAAAGACAGCTGAACAACAGGAGTCCTCAGAGATGGTGGCCAGGCACATCGGTATACATCTACAACCCCACCATTCGGAGGCTGAGACAGGAAGGTTGCAAAGCAAAAGAAGAGCAGGAAAGACTGAAGCCCAGTTCTGCCAAAGATGCCCATCCTCAAGGAACTGCTGCTCCTCCTTCCTCTCTGTTCAGCAGTGGCCAGGGGCTGCAGGGGAGTCTTGGATGTCCAGGCCAAGAGAAGATCAACTGGGTCTGCTGTCCAAAGTCTCCTGCCTTCCACGGACTGACAGGGCTAAACCTTATCACAGTGAGTCACCAAGTTGTGTCTGAACATCTTCTACCTCATAGATCCATTTCAAAAGGGTAGCCTGGCGTTTCTCAGTGTGAAACATGGCTGAACTTCTTTTTAAACTGAAAAAAAAAATAGATTCATGGCTCTGTGGTCTGTGCATGTGACAAGGCTGTGGCTTGTGGGGTGCTGCTAGGCCAAGTTCAAATCCCTCAGTCTTCCTGAAAGGTATAGTTCCCTGCCCCAAAGAGCTGGCCCAATTCCCCTGAGGGCAGGTGGACACAAACAGAGCAAATTCCAGGCTTAATAGCCAAGGTTGTGTTCAGAAGCTGAGGGTCAAGGTCACTCAGCCTTGGTCAGCACAGGGTCCTCAGGCAGAGAGAGCAGAAACATTGTTTGTTTGCAATGGGGAAACTGGAGAGAGCTACAGACTAGGTCAGAAGAGAGAAGGAAGGAATTGGGGTGGAGGTGCACAGTGGCCGTAGTGGGGTCAGACCACCTGGGTTCAAGCCCCGGCCTGGCCAGCCCTCAGATATTACAGAAACAAACCCTCCTGGCTCCTCTGTTTACCTTGTAAAGTGGGAACCGTAGCAATCGAGAACACCGAGAGGACTCAGCAAGCTGAGTGTTAAGCAGCCCTGGCCCTGTTCTGTCCCTCTGAGGGGTAGAGGATGTGACCCCATCTTAAAGGACAACAAAGGCAGATTCCCAGCCTGGGAGACTAACACTGTCACAAGGGCAGGCTGTGGTCCCGCCGGGTAACCGAATGGCAGCACATGCAAGTTCAGAGAGCTCCCCTGACTTTTCTTCTTCCTGTACTCAGAGAGAGACCTCAGCCAAGTGCTCTGCTCACCTATGATGCTCTGGCCAGATAAGGAAAGAAACATTTGTTTGGGCTCAGGGTTTAAGGGGATCTCAGTCTATCACGGCAAGTAAGGCATAGCAGCAGTGGGCTCTTGTGGGCGGCTTGGAATCCTTGGCTCAGGGAAACAGGAAACGGACATCTGGACCAGAAGAGCAACTCGCTTATTAACCCCAAAACCTGCCCACCAGTGACCTACTAGGCCCCACCTCCTAAACTGTCCACAATCTCCCAAAGCAGTGCTACCACCTGGGGGCCACCTATTCAAGCACATGAGTCTAGAGGATTGATTTTTCACTGAGACTGTAACGGAGTTCTCATCACTATGTCCCAATGTCTGGTGCCTTCCTATATTGTCAAAATGTTTGGAGATGTTTAACTTTTCCTCTCACTGCACCTGATGAGGCTATACCTGGTCACCTTTGATTCTCTTTCCCTAGGACTGATGTGCCTATCTGCAGGCCTAAGGCTGTGAGGCCCAGTGCCCTGACCCAGGACACGCTGGAGCCTCCAGCCTGGTAACATTACCACACAGCTTAGTGGATTTAGACAAGAAACTGTGAACCTCTGAACCAACCTCCTCATGACCATGTGGGGTGACAATCTCCATATCAAAGGTCACTTGTGAGTCATTGGGAGAACAAGTGGCCAGATCCAGCCTGAGGCTTGGCATGCTGGAGGTGCTCAGCTCCTCCCATGACTCACTGTGACAATAAGAGGCCTTGGGACCAATATAGTGTGTCCATTGGTTTCATTTCGCTAGCTTCATACCAGGCCACCCCCTCATTACCAACTCTACCCTCCCTGTCCTTGTTTGGCCCTTGGCGGATCTCTTCCACCCCAGTGCAGTTTCCACGCTTTTGGAACTAGAATAAACATTCAAGTCATGGATCCCTTGCCTGCAACAATCTGTGCTGCTCATTGTCCCCAGGTCTTAGTCCACAAAGCCCATTTGCTCTGTCCCTGCCAGATACTCACCACTACCCCAGCCTCTCCCATGCAAGAGCTGCAGAGCGACTTATTCTCTGCACATGGCTTACATCCTCTCTCATCGGACTGTCCTATATCCACAGTACAAAGTAGCCGGGCTTGACCTCCCTCTCCAACTTTTACATGTGCTATGGTTTGGTGCTGTGGTTTTGTTTACCTTTCACCTTGTGTACACGCTCATGTGTAAGTGTGAGTGCACATGGACCACCGTGTGCTTGTAGAGATCGAAGGACAAGTTTCAGGAGTCCGCTCCTTCAGCCATGTGATAAAAATCAGGTACCGTTACCTGCTGAGCCATCCCCAGGCTCTGGGCTATGCTCTCCATGGGAATTATTGCCAGTGTGTTCACATTTTGAACACTTGCTCTCCAACGGGGTGGGGTGGGGTGCTATTTCGAAAGATTCTGGAAATTTGCAGAAGCAGGGCTTAACCCAGGAGGAAGTGGGTCACTGTGATGGTGGCTATTCTTGGTTGTCAACTTGGCCACATCTGGAGTTAACTGAAACCCAAGCAGCTGGGTACACCTGTGAGAGGTTTATGTCTTAATTAAATCATTTGAAGTGGGAAAGACCCACTTTTAGCCTAGATGTTTTGAGATGGGAAGATCCACCTTCCAGGGGCAGCCTATATAAAGGACAGAGAAGAAAGAAGCTTGCTCTCTTCGCCTGCTTGCTCTTGCTCTCACTGGCAAGTCCATTTCTTCACTGGCACTAGAGCCTACTTCTGCAGGAGTCTGGTGTATCCTGCAGACCAGCTGAGACATGGAGCCTTGTGGACTGAACAACAGTGGAAGGTCTGTAGACAGTCATTGTTGGAGTACCTGGTCCACAGCCTGTAAGCCATTATAATAAATCCCCTTTATAGATGATAGATAGATAGATAGATAGATAGATAGATAAATAGATAGATAGATAGATGATAGATCGATCGATCTATAAGCTCTGTTCCTATAGAGAATCCTAACTAATAGTCACTGAGGGTATCCTGTCCTTTGGCCCCTTCCTCTCTTCTGTTCTCTGCTTCCTTTTTTTACCTGGATGTGAACTGTTTTGCCTTTTCATATCCTCCCAGCCATAGTGACCCAACACCTTTGAAACTGTAAGCCAAAATAAACAATTCCTCCCCTCAGTTGCTCACAACAGTTACACAAAAGTATCTAATGCAATGTCCAGCCATTAGGAAACCCTCAGGCAGGCTGCACTTTGCCAAGAGCCATCATCAACTTGATTAAAAAAAAATTCTAGAAACACTGTCTCCAAAAGAGAGAGAGAAAGAGAGGCAGAGAGAGACAGAGAGATTCTCCTATTTATATTGCCTTTTGACCTCATCCTCAGGAGAAGCCTCCAATGGAGACGGAATGTGGTGACGGCCCTTTGCTTGCTTGCTTGATTGATATCATTCCCTGTTTGCTGGCTAATGCTCATGGATTCCCCAGAGATGGATGAAGGCAGAGGAGAGACAGGGAGTAAGTGAGCAAAGAGCGTTATAGTGTCAATATTATATAAATTAGAATCACTTTAGTAGGGAGTTTCAAGTGAAAGGAGTAATCCTGATTGTCTTAATTGATGGATAGAACTCTGTACTGGCACCTCCTGGTAGTACCCCAGATGAAGGGGTGGGGGGGGGGACAGGACTGAAGGAACCCTTTTCATCTATAGCTTGCTTGGCTTTCCCTCTTGCTTGAGAGTTGATTTTACCTTGTTGCTGCTGCTTCTGCTTCTGATTCCTTTACTGATATCAAAACCAGCATTTCCAGCCTTCTATTGCTGACAAGGACCAGCAGCAATCAAGGAAACTTGTGGGTTTTGAGTGCCCGATTGGCTGACGCACTCAGCTTCACAGACTGAGCAGCTACCAGGTTCTCGGCCCCTGTGGTGTGAGGCAGCCACTGCGGGACTACTCCATCTGCTACAACAAGCCTCAAGGATGAAGCAACTGCAAAGGCAAACTGTCCTCCTGGCCTTCTGCACCATGGCTGTGCGAAGGCTCGGTCTTTCTGAACCGGACACTTTCGTGGATTCCTCAGAGACACCTTCACCTCATCTGCGCATTAGGAACTTTCCTAGAGGTTCTGCAACATGGGGATTCACTTTCTCAAGCAGCTGCTTGAGTCCTTCCCCAGGCTCTTTCTGTCACTGTCTTGGGTAAGACATCTTTACGGTGGCTCCAGGCATCTCCCTTCCGAGGTGGACTTGGGAGAAAGTGTGGAGCCCACACTCTGGAGGCCCTGATATCACACCTGGATCTGGAACACTCCCCAAAGGCTCACATGTTGAAACCATGTGCTATTAGGAGGTGGTAAAAGCCTTCAGAAAGTGGGGCTTTGTGGATGGAAACTGGGTCATCGAGAATGTCCTTGAAGGAGATATGGAGATCCCAGACCCTCCCTTGCTCTTTTTTTTTTTTTCTCCCTGACAACATGTGGTGAGAAGTTTTCTTTATTACATGCCCCACTGTGCTACCACAGGACGAAAAGCAATGGAGCCAATGACAGAAAACTGAAGCCGCCGAGGCCATGAGCCAAAATAAAATTTCCCTCCACTAAGTTGCTTGTTTCAGTCATTTTGCAGTTGTGACAGAAATATGAGTGACACAAACACTGTTCTAAGACAATGGCTCTCAACCTTCCTGATGCTATGACCCTTTAACACAGTTCCTCACGTTGTGGTGAGCCCCCAGTCATAAAAATTATTTTCATTGCCTCTTCGTAGCTACAATTTTGCTACTGTTATGAATCCTAATATAAACATCTGTGTTTTCTGACAGTCCAAGGTGATCCTTGTGAAACGGTCATTCAACTCCCCCAAACGTGTCAGGATTCACAGGTTGAGAAACACTGTTCTAACATCATGGGGGGATTATGCAGGAGATATTATATATATATATATATATATATATATATATATATATATAACGTGACAGGTAGTATCTGTGACAGCCCGAGCAAATGTGAATGGTTGTTTTTTCTTGCATGGGAACTTCAAAGGGCAAGTGGCCAGATGGACAGACCTGCTGCTTGCTTACACATGAAGGCCAAAGCAAAGAAGCCCCATGTTTTAGCTTGAGTATCTAGGTGATGACAGGCACCAGCCACTGCGAAAGGAATCATGGCATGAACCGGTTGAGGTGGGCAGACACCAAGCATTCAGGCTTGGCCATGAAAAGATTGAGATGCTGCCACATGGGGCTCTAAAGGTAAACTCAAGATCTTCAGCAACCCGGCCAGTGCCTTTGTGCACACACAGCCATACACTCTCGGGCAGTGAACAAACTATATAGCTGTACTTGCTAGCCCTGGCTATGCTAGTCTGGAGCTGGGAACAGTCAGAACTGAGAGGAGGCGATGGCTTATCCGATGCTCACTCAGATGTTGTGTGGGACATCAATTCTACCTAGCAAAGTGAACAGGAAGCACCAGGGGCTTGCCTAGGGTGGGCTGGGAGCCACTCTTTTCCAGATATTCCAGAACAATCAAGTCCTAATCTATTACAGCTGGCTTCAAGGTACCATCAGACAAAGGAAAAAAAAGGCAAAGCAGATCTAGAATTACAGGGTAAATTAGTGGGGGTGTGTGGGTGTGCAAATGTCAGCCTGATGTGTAAGTGGATTTATGTAAACAGATGTGAATGTGGGTATAGTCTAAAATCTAGAAAAGAGATCTAGAGAGGTTGGTATTAGGTGAAAGGGAATATTGGTAAAAGGATATGAGTCATGAAAAATGCATAAAGCTGGCTTTTTTTTTTCTAGTTTCAACTCTGTCATAGTTTTAACTTTATTTTTGTATATGTGGTGAATATGTGAATTCAACTTTTCGACTATGGAAGCAGCAAGAACTATTTCTATTTTTGTATTTCATAACAGTCCAATGTGTGATCTTCCTTTGAGGCAGTGGTTGTGAAGTTGAGCTTTAAAAACAAATTCTGTTGACCATAAGTGCAGTAGGAACCAGATACAGTCCTTGGATACATTTGTGGCAATGACCCACTTAGGAAAAGTCATTTTTTTTTCTTCTAAAAGAAATTTGTTTGGGAAGGAGAAGGTTATAAACTCAATTTCCCCAACCCCACCCCAATCTTTTTCCTTCTGTTTAAACCTATATCAAGGAGGCCCAGCATGGTGATGCAGGCCTTTAATCCCAGTACTTGGGAGGCAGAGGCAGGTGGATCTCTGAGTTCTAGGCCAAACTGGTCTACAGAGTGAGTCCAGGACAACCAAGGCTACACAGAGATACCCTGACTGGAGAAAAAAAAAAAAGGAAAACCAACGAATTAGCTCAGTAGTTAAGAGTACTTGTTGTTCAAATCAAATCTAGTTCTGATTCCCAGCACCCACATGGTGGCTCACTATCATCCCTAAGTCCAATATCAGGATCCAATGGCCTCTTCTGACATCTACAGATTCACAAAATATTAACATAAATAAATATTTTTTTAAATTTCAAAAACCTACAACAAATCACCCCATTATAGTATTAATATGTAAACTCTATTGCTAGATTTAAAATAAAGCATTTTTAATTGGTGATGCCATGTGGTCCTGGCCGCAACAAGACCAGTTAGATACCTGTAACTTGAGTCCGAAAGTATTTGTGTTAGCTGGAATGTATCTGGTTTATCTTAAGCGAATGCCAAATCTAAGCACTACTCTAAAGCCACAATCAAGGTGTCAGGCTCCAATTATAACAGTTTTGTTCATTTATAGTTTGAACAACTAGGGTTACTCTTAATTGACAATCATGGTAGTTATATGACTCAAGATGGCTACAGTTATGTCAAGCAGAATCCATACACCAAGGCCAAGGTATCATTCTCTTCCTGTAGATGAAATGCCCTGCTTCCCAAATAGACTGAGGAGTTGTGTTCCCAGTAACCTTGACTCCAAGAGGTAACACACAAAGCTGGGGCTTGGAGGGGCCTTGTTCTCCTTCTGCCTTTTCACATTTCATTTTTTGAAAATAACTTTTTTTTTAATTTTTGATATTATAATATAATTACATCATCACATTCCATTTTCAATGCAGGCGTGATGATCTCTGCCACCGTGCTGATGACTGTAATGTCCCCAGAGGAGAGTCACAGACAGGGTAAGTACCAAGTGGGAGGGGGGACGCTTCGAGTTTCCCTTGAGACTCGGCGGGGAGATCAGGAGTCCTCAGCTAGGCTACAGAGTTTGAAATGGCTGAAGAGGTCAGCAACAAGGGTTTGTAGAATAGTAGCCATCATCTAACTGCCTGGACTCGCATCCCCCGGCCAGTTCTCACACATAGCTAAGGGAATTTGGCCAGTTGGTGAGCAACCCTCAGTTTACCCAGCCAAGTGGCGATACCGACAGAAGATATCTACCTTCTAGGGCGATCTTAAAAATGAAATTTGTTCTTCCACATGAAGCTTTGAGCTTCAGATTGTCAGCACTCAGGGAATCTTAGCTTACACGGTGGATTTTGGGAAGCCAGTCCCACTGGGACTCCCAAAGCCATCTGCTAATTGCTGACCAAAACCAGCAGAAGATGAAGTAGCCTTGCTTAGTTGGTAAAGCTCGAAGCTGCTTCCTGCTTCCCCAAATTAAGGTCCTCAAGAAGTCATATCCCAAATACCGTCATTCAGGTCAAACTTGAGCCATGGCAGCTAAATGGGGCTCCTCCCCTTCACAAACACTTTCAGGGAGATTTCACAACCCTCCAGACCTACCCCAGCAACCCATCCTCCATTGTTATCCTGGGAATGTGTCCAGTCCTGATCCCACAGCTTAGCACTTTCTGTCTTTAGAGCAAAGGGGAAGTGAACCCAGCATGACAGCCTTTGCAGTGCCACCCCAAAATTCTTGTCAGCCTGTATAAAGCCCTGGTTCCTTCCTTCCTTTCTTCCTTTATTTCTTTCACTTTTTCGAGACAGGGTTTTTCTGTGTAGCTTTGTCTGTCTTAAACTCACTTTGTAGACCAGGCTGGCCTTGAACTCACAAAGATCCACCTGCCTCTGTCTCCCAGAGTACTAGGATTACAGGCGTGTGCCACAGTGCCCGGCTGGCCCTGGTTTCTTTCAAAAAACCTTATGAATACTCTAAACCCTCTCCCCAGCAGACAAGCAACTTTCTCACATATATATTAATCTTGCAAGTCAAATTTCTCAATATTTCATCATTGAAGAAGCTGTAATAGCTCGGTGGTTGAGCTAGCAGGCTCTAGAGGTCAAGTTTCTTTCAGGTCCCAATTCTGCTTCTGTTGTTTATGTCCTGTGAGATCTTAGCAAGTCATGGGATATTTTTAAACCTCAGATTTTCTATCTTTAAGATGCATGTGGAAATATTGTCTCATTTGTAAGGTTTTAAGAAGTTCAACTGCTTGCCAGATTCTCCCAGTTTTCACACCGAAAGTCTTTTGTTGAAGGAAGGGTCTCCATCTTGGGCGAACTAGTTTGGTTGGCCACAGGGACCTGAAAGCATTTTGCCTACTGTAGGTGGCTCCTGCAAGTTCCATCAGTGTCAGATGACCAGAATGGAATGATGCCCAGATGGTCATACTTCCCCATCTGTCCTTGTACATGGCTTCATGTGTGTGCCTCCTGGCTCTACCTTCCAATTCCAAGAGCTGGGGTCACAGAAGTGTATCACCACACCTGGCCTCAGCCTTTGGGGTTTTCATCTCTTCAGTTATCTAGTGTGTGTATGTATGCTCAAATGTAAAGGTCAAAGGACAACTTGTAGGAGTCAGATCTGTTCTCCCACCACGTGGGTCCTGGGAGTATGACTTAGATCATCAGGATTGGTGGTGACTGCCTTTACCCGCTGAGCCATCTTACCAGCCCAGGCATCGATTGTTGTAAAGACAAGGTTTTGCTATGCAGCCCAGGCTCACTTTCCATTTGAGATCCTCCTGCCTCAGTATCCCAAGCACAGGAATTATAGGCTTGTACCACCATATTTGGTCCTCATATGCCTTAGTAGCTTCCTGGGAAACGCTTTAACCCCTCTCCAAACCTCCATTTATTCATTCATCACACAAAGGAGTTAAACATGGGGGTTATAGAGAATTCCTTCCACTATGACCTGAAGTTCCGGGGGCCCCTGGTGAAGGCAGATGGCACCATGTGTACACACTCCTGCTGGACACAGTGAAGAATGAACCCGTGTCTTTTCCAGCAATTCAGCCTTCCCAGGGAGAAACTTCATCTTGCTGGTGATATTTTACCTTATAGTGGGGACTTATTAAGCTCAGAAAATCTTTTTTTTTTTAATTTTTATTGATTCTTTGTGAATTTCACATCATGCACTCCAGTCCCACTCATCTCCAGTCCCTTTGTATCCAGCCCCTTCCCTGGCAACCTTCCCCCACCCCACAAAAGAAAATCAAAAACAAAAATTAAAAAGATACACAAAGCAAAACATAAGAAACATCTCGTCATAGAAGCTGTAGTGTGTTACAGTGTGTTCCACAGTATACCCTTTTGTCCATGCATCTTTACCTGCCTATGTTCCTTGCAATGAGTCTTCGGTCTGGTTTGAGGCCTCTGACTTCTGCTACACATTAATATTGGATCCTCACTGGGTCTCCTGTCTGATACCCTGTTGTTGTTCTGTGTCATGGAGGTCCTGCAGCTTTGGAGCTGCAAGCCTGGCCCTTTCACCTGCTCCGGCAGTTCATAGATGAAGCAGAGGTTGGGGTGGGCCAACCCAAAGCCCTGGATCTGAGTTTGGGAGGTAGCTGAGCTGGTCAGTCAGCCTGCCAGCTCTCTCACCGTGGTGAGCTCTCCAGCCCTGCCCCCACTAGCTCACGCAATGCTGCAGCCTGCAAGGAACAGGGCCTGCTCTCCCACTCCCATGCCCTTGGGCTGGCTCACCCACACCCACACCACCAGATAGCTTAGGAAATCTTCACATCAGAGTATGGAGTGGGAGCTAAGATGGTTGCTGTCCTTTTGTCTGCATGTGGTTATGACAGCCATGGTCATTAACATGTCTTAGAGAAGGGGTGGGTTATTGCCATAAAGAAGCTTTTCTCTGGAAGGTTTTAATCCTTCTTTACACAACCCCAGCCCCAACATTCATATTTTCAGTGTATCTAGGTACGAGTAGAAAATAAGGTTTGGGGTCTAAAAGCCCTTGAGGTAATCAGTCCCATCATTCATGTGCCCCTACCTGCAGGCTGTAATTAGCACGGCATGTGGAGTTGTTCCAGGGCATTTCTCTGTCCTGTAACTCCCAGAAACTCACTGGCCTTTCCCTACACCCCATCTAACTGCCAGCAGCTAGTTCCACTGGCTGACAGACAGTGCACTGTAGAGTGCCCAGACCTTTGGATGTGGACTTCTCAGATTATTTATAAACACAGGTATTACATCAGATACTTACGACTGTAGGGAAGGTGTCCCTGAATGGTTCCCTTAGGTTCCAAGTGTCTTGGAAGTGATTAACGACGGCGTCAGCATGAGGCTAGCCAGGGAGAGGAAGAGATGGCTTTTCTCTCTGGGGATGTTTATACAGAGATATAGGGAAAGAGTGATCAGCTCTTTCTGATTTGGCCTTCACTGTCAGACCTGGGACAGTTTCACCCTGTGTTAGGACATTGTCTGGCTCATAGTCATATTCAATCTCTCTCTGGAGCCTGGACTGGCCTTTATCTTGTGATCCTCCTGCCCCAGCCTCCTTTGGGCTAAAATAACAGACATGTACCATCAAGCCTAGCCTAAGGTGATGACTTTCAGAGGCCCTGACATTTGTCTGTCAATCAACTTTTTCACATCTCCTCTCTTAGCTCTAAAATGAGAGAATTCCTCCGGAAAGGGGCTCTGGTAGAGTGCTCAGTTCAGTAGTCACCTTGGGGTACCAAGACAGAGGCAAGTAATTTGTAAGAGAATGCCCAGGAATCTGGAAAATGTCTGTGCCTCACAGGCGAGCCCCCAACATAGTCTTAGACATTGCTGGACAGGTAGCTTGGATGGTGTGCTAACCCTGGCCAGATGTGGCCAGGAGTCTCTGCCCCTGGAGCTAAGCATACTGATTAAAACAGGATGGCATATCAGCTTTCAAAAAATTAGAACAGCAGCCTTTTTTTTTTTCTAGTAAAGAGGGGAAAGAAGTGTGTTCCTCTTACTAAAAGGAGTCCTCAAGGAAAAAGAACACTGTGTCCAAGCTGCCAACTCCTTCACAAGGAAACGTGGGAGGGACTCTTTCCTCTCAGTCTTCTCTTACAAGAGGGAAACATGCAAGTTTGGATGGATTTGTCACAAATCATTTGTAAGAGAAAACTCTCTGGCATATCTCAGGGCTCTGAAAAGCACCTGGGGCTCATTCTGGCAGCAGAGAGGTTGGCAGAGCTGTTGAAGGTGGCTGAGAGAGGGTTCTCTCCTTTTATTCCATTGTTAGTATTAGTATTAGTAATTTGTTTTTATTTGCTTGTATTTGGTTGGTTGGTTGGTTTGGTTTTTGGAGATAGGGTTTCTCTGTGTCCTGGACTCGCTTTGTAGTCCAGCCTGGCCTCAAACTCACAGAGATCTGCCTGCCTCTACCTCCTCGAGTGCTGGGATTACAGGCGTGCGCCACCGTTTGTATGTGTTCATACACATGTGCCACGCACATTTGTGGAAGTCAGAGGACAACAGGCAGGAAACAGTTCTCTCCTTCCATCATGTGGGTCCTGGGAGTCAAACACACATCATCAGGCTTGGCATCAAGAATTTTATCAACGAGCCATCACCCCGGTGTGCTCTTACTTCTGATAGTAGCGTTCCACTGTTTTTGTTCTGGATTTGTGGTGACATAATATACTAAGTGTGCCACTGGGGGGCGGGGGCTAGCTCTGTTTAGACTGACTGTGGCCTCTGCCGTACCCATTCTGCCTCACTAATACTCCCAGGGTTTCATTGACTTGTCCTTAAAGTCACTGACCTGACAAGCATCCATAGTTTTATGGATAAAAGTCTACCTTTCTCTACTGACCTCAGAAGACAGGTTTGTGGAAGATGGGTGTCCCTCCAGCAAATGGTCCCTTTGTTCAGCTGGCTCCATTGATGCCAGCACTCCCTGTCTAGCCTCCCAACTTGACATTCCCATTTCCCTACCTCTCATTCTTTCTTTTTACCCATGCTGGGGGACGCACAGGTGGTCAGCCATACTCAAGATGCTGAGGGCGACTGCACAGGGCAAAAAGCCCCGAGAAAGAGGTGGAGCTTGGCTTCTTGGACTGTGAAGAAAAAGGCTGCAAGTTCCTACAGGATAGTCACTGTTGTGGGTCGTTGGGCATCAACTTCTGCTTCTCTTCTATAGTGTATGTGGGTGTCCACTACTCCTTCACGCAAGTACAGAGACTTCCCGCTCTTCCCCCGCTTCCGGAAAGGCCTTCGTTGACCGATGGCCGCCAGCAGGTCCCATCCACCTGGCCACAACCATAGGTAAGGGATAGATCAGTCCCAGTCAGACCAGAAGGGACTTCCGATGGGCCCCTTGGGAAGCAGTTCCCTGAATCATCCCTAAAAAACCACCTAGAGCAAGACCTGCTGCATCTTCTGATGGCCAGAGTGTAAGGCTGGGTCCAGACCACTTTAAGCCCTCCTCACTCTACTGAACACAGTCAGGCTCAACAGGAAGCTCATAGCCAGAGGCAGGCAGCCAGGGAGAATTCCAGAGCAGCGAAGCTTGTCCTGCCTGACCCTTGGCAGGGACCCTCAACTCCCTCTAGGCTCTTTGATTACATGAGTCGATCCATTTGCTTGTTTGTAGTTCTTTGGCTGTTCTTCTGAGTTCTAGTGAAGAAAATGCTAAATGATCTCACTAAAAAGGAACTTTCTTATGGCTTGTATGCTAGGGCAACCTGAGTCCACAGGAAGGAGGAAGCAGATAGATAGCTGTGCAAGGGAAACAGCCTTGTACCTCCAGCTCAGCCACAATGGGAAGTGTGAATGCTAAGTGGACAGAGAAGAAGAAGGTCTGGAGAGAGGAAGAGCGACCAGAGTTCTCACGGCTGGAGGCCCCCTTAATTAATTCACCTGCCCGCTGAATGCATTGTAGAGTCCACTTAAAGAAATCAGAGAAGCTGCCACATTAAGAGATGTGCGTAGGTGGGTGAGGGAGGAGGCGGGTAATTATGCAGGGAGAATAATTTTCTTCATATTCTTCTGGAAACGTGCACGCAGCGGAGAGAGCAGCAGGGGAGACAGGGGGAGGGAGAGCATATTAACGGAAGGTGTGCCTTGTTCCTCTCGAAGGCGTGTGGAGGCAGAGGGAACAGCACCTCACATGCCTATCTGACCACTGAATCCTTAGGGGGAACGTCAGAGAGGTCACAGGGCACCCCTGGGGGGACTGTGTGTGTGTGTTCAAGTGTTCTCCACCTTCTGTTTTTGTTCCTACCTTCAGACAGGTCTCTCACTGAATTTGGAGCTCATCCATTCAGCTTGACTATTGGCCAGCAGGCCTCAGGGGTCCTTTTGTCTCTGTCTCTGAGTTCCAGTGAGGGCATGGTTTTTACGTGGGTTCTAAAGGACCGAACTCGCTTCCTCATGTTTGCATAGAGGGCACTCTATTAAGAAAGCCATCTCCTCAGCCCTGGAGGGACTCTTGAATGTTAGACTTCATCCATGGGAGAAAAAAAGAAGCCCTTTTTTCTTCTTCTTCGACTGAAACTTTTTTTTTTTAAAGTTGGTTGGCTGCTGAACTGAAAATGCAAACATCTTTCCATTCCTCCCTCCTCGAACACTTGCAGTATTTTATGGGATTAAAAAAAAAAAGTTTCAGTCGAAGAAGAAAAAAAAAAACCCAATACCACAACCACCTGGAAACCAAGCCAGTTGCTAATATTTCTAAATAGCTTTAAATAAAAAAAAAAAAAGAACGTGACCACTTTAGTTAATTGTGGTGGGTTTGCAATGCATTTTTCTTTGAGGGTTAGGAAAGCAATTACCATCAAACAACCTACTTATGCCTCCATTGTGATAAAACGTTCCCTCTAATGGGATCCACACGCCAAGAAGTAGGTCTTTATAGCGCTCGGTGCTTCCGGGAGTGTTCTCACACGGAGGCTTCTTGTATGCAGTCAGAACCGTGACTGGCTCTAAGCGCCTGTCCTGGTGAAGGGGAGTCCTTTGAGGAGATGGGTCCTCCCCAACAGAGGCTGGTAACTAGGGAGCCCCGGGGAGCCACCATGCTGCCCTACCCATGTCTGGTGGCCCATGTGATGCTCAGAGGAGCTGCCCAGCCTCTGGCCTGTTCGGACATTTTGGTTTATGATATGTAAGCATGTTTTTGTTATACTCCCAAGTGGGGGGATTTTAGTTTGCCCACACCTGCTAACTGTCTCTGGCAGAGCATAGTCTTTGCTAGCTGGGATTAGTTGAGGTCTGAGGACTTTGAGAGGTATAAATAGGATAGGCCAGAGGGTAAAAAAGTCCAGCAGCTTGGAGGAGTTCTGCTCGCTGGTGGTTCGTTCTGTTGCTGCGTTGGCCGTTTGCTGGTTACCTGGACTTCTGGATTTCCTGACAACACATATTGGTTTTGCCCCCAAAAAGATCCTACAACCCTACCCAGCAGGAAGAAGTAACGAGGGCTACGTCTCCTCTCCCTTACAATCTTCTTTTTTCCCCTACCTGGGGTTGGGTTGGAAGGAAGTTAAAAGCTCCTTAAATTCTTTAAGGAACCCCCAAATAAAGCAGCATTTGAAAAACCAGCACCTACACCAGCCCTCATCTCCTCATCTGGCCCTTGTACTCACCGACATCTCACATTGTCCCGCTCCCTGCAATCCTGGAAAACGGGGGCCCTCTGTCATGGACTCATCCTCAGTGTCACCTGCCATCCCCTGAAGCTGTCTCCTGCTTGACCACAGCTTCCACACAGTCTCGGGGAGGCTTCTCATTCTCCAACTCCCTTTCCCACCGTTCTCTGCTTTAGAACATTATGCAAGCAACTTTTGGGGTTCTTGCACACTGTTCTTCCTCGGTAGTCCTTACCTCCAGGCCTTTGCTTGCCTTTATCTTGAGTACCTGTTGCTGCGAGTCATCCTCGTCATAATCCTCTCCATTCCCTGCCACATCCAGACTTGATCTGGTTTGGTCATGGCCACTAGGGTGACATTTCTACCATACCAAATCTCTGGTCTACAGCTCAGTTTTTTGTGGTTCCTGCGTTTTTTTATCTCGGACTCCATGGCAGCCCATGCGTCTCCCCCTCAGTGTCTCCCCCTCTTCCATTCCTCACTTCCAATGTTACCATCTAAGGCCTACCCCCCGCCACTAGCTGACCCAGTGAGAGTCCTGACGCCAGCTCTCTTTATTTCCAAATATCAGACCCGAGTTCCTAGGGTCCCAGTGAGACACAGGACATTGGTTTATACACAAAAACAGATGAGCGCTTTGGTGCAGGTCTGTAATCCCAGAACTCGGGCGGCAGAAGCAGACGGGTCGAAGCCAGCATGGTCTACAAAGCGAGTCCAGAACAGCCAAGGCTACACACAGAAACCTTGTCTCAAAAAGCCAAACACACAATCAGGGTATTATTTATCCCATCATTTCCCATGTCCCCACAGCGGACCACCGGAAGGAGGTGTCCCTTGGAATGCACTCTTGTTTCAGGTTAGCAAGGTTTAAGAGAGAAAAAAACTTACCCTGACAAAAGATCCAGCATTATTTTGGAAGCCCAAGGTCTCAAACAAATGTGGGACAAAGCAGAGATCAATTTAGAAAGTGATGCACCTCATACAAGCGTCCAGCAGCCCTGGCTCCTCTTTCGCTCGCTATGCTTAGGTAGGTAAAGGTGCAAAATTAGGACAGAGGAGCCAGTCAGTCAGGTGAACTAAGTGGATCCAGTCTTCTCTGCTCAGCTCCTTACAGGCTGGTACATTGCGGTCAGCACGCGCCCTGGGCGCCCCCTGGAGGCTGTGAGGACCACAACCAGAGAACCACCTTGATCTGGGAGGGCCATGGCAGTAATTCCTGCCGAGCAACTAGAAAAATGACCTCCATAAAAATGGGCAAGGACAGAACAGAAACGTTTGACATGAAATACAAATGCCCAATAAAACTTCAAGCTGATGTTTTCGTAGGCAGGATCTGTCGCAAGCCCTAGAAGCCTCAACTCCTTTTAATCTCACAACACCGTGGGGGGAGGGGCTGGGCCTTCTGAGCCTGTAGATAATAAAGGAGACACCCACAGGCTAACTGACCTGTTGGTGGCCACACAGTAAGCGTCAGAGCTAGTACGTGATCTGGCAGTGAGAACTAGAGTCTTATACCCTTATCTGAGGCAACTCTCAACATACAAAAAATACAAAGTGTAAATTAAAGCCATTCATTCAATAAGCTGAGGGAGTCCAGAAGGATGAGTTCATCCTTCATATAGCCTTGGGCCAAGCAAGATTCTGCGTGCTCTTGCACTTGTCCCTTCTTCACAGCCATTCAGCGGCTTGCTATCTTGATAGCTCTTGAAGGAGCTCGGAATTTGAAGAGAGCTCGTAGTGTGTTGGCCCTGAGTAAAACAGCCTGGCCTCAGCCTAAGGAAGGGGTTCTCAACCTTCCTAAGGACAGTTTAATACAGTTCCTCATGTTGTGGTAACCCCCCAACCATAAAATTATTTTTACTGCTACTTCATAACTGTAATTTGGGGGCTGTTATGAATCGGAATGTGAATATCTGTGTTTTCAGATGGTCTTACACCACCCCTGGGAAAGGGCTGTTGGACCCCAGAGAGGTTGCAACCCCCAGGTCAAGAACTGATGACCTCAGGTCTGTGTGTCTTTCTTTCTCTCAAGAGACACAAACAAGGGGAGAGAAAGGTCAAGGGGTGAGCCTGATTCTCCCCAAGTATGAGCCACTCCCAAAAGGCCATTCGCTTCATCCATTCTTTTGGTCTCATCAGGTTCCTTTGAGACTAGGTAAACCACTCTCTGAAAACAGCTGAGCATGGGACTCTTCCTGCATTTAATGCTGGCAGGTGTCTTGATTCTGTGTTCTGCTGGCCTCCTCCATTTCCCGCTTAGGCCGCCTTAGACAGGAGTGTGCCTGTCTGCTGGATGAGCCTGGGCTATGCATAACCTGGAACAGAAGGCCGGCCAGGGTGAGGGCTATCTGGGGCCAATAGGTTACCGTGGTAATCCTAGAACCCCAAGTTCTCTCCCTTTCCCTCCTCCACTGTGTGTGTGTGTGTGTGTGTGTGTGTGCTCTCAAGCTTGTGCCTGCATGTTTATTCTCTCCCAGACAACAAGCCTTTGTCCCACCTCACCCCACTACTTGTAGTCTGGAAGTTTCTGCTTCTTGCCACTCAGCACACTGCTAATCTAAACATCTTGTGACCTCTGACCTTTCTGCAGCAGCTGCTTAGGCGCCTGGTCTCTGGAGGTCCTCACTGTTCTAAGCCAGCTCCCCTTGTTTGCTAGAACATATCATTTATCTCTGGATTGGCTCCCTTGGGCCCTGGTCCCCAAGAAGGGAGAGAGGGCATTGACATGGTTGGCATCAGACTGTCCCTCTGCAATTGCTGAGGTTGATGCGGGCATCCGACACAACTCCAGATTCGCTTCCCTCTCATTGACTCACTCTTGCCTTTTATTTGCTGACCTTTGTTACTGTTGCCTAGATACCCTCTTGGGTCCTTAACTTCTCTTAGATACCCAGCCCGGTGCCCTGAGGCCATGTCCACACAAAAGGTTGATGGAAGAGTTATACACAGTTAAACAATAACCATTTCCTCCTCCCTCTTTGGTTTCACCTTTCATTGAGGAACAAAGGGGAGGACCTTACTTAATGAATGCTACCCACAGATCAGATAAGCAGCCTCTTAATCCGGTATTTCTTCTAAAAACAGTGTTTCTCCTGCCCTCACAGAAGGACATGTGGTCAAGGGGAAATTGAATAAAGTCCTTTAATCAGCCACGGTAGTATTCGAGTCATTTAATTTAGGATCTGACAACCACAAATTACTCTATTTTTCAAGCCAATTTTAGCCAACCAGGAGAACTGGCCCCAGTCAAATCAAGCTTAATAAATGCCTGATGATGGCAGTTTCAGGGGAAGGTTTTTCGGGGGATGCGGGGGTGGAGGGGATGGAGGGGGAAGTATAAACAAAGCTGAGCTCCCATGGTGCGCAAACCCTGACCTGATCTTGGATATACTCCCTTCCCTGCTCCCTGTGGCTGAGAGTGAGCCCTGTGGGTAGAGAGAGCCAGCACACCAGACTCAGGGAGCTCTCTCTCACCTCTGCCCCTGTTTTTTCTTTTCTTTTCTTTTTTTTTATTCCTGGCCCTGAGTTCTTGTGACCAGGTAAACAAGTCAAATCAAATTAGATGCAGATACGCATGGCCTATGGCAGTTCACCCATTGCCGCCTCCGACTTCTCAGCACCTTCCAGAAACCCTTCATTGGAAATTTAAAAAAGATACTTCAGAGTCAAAACAACATCCACTGGACACCCGGACATGGCTGCTTCCAGAAAGCCAGTAAGAGACAAAGGCAAGGTCTCACTTTCAGAACCAGTTCAACACACAACAGAAGCCTCCCCCCAACCCTGCCCCACTGATAACTCCCCTAACTGCCAGGCAGATGAGGAAAACCCAGCTCACCCTTCTACCCTTGCTGTAAATGCAGCCTGCACTCGATGGTTGCTTTTAAGCTGGCTCTCCCATTTTTCCCCACCAATGAAAAATACTTAGATACTTAGCTCTGTTTTCTGTTATCGTAACTGAATGCCTGAGAGTGAGTAGCTTCTAAATGATAATGGTTCTGTGTTCGGTTTCTGAGGCTTGAAGGTTCTTCTTGAGGCTGAAGGACTGCCTCTATCAAGGTTTTTCTTACTGATGGAGACTATTTGTAGATTTCCAGAGTGGTACAGGGTATTACATAGCAAAAAGGATGAATACAAGCGTCAGAGACAAATTTATTTAGCAGATGTGCTCTCACAATAGCCTATTACCCATCAATCCAGCAATCCCTCATGACTTAAGCTTAGTCTCTGGAACTCAGGTGATGGGAGGAGAGAACTCTCAAAAGTTCCTCTGATCCCCACATGCATACCATGGCTTTTAACACACACACACACACACACACACACACACTTTAAAATATAAATAACATTTTCTTAAGTATAAATAAGGAAGACCGTGATATATCTAGGGAAGTATAACATTTTCATGACATCCACTGTTTTAGACTATCTGGATCAGGGATGTGCTACTGCCCAAACAGAACTCTCAACAGGGAAGTTTAGGAAGGGGTGAATGTCACACACAGCAAGCACCAGGGGGAAACTCCACAAGAAAGTCAGCTGTGAAAGCCCTGTCAGGCTCCTAGGGACTGTCCAGCACAGACAGTGTCTTCCCAGCATTGAACCTGGCTCCATTCACTTGTGTCCTGGCTCGGCCGATGGAGGCTTCTCTTTCCTCTCTGGGAATGGAGCTCCTGTCAAGAGGCTGTGGTTCACTGAGTCTGCCCATAACGTTTAACCTGATGAGTTCAGGAGCCACCATCAATTAAGGAGATTCCCCCGTCCCAGTCTAGTCAAGTCAGTGCAGGCAGATAAAGCCTTGTTGGGAGGCTCCACCCAGAAAAGCCTTGGAAAGTGTTGCAGCTTGAAAGTGAGATGTCCCCTCAGAGGCCCTCTGCATGTGAACACTTAGTCCCCAGCTGATGGCACTGTTTTAGAAGGTGGTCCTCTTAATGGTGGCTCTTGAACTGACTGGTGTGGTGAAATTTTTTGGTTTCTTTGAAAACACAGAAATGTTATAAGAATGTGTTTTTGTTTTAATCTCAGGTGTGGGATATGGGACTTCTTCAGATTGTCCACGGCAGCTGACTATGATTTGCCTCGTGCTCTAGCAGGAGTGTGATTTTGCCAGCTGCAGATAGTTTCTGCAAGTGTGTGACATTTGAAATTCTGGGGAGCCTTGAGAAAGTAAATGAATGTGAGAGCCCTGAGGAGCTGTTGCTCCTCCTCTTAAATTGCTGCTGCTGTTTCTAGTTGCTGGTTGTTGGTTGCTGTTGTTGTGGTTTGCTAGTGGTCACAAGCGAAGAGACTAGAAGAAGAAATTTGATATTCTGACGGTGAAGATCAAACTTGCCCCAAGAAAGTCGACTCTCCTAATCAGCAGAAAGTCGTATAATGATAACAACACCCCCTTTCCCCTCCACCTTTTTTCTCTCCTACCTAGAGTTAGGGCATTAATAAGGAGAAGGATGGGAGAGAGAAAAAGGAACCCATAATGTAGCAAACTCCAACTACAGGTTGGGTTAGGCATCGTGAGCAGACTCAAGGAACCAGAGCCTCTTGGCAGGAGCTCCCTTTCCAGAGGGGAACAAGAAGGAAGCCTCCATCTACAGAGCCAGGAGACAAGTGGAGTCCTGGACACAGACCTTTAGGTTCCATTTCCTGGAGCTCTGACTTCTTGCTCCCCACCCCACCCCTGCCCCACATCTTTCTTTCGTTTTCCCTCTCATTATTTTTTTGGCGAGACAAAGTCTCATTGTGTCACCCTGGATGGCTTGGAACTCACAGAGCTCCATCCTCCCCTGCCTCCTAAGTGCCGTGATCTAGGCTGCTCTTTGCTCCCACCAAGGTCTGAGCATGTGCATAGTGCCATTTGCCCTCTCCTGCCAACGTGGAGATGTCTGCCGCCGAGTCTTCGCTTGGGTTATTTAATTTAATTCACATTGGTATTAAAAGGGTGGGAGCCCCCGAAAAAAAGAGATTGGAACAAGTGGGGCTTTTAAGAGGCACTTAGGCTCTGCCCTCATCTGCCCCAATCTGTACAATTCATGGATTGATAGGAAATACAGTCTTTGAGACTTCACCTGCTATGGAAGTTTGGCTTTGCCTACATCCCCCTTGCCAAGTGATGCCCTCCAGGACTCCATGGACAGTCCCTACCAGCAAAGCAAGACAGACCTCACCAGATTCAAATTTTCAACTTTGCACTGTCAAGCCTTCAAATTGTGAGCCAAAGTAAACCATTTCCCCCTTATATTGCTTCTTGGTACATGTTTGGTCGTAGTTACAAGTGACAGGGGAGTAGAGCCAGGCATGGTGGTTCATTCCTGTCACCCTAGCTCCTAGAAGTCTGAGGCAGGAGGATCTTGAATTCAAGACCAACCTGGGCTACAGATTAAGTTCAAGGCTAGCCTGGGTTTCATAGTGAGATGCTGTCTCCACAACAAAAGCTGCAGCAGTGATGACGGTGGTGATGGTGGTGGTAGTGGTGGTGGTGATTGGGATGAAGCTATGTCTAAAGGGGATAGAGCTTCATGGCAGAGAGCTCATCTAGCATGTTCACAGCCCTGAGTTTTGTCTTCAGCACCACAACAAATAAATAAAAATAAGAAATTTTTAAATGGGGGTGGTGATGGAGATTTAAGGGAAGGTGGCTGAAGCCCCTGAACTCCCCACCTCATTGGCCTCCCTCCTGACTGCCTGAATCTTCAGCCTAGCCCAGGCCCGACTTTCCCAATGAATCTTGATTGTATCCTGTATTTAGTGTGCCCTGAACCCCTTTCTTGATTCCTTATCCTCAGGCAAGAAACGCTTGTAAGAAGTAAATGAGATAAGGAGTTCAGCAGTGAGCAATGTCTCCTCCAACCAAGATGCAGTCAGAGAGCAAAGAAAACATAGACAAATGCAGACTGGAAAGTTGATTTTATTCTGGGGGAAAAAAAGGATGTTCTTTAAATGGACACAGAATAAAATATACTTTATTAAATAAAAGTTTAAAGCGGGAGTAGTGTCACACAGCTCTAATCCCAGCACTTGGGAGGCAGAGGCAGATTTCTCTGAGTTCGAGACAGAATTACATGGAGATCTGCATAGAGAGTTCCAAACCAGTCAAGGGCTACATAGAGAGAAAAATTAAATATGATCGTACATATGTGAAGGTCTATGTTTTATGATTCATAAAACGTAACTACTAAGTACTTTATCTGTGTCCCCTTTGTTTTACTTAAAAAACTACTTATTTATTTACGTGTGTGTTGCCTGCATGTACATCTATAAACTATATGTGTGCATATAGATCTTTATACTACATATGTACTTATATATCTACATAGTACATGTGTGCCTGGTGCTTCCAAGGCCATTAGAAGGGCATCAGACCCTGTAAGATCCCCTGGGACTGTAGAGACAAATGGTTGTTGAGTCTCCATATGGATGCTGAGAATCGAACCTGGGTCTTCTGTAAGAACAGCCAAGGCACTTAACCGATGAGCCGCCCTCTTTGTCCTAGAAATCTACTCCATGGTGGTTAGAAATGTACCTCAGTGGGTAGGGTACTTGTCTGGGGTTCACAGAGCCCTGAGTTCTATTCCTAGCACCACATACACTACCTGAGGAGGTGAATGCCTGTTCCCAGCATTCGGGAGGTAGAAACTGGAAGATTAGAAGTTCAAAGCCATCCTCAGCCAGGCAGTGAGTTTGAGACCACCCTGCCATACATAAGACACTATCAACAAAGTAGAGATGAATGTGGCCAGGGTTGCTTTTTCTTTGCCCCTTGATTCTATGCAAGTCTCCTTGCGACAGCAATGTCCTTAGCTTCTTTCTGCTGCAGTCTTTATCTCCTGGCAGAGGGGTGTGTGTGTGTGTGTGTGTGTGTGTGTGTGTGTGTGTGTGTGAGAGAGAGAGAGAGAGAGAGAGAGAGAGAGAGAGAGAGAGTGTATGTGTATTGTATCCGTTATGTTTATTTGTTTGTTAAGATGAGATCTTAAAGCTCAGGCTGGCCCCAAACTTCCGATCTTCCTGCTTCCAGCTCCCAAGTCATGGGATTACAGGTGTAAATCACATTTCTGTAAGGAAGCTTCATGTTCAGAACCTAGCATGGCTCCATATTGGTTCCCACATGTCAGTGGCCACTTCTTGTCCTTCTGAAACAAACTCTTTGCCTTCTCGATCTTGGTGTGCGGCCACATCTCAGTGTGGCTATCTTCCTTGCTGGACCGCAGAGGGAGGCCTGCCTTTCTTCCCATGTTGAGATTCTCTGGCATGAATGATCCAGGATTCGCTATGTCCTTAAAGCTCCCAAACCATAGGTTGATCCTACAGGATAGTTCCATGCCACCCCTTTCCCTGGGTTTGAGGCAGGGGGTAAATGCTTTATTAAGATTGGGGACTCACAGCATCTACTTTCCAGATATGCTTACAGAGCCCAGCACCCTGGAAACACCCCGCAAATGCAGCACCCAGGGCTGAGCCTACCTCCTGGGGCTCAGGTAGAATCAATACTGTCACTGAGCCCCACTGCTCTAAGGGTCTTAAGCCCCAGGTCCCTACAGCCCCAAGTCCCCAAGTGACACCATGAGAGGTCAAACGATGATTCCACTTTTGCTAAGACATGAGTTTCTGGTCTGTTCCAAATGAGAGTAAAGGTCTTTGTCCTTACGTGAGGATGAGTGAGAAGGAAGAAGGTGTCCCAGCTAGCTAAGGAAAGTGGTTCACGTGGCAGTGGCTCAAACAGGCACACCACAACCCCCACTGCTGCCCAGCTGGCCATTTTGTCCCTTTAAAGGCTTATTGATTAAACCTATTCAGAGAAGAATTATGACGTCCCTTTATCTGTGTGACTAAAAGGTACCAGAACTGCTCCGTCTGGAGGCAAAATAAAAACCACATTCTAGGCAGGGCCAGATGGCTCAGTGGCTGAGGTTCTTGCTGCTGGGCCTGCTGACCTCAATTCAACCCCTAGGACCTACAGAGCAGGAGAGAATCAATTCCTCCAAGTTATCCCCTGACTTCTATGGCATGTGCCCTCACCCATCCACAGACTAACTAAATAAAAGTAATACGATTAAAAATAAAGCAAGCGTGTTCCAGGGAGTAGAAGGGAAGGCTAGAGAGAGGGGAGGACAATGGGTGTGGTGGAGACAGGAAGGCCCTGAAGTCAAAGCCAGCCTTGGAAGAAACTCTGGGCTCAAATGTATCCTAGCATCTCTGTCCCCAAAGGGGAGGGGTCTGGGCTCTGTTTCCCGTGTGGCCCAGGAGGAGACAGATGGTCTGAGAAAAGAAAGCAGTGCCCAGGGAATGTGTGCACCAGCAAGTCTATCTCAGATGATTAAATGGCAGAGGATAAATTTAACTAAACGTGAGTAATGGGGACACAGAGGGGAAGTGAAGAGAAATAGAATATTCTAGCAACATAAGGAAATGAGAGGAAAATGACTTTGCAACAAAATGTCAAACTTCTGTGCCTGGAGGAGATGTAATCTGGTCATTGCAAGCTCAGGGGAGTGGGGGAGTCTGTGGTTATTTCAAGTAAGTTTTAATTCACTTTAATAACATACAGCTAAATCCCTTCAGGCACATGTCCTGGAATGGAGCTGGGAGTCAGAGAGAGAGCAATCTTTGTTAACAGGAGTGTTTCTTATTCATTGTGTTTTTTTTTTTGTTTTTTTAAGTTATGCTTTTATCCATCCATCCAACCAACCATGTATTTGACTAAGAAAAACCAGCCTGCTCTGCCAGTCTACAAAAGATCCTAAGCAGCAGAAAAGAGAGACACCTGAAGAGAAAGTAGCAATGTAGGGCTACACTGAGACCTAGCATTTGTTGGTTCATGGGACTGACATGTGATTAAAGTGAGGGTTGTGGGATGGTTCCAGAAAGGCTTGACCCTCAAGCTGGATCTTGAAGGATGGATAAGTTCACCAGAGAGACAAGAAAGCCCGGAGCAGTCCACAAAGAAGGGGCTGCATGTGACCAGGGGCACAGCACCACAGGAGACACTGCCACGCTTGTTACAACCATAGGGCTGGGAGAGCCTGGCAGGGAAAAGGAGATGGGATGAGATAGGGGAAAGATCAGGGAGGAGATTCAGGACCGTCTGGTGAGGAACAGCATCTCAGGAAGGAAGAGCCTAAAGACAAGACCTCCTTCAGTGCCCAGTTTAAGCCTCACCCTTCACGATGCAATGCAGATAATCACTTCCCTCAGGAAGTCTTTCTTCGGGGCTCAAGCTGCAGTGGAGTACCCTTCTCCGTGGCATTCCCCACCCACTCCCTCATCAGCCTTGTCACCCCCATTCCCAGCCCCACACTGAGTTGGTTTATTGGTGTGCCCGCCTAGCCAAGCCTGCAACACCCAGCTCTGATGAGGCCTCATTCCATATACACACCTGAACATGATGATACGTCCCTCAGATACACACCTGTGTGTGGCTTCCTGGGTCCTCTCCTGTCTATGCGATCTTCTCCCAAAGATGAGTAAGGTATTCTGGAAAAGTACGTCTGGAGCAGCAGTTCTCAAACTGTGGGTTTCAACCCCTTTGGGAGCCGAAGGACCCTTTCACAGGTGCCACATATCCGATGTCCTGCATATCAGATATTTACATTATGATCCATGGCAGTAGCAAAATTACAGTTATGAAGCAACAACAAAATAATCTTATGGGGGGGGGGTCACCACAACATGAAGAACTGTATTAAAAGGTTGTAGTATCAGGAAAGTTGGGAATCACTGCTCTAGAGTCTAAGGTCTGAATTTAGGTCTTCTAGACCCATGTGGCAGGGGGAAGGGTGTTCTCCAGACTCTGTAAGTGTCCTGAGCGACAGTCCTTAAATTCTCAGAACTCTGAATGGAAAGGGGAGAGCTTTTGCTTTTTTTGACACAGCAGGAAGCCTGACCCCAGGTAGGGAAACCAAACAGCTAGAGAGTTGGAATAGGAGATGCCTAGAGCCAGGGCTCAAGGCAGTGACAAGAGGTAGGAGGACCTAGTTACCAGATCCACCTCTCTGAACAGAGAAATGGGCTCAGTGCATCCTGCAAAGCCCTTGGATGTCCACTAGGGCACAAAACAGCTTAACCACGGTAACGCTGACTTTCCCCCAAGACATTGGTCCAGATGTACGGAGAATGCCCGAGGCATGGCAGGCAACCGGACATTGAGAGGATGAGTATCACTTCCAGGCAATCTGTCAACCCAGGCCAAGATCAGGCAGCAAGCTGACTCGCCTTCATGACCTCACTGTATGCCACATCTTCACAGGTTAAGCCAAGCATATCAGGTGTGACAGAGGAATAAAATGAAGTTTTCCATCATTCACACCAGCTCCTTCACTATCCAGGTGAGAAAGAGAGAAGCCCTTGGTGAGACACTTCCACCACCCAGGGCTGGAAATATAGCTGAAGAGAAAGGAAGGAGGAAAACCCATGCCTGTATAGCGGCCCATGCCTGTAATAAGAGAAGATGTGGGAGGGGTGGAGAGAGAGGAAAAACAAACCCTAGTTTAACAATGTGCCCTTTAAGAAAAAAATCTTTCTTTGTGGTGCTCAGGACTTAACCAAGGGCGCATGCACAACTGAGTCTCTAAAAATGTGTGTTAATTAATAAAAACTTGATTCTTGAATCTGTTGGGAATAAGGCATGTGTTGACAGCATCACTGCGGTGGCCTGCACTGTGTCAGTAAGCACACTGATCTCAGCCCCAGCCGGGCTCTGAAAACTGGTGGGTGAGGCGCAGAGGTACACGAGCGTCTAGGGAAGATGTGCTCAGCCTAGGCAGGTAGCCGGGCCAGAGTCTCGCCTGTCACGTGGGAGAGTATACAGCACGGGAGAGAAGTCACCTGAATTCCAGACGCGACGTTCGGAAGCTTGGAACCTTCCTTACACTCTGTTTACAGTCTCTGAAGCTATTTCCTTACACATACAATGCCTTCCCCCCAGCCCCGCCCCAGACAAACCAGGGAGCGAACCTAGGGCGTAATGCATGTGAGGCAAGGGTTCTACCACTGAGCTGTAACCCAAATCTATTTTTATAGGTTCTTAAATTCAAATTAAGATAATGTATGTAAAGTGAGAGGCATCGTCCTGGCAGGAACAAACTTGTACAAAGCGCGCTTCAGTGAAACTTTCGAAC
The DNA here is from genome assembly GCF_907164565.1 of Psammomys obesus. NCBI lineage: Eukaryota > Metazoa > Chordata > Mammalia > Rodentia > Muridae > Psammomys > Psammomys obesus. The sequence goes on from NW_026596034.1 coordinate 22,794,613, forward strand.
AGTAATGTGTCATGGTGGCCAGCAGGTGGCGATCGAGACCAGCGGTATGAAGAACGCTAAAGGCCGTAGGGTCCAGGCAAATCAGGACCCTAAATTTGCTCTTACTGGTAATCCCATCACACTCAAGGCTGAAGCAGGAGGACAGTCTGGATTATATAATGAATCCAAGCTATTTTGAACTACGGGGAGGAGGTGAACCGTCAGTTTGGCAACAGGGCCGGCCAACGCGCATTCACTAGGTTCCACTGCCTCTCACTAGTTTTCTTGCTACTGTGTTACGGAGGGGATCTCGGGTAGAAGGTTGAGCCCACTACTGACCCAGCGTGCAACCGAGAGTGTAATAGCCGGTGCGGAGGAAGGTATCTGGTATCATTAACCAGTTTCTTTGGCTCCTCCTAGCTGGGCCATGGTCACGCTGACTCAAGCATCCTCCTTTTACGCAGAAAGGGGTGGCCTCTCGCCCACGAGGGCACCAGGTGGGAGTGAAGTCACAGCAATACTCGGATACCTGGGGCCTTTCGTCCGTGTCCCTGGCACGCCCTGTCTTTTCCACTTCAAAACTCAGGAATCTGAAGCAGATGCAGAGGCCGTTGTGAGAGGGTTTGACTGGCTAGAAGTCTGATCGTGCTGTGAATGTGCCGTTCTGACTCACTGGGCACTCACCCTCTCCTTATCCGGCTTCTTAAATCTTACGTTTGCCACCAAACAATAACCGCTGACTTGATTCCTACCCCTAAGGGCCAGGCGGAGCCACACTTGCCTTGGAGGAGCCTGTGGCTAGGAGCGGAGCATCCTAGGGTCCTGGCTCTGCAGCTGTTGTTCAGGAGCTGCTCACAGGCGCAGCCAACAGTGGACAGGGACGAATTACGCCTCAACCTCTGGCGTGCCCCAGCCCTTGTGCTGGACAATTTGGGGAAGTGGGAGAAAGGGCCAATAAATCCCTCCGAGCGTGTGTTTCCATTGTGTGCCTTCGAGCTGTGAAGGCTGCTCTTTGCGTTCTTTGCAAGGGTCTAGTTGGTCCTGCTCCTCTTGCAATTTAGACTTTACATGTAACAGCCTTTGACACGGACAGTTTGAAGCGTCCTTTTCAATCTTGTAAACAATAAGCGGAAATAGCTTCACAGAGCCAAAGAGATGTGAAGTGGAAAGTTTGGGTGTCTTTAAAAACTCGGTTATGTTATGTAAACATGGTTTTGTTTTAATCCCAGGTGTGGGATATGGGAGTGAGTCAGGTAGCCCACAGCCGCTGACTATTTGCCTCCTGTGGGCTCTGAGAGGGGCTCTTTGCCAGCTGCAGACGGTTTAACTCCGGGGGCTCTGGAGAGGGAATAAATGCCAGGGCCCAGAGAAAGAAAAGGGGCTCCGAGAACAAGGCTCCTGCTGCTGCTTTCCCTGCTGCTCCCGATTGCTGTTCCGCAGTTTGACAAGAAGAAGTTGGAGATAATCATGGGCCAAAGACTGGACCTGCCCCGGAATCCAATGACCCTAACCGGAAGGAAGTAGTCTAAGAGAACTACGCCCCTCTCCACACTAACCTTCTTTCTTTGCTAGCTGGTGTGGGAATGCTGGGAGGGTTCGGAGTGAAGGGAGGTAGAGACATAAGAAATCCCGAGTAAAGTAGATAAAAAGTACTCAACAGAGATGGCGCCATGGGTAAATACGCTTGCAGAGAAAACCTGAAGACCTGAATTCAAATGGTAGAAGGTGGAAGGAGACAACCAGCTCCCAAGGGTTGTGCAGCTTCCTTTTCTCCAACACACACACACACACACACACACACACACACACACACACACACAATCACAGAGATTGGCTTGTCAGGGGAACAAGCTTTAGTCCCCAGTGCTGAGCCACCTTAGCCTGTGTTTGTGCTTCTTACTGAAAGGTTTGTTCTAGGAATCATCTAGGATTTATTGAACTTGTGGTTTGTGGTTATGTATCTGGTACTGTTGTTTAGTGTGGAAATATCTACATAGTTCCAAAGGGGTTTGTTGTTGTTTATACTTTCTCCACACCCACATACCTGTTGTCAAATATCCATAATTCTTCGCAGTATCTACCCAAGATTAAAGAAACAGCATCCTCATAAAAGTATGTGGCACACATATCCACAGCAATGTTGCTCTGAAGATTAAAAAAATAAGAACCCACAATGTAAACAATTCAAATGCCACCAACTGATGAATGAATATGGTATGCTCAAATCTCCCATTCAGCATCTAAAAAAAAAAAAGAATGAAATACGGATTGCTATATAGCGACTGAACTTTGGTATGGTAACTGAAAGAAGCCAATCCTGAAACTTCATAATACCTGATTCTGTTCATATGAAATGTCCAGAAGAGGCAGATTTCTTGGTCAGTGGTTGGCCAGGATTGAGAGGAGGTGGGGTGGGACTAAAGAATGTGTGTGATTTTTCTTTTGTGGCTGAAGAAAATGTTTAAAGAAGAAACCAGAGTGATGATTTCACAACTCTCTGCATGTACTAAAATATGTGGAACTGTGCATGCTATCCACTCATTCAAGCATTATTTATTTCTTCTTTTGTCTTGTAAGACCAAATCTCTTTGTAGCCCGGGCTGGTCTTGAACCAGAGTTGAGGCTGACACTGAACTCCGGATCCTCGAGCCACTTGAGTGCTGGCGGATTGGATATAGGTACGTGCCTTACAGCGAGAGTTCAGCTTTATGCTATTATGGTCTACAAATTCTATCTCAACCACGATATTTGAAGAAGGGTCATGGGTGCACGCCTTTAGTCCCAGCACTTGGGAAGCAGAGGCAGGCGGATCTCTGAGTTTGAGGCCAGCCTGGTCTACGGGGTGAGATCCAGGACATCCAGGGATTCACAGAGAAACCCTGTCTTGAAAAAAAAAATTTTTTTTTTTTATTTTAAAAAAATTTAAAAAGGAGGAGGAAGAAGAGAAGTAGGATGAGCTGGGGGCAGCTCCAGAAAATACACACACACACGCACACCAGACAAAAACTTTGAACCTTTCTAACAGCTCCAGAAAACACACACACCAAACAAAAACCTTGAATCTAAGCTGCCCACCTTCTTGTGTTCTTAATACAGCACCCACTAGCGGGCAGGGCGCCTCTGCAGGGCGGGCGCGCGAGGATAGCTGGGAATTGTAGTTCCTGGGCCGAGGGTGGGCAGGCGCGAGACTCCGTGTGCGCAGGCGCCCTTGTGGCTTTGCGCCCTCCGCTGTGGCCATTGTGCGACCCTGCTGTGGCAGAGGCCAGCTTGCGAAACTGGTCCTCTACACAGGACAGCACCGCCGAGAAAAGAGACTGCAGCGGGCGCTAGAGGGGCTGAGCCGAGGTCGCGGACTCCGAAGCCCGGGAGGCAGCGATTCCGAGTGCCGTGGGTAGGAGGCTGTCCTCCCGGCCTCGCCCACCATCCTGCGGGCGGGCTGGGCGTGGTCGGAGGGATTGTCCCGAGGCGGCGGGGCCTTTCATTTGGCCTTTGGGGGAGCAGCAGGCGCAGGCCGGCTCCTCCCCACCGTTTTGGCTGTAGTGCCTGCGGGGCTGGAGGGGTGGGGCCGCGGGATAGCCGAGTGAGTGGATCCTGTCCTCCCCCCTCAGCCCTGGACTGTAGCCAGCACACACTGAGGCAGGAATGGCCCCGAGGCCTCCGACGGCCACGCCCCAGGTGAGCCAAGCCTTCCCTACTGCCCGGAGCACCCCACCTGTCGAGGCCCCGGGAGCGAGTACGGGACAGTTATTGTTATGAATATTCTTAGTTTTGATCGCTTTGAGTCTTCTTGTCTAGCGAAAACCCCTCCCAAAGTGCCCAGACCTGGGAGGAGAGGGGTTCCTGAAAGCATGGAGCTGTCTGGTACCTAGAGGAGAACAGGGAAGTGCGATTTTGTGAGAAGAATTAAATGTATTGGGATTGTCAGCACTGAGTCATTATTGCTGTGTGCGGAGGTTTTTTGTTGTTGTTTTTTTGTTTTGTTTTTTGAACTCTTTAGCGAGGAATGGAGAGTGAGGTGCCAAGATAGAAAGTGAAGCAAGAAGCCCCTGTTTCTCATCCTGAGGCTGTAAAGAGACAGGGGGCAGAAGAGGCCTGGTTAGAGGCTCTTTGTAGCCAGTGAAGGTTGGGAGCTGAGTCTGAGACCACCATTACAGCCAAATCTGGACCGACTAGCTCCAAGTTTTTCTTGCCCCTTCACCTCGTTTTTCCTTAACAGATATATAGTAGTGCATACTGTCAGCTTTCAGGTTAATAAGAGGCAGATTTGTTAACTCATTTTATTCTTGTGGCAAAGGGCACATTTTCTGGATGTAAGCTCTGAGGTTATCCATTGATTTGCATTGACGAAAACATAACTCACACTCTCTTTAGAATTAAGGGTAAAAACTGGGAATATAACTCAGTAGTTGATCAGTGGGAGGTCCTAGGTTCAATTCCTAGTACCTCCGGGAAAATAATGATGGTCTGGAGAGATGGCTCACGAGTTAAGAGCATATATTGTGAGGAATTCAGTTCCTAATATGCATGACAGGCAGCTCACAGCCACTTTGTAATCCAGGTCCAAGAGGACCTGATGTCTCTGGCTTACCTGGGCACCTGCTTTCATGTGAACATATTGTTAGAAACAGAGAAAAATCTGAGCTCAAGAAACTGAGGAACACACAGAGGATCACACAAAGTGAAAGAAGCCTGGCACAGCAATGTATTTTTTGTAAAAATGGTTCACCTGAACCTAAACCGAGCTAACAAGAACGGTTTGCCAGGATGGCGTCTTTTATTCCTCACACAGCTGGTGACTGCAGCTCATCCCATTGATTGAAGCTTGATTTTATAATCTGACAAGATTGGCTAATTGTTGCAAAGGGGAAGGTTTAGGGAATATAATACTGGGCTAACCGCTTTTATGAGGAAAAAAAGGTTTCGCACAATACCCACACAGAGACACATAACAGAACAAAGTAATTTTGAGATTAACAATTAACTACAAATGGTAGTTGCTACATGTGCCATATAATCAAGTTCGATCTAGATAAAAATATTAATATTTTATAATATTATTAGTGTCTTTTAAAATCAGTTTAAAGGGTCCAAAAGTATAGCTCAGTTGGTAGAGTGTTTGCTTAGCAAGCGTGAAACCCTGGTTACCATCACTTCATAAACTGGACACGGCCTAACGAGACCTAGAAAAGTCACACCTGGGAAACAACATTGACTTTCCTGTCAGACAAACTGGATGCTTCAAAATTAGCATATAAGAGCAAACATTGCCCCTTTGAGCAGTAGACACATGATCCCAAAGTCTGTTCCAAGCAGTTCAAGAGCAGCATTTGTGGTATTGACCCCTACTTGAGCAGGACTGTGTTCCTACAGGAGTCAGTGACATTCAAAGATGTGGCTGTGGACTTCACCCAGGAGGAGTGGTACCACGTGAACGCTGCCCAGAGGAGCTTATACAGGGATGTGATGCTGGAGAATTACAGCCACCTGGTTTCTCTTGGTAAGAAGGGAACACTTCCCTCAGTGTCCCTCATGTTGCTGAATTTTCCTTACTCGGTTGCTAGGGTCTGGTGCTCAAAGCCAAGGTAACTGAGATGGAAGTCCAGGGCCTGGTGCCTGAGTTTTGGGGAGCCAGCTTTCCAGGGCTCTAAGCCTGACAGATCCTTATTTTATAGAACTAAAAAAGGGAACTTTGCTAGTGTGACTTCTTAAGTTGCACCTTTTCTTTTCTTCAGAGTTCCTGAGGATCAAGGACTAGTACTGACTTATAGGAGGGGCCTTTGTCTACTTGCTCAAACACCTAAATCTTGTATATTTACCCATGAGCAGGGTATCAAGTGTCCAAGCCAGAGGTGATCTTCAAATTGGAGCAAGGAGAAGAGCCATGGATATCAGAGAGAGAACTTCAAAGACCTTTCTGTCCAGGTAAATGAGTAAGAATTCTGCTCATGGAAATCAGCGTAGACAATGGCTCCACTTATGGAAAAGTACATCTAACAGGAAGCATGGGAGCTGTTGGACCTGCAAAGGACGCTGAAGCCATTTCTGGGTGACAGTCTGCATGTCCCTTATCCAGCCAGGTATTCTGCTAGTGTAAGTATTGGATAGAGGGAAAGATATCCAAGTGCTGGAATTACAGACATGTGCCACCGCACCCAGCTTTATACTGTCTTAAAAGAGAAGTTAGCGTGACCATATCCTTAATGCCGGTATCCAGAAGGCAGAGGTAGGTGGACCTCTGTGAGTTCCGAGCCATGTCTACGTAGTGAGACATTGTCTTAAAAGGAAGCGAAGCCAAAAACCAGAAAGAGGTTAGCGTAAGTTGAATCTTGGTCGGCCTCTCAACACTGTTCTAAGCATACGTTTCTTAGGACTCAGCACTGCCTTCACTATTCAGAAAGGAGCCTGTTGGAGTTTTGAAAACACAAGGTGTTCAGAAGCCAGAGAGCATGCTTCCACTCTTAACTCACAGAGAGCTCAGTTTGTGATGAAACTCCCTTCTAATCTTAGTACATTGTGTTTGGTAAGCATACCTTCCTAAATAAATGTACACTTAGTGCACACCATTTGGGAAAAGGCCTGGTTTAGGCTTTTACTAAAGAAAACAAAAAACAAAACAACAACAACAAAAACCCTAAACCTTTATTAAATGTCCCATTGAGAGGAAATCTAAAAAGAATACAAAGCATTCTCTGCCCTTAGGAGTTTCGCGTCTTGTTTTTGCTTATGAGGGAGTGTTCGTGTGGCTCAGACTGGCCTCAGACTTGCTACCCTCCATCTCCTGAGTGCCGAGGTTATGGATGTGTACCACCATGTATGAATGCCACTGTGAGGTTAGGGCTGATTCTTGTTGCAAGATTAGAAATTGGGGAATTGTACTTCTTTAATTGTTGTTCTCTCTCCCAACATTTTATTACAAAATTTTCAAATATATGGAAAAATGGAAAAATTGTATAGTAATTAGCATAAATCTGCCACCTATATGATCACATTGTTGGTAGTGTGGCACTTGCTTTACCGCATATCGCTTCATCTGTCCATGGCTCATGTCCTTAATCCCAGCACTTGGGAGGCAGAGACAGGCAGATATCCATGAGTTTGAGGTCAGCCTGGTCTACAGAGCGAGCTCAGGACAGCCAAGGCTACACAGAGAAACTCAAAAAAATCAAAAAAAGAAAGAATTATATTTTTAATGCATTTTTAAAGAAATTGGAATCATAAGTACATATATCATTAATTAGAGCTCAGTGTTCTTTTTTTTTTTTTTTCCTTTGAAATTCTGAGAATAAAATCCAGGGCTTTGTACAACTTCTTTAAAAAAAAAAAAAAAAAAAGCGTATCACTGAACTATATTCCAAGCACAGAGTTCAGTTTTTAATTAATTAACCTATTAACTATTCTTTAAATCTCGGGCCATGTTTATTATTCTCAGAAGTCTTTTTAAGAGCTTTATTTTATTTTTAATTATATGTATGCAAGAGTAGGTAGGATGTGTGCATGTTGCAGTGCCCACCAAAGCCAGGACAGGACATTGGATCCCCTGGGGTTAGAGTTACAGTCAGTTGTTAGCTACCCAGGGTGGGTGTGCTCGGAACTGAAAAGCTCAGCCCTGGTAAGAGCAATACATGCCCTTGAACACTGAACCAGCCCACAAGCTCTGCTCACTTCTTTTATGTATATGGGTACTTTGCTTGCATGTCTGTATGTACACCACATATGTGCAACCCACAAAGACCAGAAGAGGATGTTGGATCCCCTGGGACTGGAATTAATAGTTGTGAGCCTCCAGGTCAGTGCTGTGAATCAAACCTGTGTCCAAACCTGTGAATCAAGCCAGTGCCCTGAACTGCTGAGCCACCTCTCTAGCTCAGTTTATTTTTATAGCGTTGTTGCTTGCTTGTTTGTTGTTTGTTTGGGGTTGGGTTTAAAGGGAAGCGTTTGATAATTTGGTTGTTTGAGTTTATAAGATCTATTTTGTGTGTGTGTGTGCGCGCGCGCGCGCGCACGCGCGCACGAGCATGTACATGCACATGCATGAACGTGCTCGTGAGTGTGTGAAGGACAGAACAGGCATTGCATCCCTTGGAGCTCAGATTTTATTGTGTCAGTGATGGGATCCAAATTCATGTGCTCTCGATTGAATAACAAATCATCTTAACCCCTGAGCCACCTTTCCTGCCCAAGTTGTTTCTTCCATGACTTGGATTTCTGATCCTTCTGCCTCTACACCTGAGTTTTGGGAGTGCAGGATGCACCATCACAGTTTATTTGATGGAACAGGGGTCAAAGCCAAGACCTTGTGTATGCTAGACAAGCCTTCTCCTAGCTTGTTCTATTGCCAGCCCTATAGTTTTTTTTTTAAGTGAATGTTGCATACACTAAAATGTGCACTTACACGTACAGTCCTGTTGGTATTGACAAGTGCATTCACCCTTCCAGCCCAAACCCTTCACCGCGCCAGTATTTTTGTTTTGTTTTTGAGAGAGCATCCCCCTACGTGTACAGACTGGCTTCAAGCTCATGACCTGTTCTGCCTCAGTTTCCTAAGTACTGGGATTATAGGCATAAGCCTGTATTTCCCTTAGCCTTTAAAGGTGATCATTCCTCTAAGGTGTATTTTATTACGAATATGAGTGTTTCGCCCGCATGTGTGCATGTGCACCATGCGCGTGGCTGATGCCCACAGAGCTCAGAGGAGGGCAGTGGAGTCTCTGGGACTGGAGTTACAGATGGCTGTGAGTTTCCATGTGGGCTCTGGGACACAAACCTGGTACTCTGCAAGAGCCATGAGTGCTCTCAGACACCAAGCCTACTCCTCAGCCCTGAAAGTTACCATTCTTAAATCTTAAAATTTTATGTTATTTACTGTTAGTATTCTATGGTAAAACCAGACCGAGGGATACAACTGTTGACTGAAATAAATCCTTAGTCAAGAGAGGTGTTTGGCAAGATAGGGAGGTAGCTTAGCAGTTAGAGCATTTTCTCTTGCAGAGGACCCAGGTTCAATTCCCAGCACTTACATGATGGCTCACAACTGTCTGTAACTCTAGCTATAGGAAATCTGATACCCTCCTCTGACCTCAGCGGTCACCAGGCACCCACAATGCACATATTACATACATGTAGACCAAATGCTCATACACATAAAATAAATCTTTAAAACGTTTTTTTAAACAGCAATTTAAAGAGAGACAGACAGACAGAGGTGATTAGGGGCTGGGTAAATGGTTCGGTTATTAAAGTGCCTATTTTCGAACATGAGAGCCTCAGTTTAGATCCCCAACACCTACGAAAAAGCCAGACCTCTGTAACACCAGCCCTGGTCGGAGGCGGGAAGGGAGAAACAGACAGATTCCTGGAGTTCATCAGCTGGCCAGTCTGGCTGAATCGGTGAGCTCCCAGGTCCCATGAGATGCCTGTCTCAAAAACTAAATGGGCCAGTGATGGCTCAGCAGGTAAGACACTTTCTGCCAGGTTTGATGGCCTGAGTGTGGTCTCTGAGCCCCACATGGTGGAAGGAGAGAATTTATTCCTTCAACTTTTTGTCTGACCCCTAAACATGTGTTCCGGTGCTTGCATGCACATATGCATGTACACAAACACACAAACAAGAGTAGGGGGAGGGAGAGAGAATAAATTCGAGACAATAAATGCAAGTTTATTGGAACTTTCCATGTGGACCAGGCTGGCCTCAAACTCACAAAGATCCTCTTGCCTCTGCTTCTAAAGTACTGGAGTTAAAGGCTTGCTTGGCAATAAATATTATTTTAAGATTACATACATACATACATCACACATTCAAAACAAACATATAAAAGAGATAAATGGTATAGAATCAGAGCTCAGGTGACTGATGCTACTTCTAGTTGTAAGAGCAACTAGAATAATTTGCTTTCTGAAACGTTTTTCTCAGTTTTTAGTATAGTGTGGGGGCTCCCGAGCATGTAAAAAAAAAAATCTCTTCAGAAGATCCTTAGCTGAATATTCTCTGCAGTATTTAGAAGCCTGCTGTCTAATAGGTGACTGTAAAAAAAAAAAAAAATCATAAAATCAGATATAAAGAAGTTATGAAGTTGGTATATCAAAAAGGTAGACCTTTGTTATGTCCCATAAACTGTATAGGAAACATGGAATCCTGCAAGATAGAGAATGGTTCTATTCTGCTTGTATCTGTGCCTCACACACTTAGGCTCCTTTACTTACCTCAGTCACGTGGGCTCTCCTCATTCTCCGGATGTGATAGATACCCTGGATTAGTAATAGTCGCTGGCACCTCACCCTTTCTTTCCTGCAGTTTAAGGCTTCTACACAGACTAAATGACTGATTTAAAACTATAGCCATGCATGATTTATATCTCATTCTCTCAACCCTATGTAGCATTTGGTTTGAACTGGAAAGAATATGGGAACTTTTGCACTTTATATCTCTTTTAGACTGGAAGAGCAGGCCTGACAAATCGAGTCTTCAGCAGAGCATATCTGAAGTTTCCCACAGTACAAATGTTTTCTCACATGCCACATTAGGGGCTGTCTGGGATGTCAGCATCCAGAGGCACCAGGAGAGTTGGAGGAGACATCTGGGGCCGGAGGCATCTTCCCAGAAGAAAGTAACCACTCTAGAGAAAAAAATCGAGCAGAATAAATTTGGTGAAGACTCTAGATTGAGCACACACTTGGTTTCACAACTGGAAATTCTTTCAAGTGTAAGGCCCAGTGAATGTGAAACACTTGGAAACAATTTGGAACATAATTCAGAATTAGTTACTCGGAATAGTGTCCTTGCAAAAAAGAAGCCTTATAAATGTGATAAATGTAGGAAATCATTTATTCACAGATCATCACTTAACAAACATGAGAAAATCCATAAAGACGATGCTTATCCCAATGGCACAGAGCAAGGAGTTTATTCTGGAAGGAAACATCATGAATGTACTGATTGTGGGAAAACCTTCCTCTGGAAAACACAGCTTACTGAACACCAGCGAATTCACACCGGGGAAAAACCCTTTGAGTGCAATGTGTGTGGAAAGGCCTTTAGGCACAGCTCGTCCCTAGGTCAGCATGAAAATGCACATACAGGAGAGAAACCCTACCAGTGTAGTCTCTGCGGGAAAGCCTTCCAGCGCAGTTCTTCTCTTGTTCAACACCAGCGAATTCACACTGGAGAAAAGCCCTATCGATGTAGCATCTGTGGGAGGTCGTTCAGGCACGGCACATCCCTCACCCAACACGAGGTCACACACAGTGGCGAGAAGCCCTTCCAGTGTAAGGAATGTGGGAAAGCCTTTAGTCGGTGTTCTTCCCTTGTTCAGCACGAGAGGACTCATACCGGAGAGAAGCCTTTTGAATGTAGTATCTGTGGGAGGGCTTTCGGTCAGAGCCCATCCCTTTATAAACATATGAGGATTCATAAAAGAGGCAAACCTTACCAGAGTAGTAGCTTCAGCTTGGCTTTTGAGCCCAACACATCTCTTATTCAAGGTGAAAGTGCACTTACTGAGGTAAAATTGTACCATTGTAATGACTGTGGGAAAGACTTCAGTCACATTACAGACTTCACTGACCATCAGAGGCTCCATGCTGGAGAGAATTCCTATGACTCTGAGCAGGCCCTTAGTCAGCAGTCTGTGTCTCATCCTGGAGAGAAGCCCTATCAATGTAACGTATGTGGAAAAGCCTTTAAAAGGAGTACAAGTTTTATAGAACATCACAGAATTCATACTGGAGAAAAACCATATGAATGTAATGAGTGTGGAGAAGCCTTCAGTCGACGCTCCTCGCTTACCCAACATGAGAGAACCCACACTGGAGAGAAACCATATGAATGTATTGACTGTGGGAAAGCCTTCAGTCAAAGTTCATCCCTTATTCAGCATGAAAGAACTCATACGGGAGAGAAACCCTATGAATGTAATGAATGTGGGCGTGCCTTTAGAAAGAAAACCAACCTGCATGATCATCAGAGGATTCATACTGGAGAAAAACCCTATGCTTGTAAGGAATGTGGGAAAAACTTCAGTAGGAGCTCAGCTCTTACTAAACACCAGAGAATTCATACACGAAATAAACTGTAGGAAACCTAAAATTATGGAATGGGTAGGAAACTTCGTCTAAATACTGCTCCAACCCCATATCTGAGAAATGTGAAAGTTTGAGAATGTAATTGTATGTTCGTATGTTGTGTATGGAGAAAACTGTGCCACTAGGCATATTTAAAAAAAAAATAAAAGCCATTCTTTTCTTATCTGATTACAGGCTTTTTCCAAGACTATATACAACATACATAGCCATTTAGACATTGTGTGACATCACTAAACCTTTTGAATATGTGTGTGGAAAGTCAAGTTTTGACAGCTTGTTATGTAAATCCTATTGTTTACAACCTTAAAAGAAAGAGAGAAAACACATAGTATGGCCAAAACTCATTTTAAACATTAGTTTCATTTGACTGAAACTCTTGCATGAAACTTGAAACCATGGAAATCAGTTTGTTTCCAAGAAATCACCACTCAAAGAATTAGAACAGCTAGATCAACCACTTCTGTACAGATGGGGAAAACTAAAAGCTGAAGTTGGTTGCACAGTAGGCTATAACTTGTAATAGCAAAACTGAATGGGAAAAGCTCATTTTCCTGAGTCTTTGGCCTCATACCATTGCCATGGAAAGGGTATTTTGGAATTCAGAGGGCTTTAAAGTAAATTTTACAATAGATACCCAGATATTTTGTGAACTTCATGGATTGGAAATTTTGGAGAGCCTAAAGACAACAATATGCAAATTAGTCAGAAATGTAAGGCCATTTATTGAAAGCTTACAAAGCAAAAGATTAGCAGAAACTGAAAATAGTTGGACTGGTGACACACACATACCCTTCTCAGCTATAATTACATCATTGGCTAATGTGTCATTTCATTGTACTTTTCATGACATTGCATGAAAAGGTATTGCTTCAAACCTTCCTCTTCCCTGCCTCCTCATGTCCTCTCTCTCTGTCCCTGTCCTTATCTCTTCCTTTTTACCCCCTTTTTGCTAAGTTAGTTTTACTATAGAGAAGTATAATCTTCATTAGCCACAGCCATAAACTTTGTTTTTGACTCCATTTACAGAAACAGCATGTTTTGCAAAGAAAATATTCTGCCATTTCAAAAACCATTTTAGCTCTAAGGCTTTTTCTGTCAGCAAACCTTGACAAATAAGCTTCCTTGGTATCTCAAATTGGCTATCCTGAAGGAATTTCCAGAACCTTTTTCAGTTCGTTTAACCACAAGAGTACACGTGAGGTTGGAATAACTGTGAACATTGATCCCTTTTCCACGTTATACCTAACCCTCCAAGCCTTAATGATGAGTTTCAGGGAGGAATGTTGTTACAAATGGACTAATTTGTGAAACTTTTCTATAAGCTCTTTTGAATACTGGATGACAAGATCCATTAACCTTTCTTATCCTGAGTGAGATGAGGTAGCTCTCAAGAATTCGTCATACTTTTTTTTTAAAACAGGGATAAATATTCATTTATCACTGAATAAGTGGCTGAAATGTGGTGTGTTTCCCAATAAGTCTTATTACCCATAAATCAAGAGGAATAAGACATCCCGTAGCAGATAGGAACTTCCAAGATGATAACCCTTCAAAGAAACCTTGTGGATAGCTCCATGTATAGCATATAATGTCAAGACCATGCTGGTGCTCTCTGACAGAGTTTGACAAGGGGTTATTCTGTTTAGATTCTCTCCTATTCGACAGTTAGGACTTGTTCTAGAAACTTTCTGCTCATTTGGGGGGGACCCTTATATGGGACTATTTAGATGAAACAACATGAATTATAAACTAATTGAGTGTTGCCTAGTGTTGTTGAAGTTTATAAAAAAAAAAAAAAAACAGTTTCAAAAGACCAGAACAACACTGGTTAATATGTGGAAGGAATCTGGCCTTTATCCAGCTGTGACTGAATTTCAGCATATCTTTATTGACAGGAAGGAAGTCCAGGATACATGTGTGGCTAATTGAATAGAGGGCTTTCCTAACACCAGCAGCCACACTCTGTGCTTATGAATTCCCACCGTTGCAGGGCTAGATGGAATTCCTACGTGTTAATATTACTGTATTTTTTTTTTCAATAAATAGCCTTCTGGGAGTCAGTCTTTTTCCATTTTCAGAACTTAACTAAAATTAGCTAAAAGGATGGCACATCAAAAAAGAGGGGTTAACTTCCTGTTCTTTGTTCACAGCCTAGTAAGGTATTAAACCATGTATTCATGTTTACTGAATGAGACCTTTCTAGGTCTTTCCTTCTACTGTTTTACTTAATCTCACTGCTGAATAGAGTGCTAAGAAAGCTCTTTGCCCACTGCCTTTGTTACTATTCTATTGCTATGAAGAGATACCATGACAGACGCAACTTAGAGAAGTAAGCATTTAATTGGGGGCTTTCTAACAGTTTCGGGGGTTAGCCCGTGGTCATTGGGAAGCATGGCAGCAGGCAGGCAGCCACAGTGCTGGACTAGCTCAGAACTTACCTTCTCGTCTGCAAGATGGAGGCAGGGAAGGCGGGAAGACTGGGCCTGATCTGGGCTCTTGAGACCTCAAAGCCCAACAGCCAGCAACACACCTCCTCCAACAAGGCCACACCTCCCAATCCTTCCTAAACGGTCCACTAACTGAGAACCAAACATTCAACTATATGAGCCTATGTGGCCATTCTCATTCAAACCACCCACCTCTTCTCTCTCATAATAATTCCTGGCCAACTATAGGGACATAAGTCAGGATGTCACCAGAGTCCAGTGACATTTTTAGGGACAGGCATGTTACCTAGCTTCTCCAGTCAGTTCTTAGATTTTTTTTTTTTTTTTTTTTAAGTATAGCTGGGGGAGAAACTTCATTGACTTCTCCACTGACAAGGGCTGATTTCTTACCAGAGTTTGATAAAAAGGAGAATAAAGCTGGGGCCTAGATGGTCTTACTCTTCTTCCCTAAGTTTGAACCTGGCTTAATTTCTTATTATCTCTAGGATTCAGTGAGCTCCCTATTATTAATCCAACAATCCCTGCTTTTTGCTTAAGCTTTTTTTGTCCATGATTCTGTTGCTTATATTAAATAAGCCTGCTATATGTATTATGCCCTTGTTGGAGAGGCAGATGACCTGCTTATAGTTGGACTGTCCGTGGCAAGTTCATCCTTTAACCCCAGGAATGTGTATCTCAAAGGCACATCTCTTAGCATCTAAAAGTGTAGTCTTTTTTAATTTTTTTTTTTTTACAATTTATTCGTTATATATCCCAATTGAAGGTCCTTCCCTCAACTCCTCCCAGTCCCACCCTCCCTCCTCCTTCCCTGCCCCCATCCCCTTCCTTTAGTCTTCTGTCATCTGCCCATAGCCTGTCAAGTCTCATCAGGACAGCCTGGATCCTCTTCCTCTGTGGCCTGGTAAGGCAGCATCTCCAGAGGCAAGTGATCAAAAGGCAGGCAACCAAGCTCATGACAGAGGCATCCCCTGCTCCCCTTACTCGGGAATCCACATGGCTGAGCTGCCAATCAGCTGCCAAATAAAGCTATATAGCTTTATTTGTAAAAGTGTAGTCTTAATAAGCTGTCCAGAGCCATGTTGTATTTGAGGAGCTGCATATAACTCTGTCTTTAGGATACAAAGGAACACAGTGGCAAGAAGAGACGAAGTGGTAAGAGGTCTTTGGATGTGTTGGATGCTCACATGAATGTGTTGAAGTCAGAGGACACCTTGTGGAGTCAGCTCTCTGCTAACCCCCATGTGGATCCCAGGGACTGAATTTAGATGACCAGGCTTGGCTGCAGGCGCCATTTCCCACTGAGTCATCTCTCTAGCACTCCGTCTTGTTTTTTGAGACAGGCCTCTCACTGAACATTGGACTCACTTATTCTGCTCAACCAACTTAGCCCCAGGAACCTCCTCATCAGCCGCCTCAGTACAGGAATTACAGGTGTGCACCACCATGCTCAGCTTTTAAGCTCTGTTTTGGATATCCAGACCCAGCCCTCATGCATGCGTGGCAAGCACTTTACCAATTAATACATCTTCCCCACCTCCAGCCACCTTTTTTTTTCTCTTTGAGATAAGATCTTAGGTAATTCAGGCTAGTCTCAAACTCATTATGTAATTTAGGGTGGCCTTGAACTACTTTTTTTTCTGTCTCCACCACATGGGACCTAAGTCATCTTCTTTGGTTAGAAGCATAAGCCACCATGCCTGGTGAGCTTTTGCAGTTTTTTAAAAGTTCCCAGAGGGGCTGGAGAAATGGCTCAGTGGTTAAGAACACAACACTCACCGCTCTTACAGAAAACCTAAGTTTGGTTCCCAGCACTCATCTCGGCTAGTGTATAACCACAACAATCTGACTTTCTTCTGGCCTCCATGAGCATGTTTACACACACACACACACACACACACACACACACACACACACACACACTTCTGGCCTTCATGGGCACATGAGGTCATGCACATACAATCTTTTAAAAAGTTCCCAGGTAGCCAGGTATGGTGGTGCACACCATTAATCCTAGCACTCAGGGAGGCAGAGGCAGGAGGATTGCTGTGAGTTCAAGGCCAGCCTGGTCTACAAAGACAGCCAAAGCTACACAGAGAAAACCCATCTCAAAAAACCAAACCAAAAGAAAAAAAGATTATCTTTGTTGTGCTGGAGAGATAGCTTAGCAATTAAAAGTATGAGCTGCTCTTCCAGAGGATCCAGATTTTATTACTAACACCCATATGGTGGCTCACAGCCATCTATAACTCCAGTCCCAAGGAATGGATCTGACACCCTCTTCTGGTCTTGTGGACACCACGCATGCAAATGGTGCACAGACACATGCAGACAAACATTCACACACTTAAAAATAAATAAAACACCAAACTCTTGGTATTTGGGAGTTCTGGGACACGCCTGTAATCCCAACACTTGGGAGGTAGAAACAGAACGATGAGGCATCTAAGGTCAACCTTAGCTACACAGAATATTCAAAACCCGCTTAGGCTACATGAGACCCCATTTCAAAACATTACTCAGTGTGTTGTCTAACAAATAAGGAAAAATATCACTGAGTTCAGGCCTGTAATCCCACTACTTCAGAGGCTGAGATAGGAGAAAAACTGAACTAGAGGCCATCCTAGACTACAAATGACTTCCAGGTTAGCCTCGGCTACAGTGAGACCCTGCCTCAAAATACAAAATTAAACAAAATAAATAATTATTATTTTTAAAATAACTATTGTTGAGCCAGTAGTGCACGCTTTAATCCCAGCACTTGGGGGGCAGAAGCAGGCAGATCCCTGTCTCTGAATTTGAGGCCAGCCTGGTCTACAAAGCTAGTTTCAGGACAGCCAGGGCTACACAGAGAAACCCTGTCCCCCCCAAAAAAAACCAAAACAAACAGAAAGCAAAAAAAAAAAAAAAAAAAAAAAAAAAAACTACTGTCACAGGACATTGTTTTTGTTCTAGTCTATCCTTTAGTTTAATCTTGCCCAGTTTTTCCTTTCTTACCCAGCTCTATCCTTTCTTCAAACACGTCCAAACTATATTTCATGGAGGCTAGAGTTCAAATAATAAGGATAATTACTGAGAGAATGAAAACCTTATGTTCATTTCTCTATGCTTTTTTCTTTTGTATCTTGTCTGACTATTGCTATAATGTGGCTGGACCCTTTAGGTGGTGGGATTTAGTGAAGGAAAGAGTGCTGTGAGTACACCCTTGAAAGACCCCAAGCCATTCCTAGCCACCGTCAGCCCTCCTCTGTGACATGCACCTGTCATGACACACTGTGCTGGCACAGGCCCAGAGCAACAGAACAAGCAGCCCTGGGCTGAAACCTCTGAAACTGTGAACAGAGATGGCTTTTCTCCCTTTAAGTTGCTTATCTCAGGCATTAGTAATCCAAAGCTGACTTAACTACAGACTCTTGCAGGTGTCAGTATATGCTGTGGGAGGAAGTGGGTGATGGTGCTCCAGCAGTGTGGAGTAGGCTCAGCCACAGCACAGTGGAGTCATCCTTGAAGACCCCACCACACAGGGCCTCCTGGGTAGCAGCTTCCCACGGTGGTTTCTCTCACATAAGGGCAGAGTGTGTCTCTGACAGTGATCTGCAGGACTCAGGCCTGGGACTTCCTAAAGACCTGTGTGAGAGGGAGGGAAGAGTCTGGCCACACCTGGGAATGTGCTGCACAGCCAGGCAGAAGCTGGGAGCAAGAGCAGCCTGTTGCTGGGCATCCCCTCAAAGCCGCATAGGGATTTCAGCGCATTTCCCCAAAGCTGCTCCTTTCTGAATATCTCTGGGAAATGGTGCCGCCCTTGAGTTCCTTGAAAGTGGTCTATTCAGCCAAGCCTTAAATTGGGACTTAACAGTGTGCTATAGCCGCAGAGTTTCAAGGAAGCTGTTTGTGCTCACATAAGCTGTCTCCTCCTCTCCCTGGAAGGAGTCAGCGGCTCACATCTGCTTCTGTTTGAGGCTGATTTTGAATCATTCTATGATCCTTACAGTTTTTATTTTCAGGAATTAATTTTCTAAATACATGAGGCTCTCCTGGTTTTTGTTTTTGTTTGGTTTGTTGGTTGTGTGGTTGTATGTGTGTGTTCATGTTAATAGCATCGTGTTTTGGTTTCTCCCACTTTCTGCTCCAGGACTCGCCCTGAGCTGCATACTCAGGGTCCAGCACCTCCTAGGCATACACTTAGCATTTCCAAACAGAACAAGTGGACAAGCTCAAGACTGCTCAGCACTTTCCAGGTTCTCTTTTATTGCCTTCAGTTTTTTAGCACTTACCTGACTGGCTGCTTGGTCTGTGCATACGCCTGTGCAACATGCGTGCCCGTGGTGCCTGCACAGGCTAGAAGACGCATCAGATCACCCTCTTCTAGAATTAGGGATAGATGTGAGCCACCATGCAGGTGCTGGTAATGAACTCTCCATCTATTGAAAGAGCGGGCAATCCTCTCAGCTGCTGGGCTGCGATCCAGCCCTCCCAGTGTTCCCAGTTCTTACTCAGTACTCTTGGCTCTTGATCCAAGGCAAATTCCTTAGTTCTCTGTACATCAATTTTCTCTACTGTTAAATGGGAATATTAAGAACCCACATGAGGCTAACAGTTGCATGATATGTGGCTATAGTCAGCAATTGTAGATGCTTCTTGTCATTTCAGAAACAGGTGGGCGTGGAGTTATGAGACACTAACAGCTCACCCTGTAAGATGGGAGCCGCCACAGCCCCACCTAACAGGGCTGATTAAGAAGATTAAATGAGGAAACCTGTATAAAGTTCTTACCACTGGGCCTCCAACGTAAAATTGCTCTTTAAAGCGCCAGGGCTAGGGACAAGCATGATGGCTTCGGAGTTTGAGGCTTAGTCATCCTTAACTACAAAGTGAGCTTGAGACCAGCCTGGGCTACATGACAGCTGGGCTCAAACAAAACTAAACAAATATTAACCTAAGTAACAATCAATCGGGTGCTGGCCTGCAGCTCCCCACCCACTCCCGGCTGCAGCCAAGTGAGCATTCCTCGTGACCACCAGGGGACGCTGGCGCACTGCTGAGGGCTCTGGGGCCTCCAGGAGAGCTGAATTGCAAGAGCCCAGCATGCCCAACATTTCGTTTTTTTCTTATTTTCTTTCCCTCCTATAAATGATGCTGGAATTTCACCTACGTCCTGAGATGAGTTGCCCTCAGCAGCTTCTGTCCTTCTGCCTTACTCCAGAGAGGAAGAGAACCAGCACCCAACAAAAAAGACCGCTACAGTCCCTGAGAAGAAAAAAAGAAAGCAAAGCAAAGACAGACCGACTTTGCTGGAAGGAAGGAAGGAAGGAAGGAAGGAAGGAAGGAAGGGAGGGAGGGAGGGAGGGAGGGAGGGAGGAAGGGAGGCACATTCCTTCCTAACACAGGTCCTTAGCACTTGGTATTTTCTATACCTAGAATATTCTTCCCCCAAAATAAATGGTTTCCTCCTTCATCTTCAAGCCTTTGTTCAAATACCAGCTTTTTTAGCAAAGTCCTCATCTGCTATGTTTCCTCCATCACCACTCTCTAATTTCTCCCCCCTAAAAATTGTCACCTTTACCAGGCATGGTGGCGCTCACCTTTAATTTTAGCACTTAGGAGGCAGAGACAAGTGAATCTTTGTGAGTTCAAGGATAGCCAAAGTGACATAGTGAGTCCCTGTCTCAAAACAGAAAGCAAAACCAAACAAAAAAACTTACAAAATATTATCACCTTCTGACATGTCATATATAATCCATTTATATGGTTTCCATCTGTCTCCTCTAGTAGCCTAAACTCTGTAAGAATGGATTTTTCTCAGCTTCCTTTGCTGCTACATTTCCAGTGTATCAAGAAGAACGCATATATATTTATATATACGTATATATGTGTTTACATATATATATACACATATATATGTATGTGTATAAATATGTATATATGCATGTATGTATGTATGTATGTATATGCTGAATGAATGTAATGATATATGGCTACATTACACGTGATGCTTAGCAGCATCAGCTACAGATGATTCCTCTCACACCATTTCTGAGGTGTGCAGTCTGAAGGCTGCATAGCTGCCAGGTCACTCTCGGGTTCATTCCTGAGGCAGATCCAGCTGTTGGCCACAGAGCTGGGCTGTAGAAGCTACTGCGGAGTTCACCTGTGATTGTTGGCAGACAATGTGTGACTGGCTGTTGGTGGGAAGCTTCCGTTCTTAGCCAAATGGCTCCCTCCACACAGCTGCCTCTTGCCATGGCAGCTGGCTTCCTCCAAAATGGTGAGACAGAGACAGAGCACCTAAGAGAAAAGCTGCTGTCTTTTCATTGCCTGGTTACAAATTCGATGTTCCTATCTGTTGCTAACAGAGTTTCACACATCGTTCCATGGAAGAAGCGCCTGACATAATTGTCACACCACTTGTAAAGTGATCCTCCGTGGCAAGGGGCGGGGCTTCCGTGGCAAGGAGAGGGGGTTGCTAAGTGAAGGGTTTTGAGTTGGGGAGAGCATCCTTGACTGAACAAGTGAGTCTGGTTTCACCATGAGGATCCTTCTAAAGGGGGAGAGGAGGCCTGGGAGAATCAGAGTGACAGATACACTGATGGAAAGGAAGCTGGAATGATGTGCTTGGGAGCTGGAGGAAGGGACCTTGACTAAGGCTTGAAAGCAGCCTACACATTAGCTGGACACACCAAGGAAGCATATTCTTCCCTGGAGCTTCCAAAAGGAGGCTACACATCTGGAGATACAAGTCAGGGGTAGAGTGTGTGCCCAGAATGTAGAAGGCCCTGGGTTGGAAAGGGAGAGAAGGAAGGAAGTCAGGAAGGAAGGACAGAAGGAAGGAAGGATGGAAGGAAGAAAAGAACCCTGCTGATCCTTGATTGTAGCTCAGGAAGATCCACTTAGATGTGTGAACCCCCCACCCCAAGCCTGTATTAAGCCGTCATGCTTGTGGCTGTTTGTTATAGCACCAGTAGAAAATGAGCAAGCTAGCCTTTGTTGCATTAACTAGAAGTGAGCCACAAACTCTGTGTGTCCGTCCTGCACAAACAGGGCATGAATACACACAGATATTAGGAATCATTTCAGTAGCTACCTGTCACAATGAGTTAATTAACGTGGACCCCCACTTTACAGGTAGATAAACTGAGATGCGGAGGA
This sequence comes from Psammomys obesus, assembly GCF_907164565.1. Classification (NCBI taxonomy): domain Eukaryota; kingdom Metazoa; phylum Chordata; class Mammalia; order Rodentia; family Muridae; genus Psammomys; species Psammomys obesus. The sequence continues at coordinate 22,816,260 of NW_026596034.1, forward strand.
GTTAAATAACTTGCCTGAAGTCACCTAGCTGATAATGGCAGAGTCAGTTCTGTCTGATACTTAGAATAAATTCCAAAGTCCTTAAAATTTTTTAAGATAGTAACTTAATGCGGGGGAAGAGCACACGTGGGCGTCAGAGGACAATTTCCAGGAGTCAGTTCTCTCCTTCCATCATGTGTGTTCTGGGGGTACGTTCTTATTGTCTGGCTTTGTGGCAGGCGCTTTCTTTACCTGCTGAGCCATTTCACTGGCCCCAAAAATCCTTTTGAAAATGTCTGAAGACCCAGAAGAGCTGGGCCAGCTTCCCTTCCTAATTTTAAACACGCCAAACATTCCCACCTCAGCACTTTTTTTTCTTTTTAAACAGTCTCCCTGTGTAACCCAGGCTGCCCTCGAACTCCAAGCAATCCTCTTGCTTCAACCTCTCAAACACTGAGATTATACCCAAAAGCCACCATGCCCAGCTCCACCCCAATGTGATTTCACCGCTTGCTGTTTCCTCCCCCAAACTTTTCTTCACAGCATTGTCTTCATCGGATCCTCGGTTCTCTCCTCAAAGGCAGGCTCTGGTCTTCCTTGACCACCACTGACAAACACAGTGACTTTAAGTTTGTCAAACCACTTACTAATGTCTGTTCCCGCCACTCCCGTCCCCCATGAGGGTGAGCTCCGCATGCTTTGTTCGATGCTGTCTCGGCACACAGAAAGTACTAAGTATTTACTACCTGAGTATAGGTCTTCATAGAGGTTAAAGAGTGATACACAAACTGCTCAACTCACTTCTCTGAGCTTATGAGGATCAAAGGAGATTTAAAACCAAATGACAGGGCCTACAGTCATCGGGTACTGTTTAAAAGAAACACAGTTTCGATTCTCCTACCAACCGGCAGCACCCCAGGGGCATGGATTTGAGTTCTGACAGTCCTTTGTCTTGACCTTCTTCCGGCGGGCAAAGGGCTGAGCAAACTGTCAGTGCCACTTTTTGCTAATAACTGACTGATTTCTTCCCAGGCTGGTTCTGCTGGTCCTCACACCTCTTCTCACGAGTAAAAAACCTTAGCCAGGAACCTCAGCTCTCCTAAGACTGGGCACCGTTATTTATCCAGGGTCTGGCCGGCAGAGAGAGCCCAGCTGGAGACCAGACTCAATTATTCAGTTCACAGTTCACTGTCTCTGGCCTCACTACGATTGTCCAAGGCAGCCTAAAAGTGAGGCTCTTGCCTCAGCCTCCCGGATCACCTGTGCACCGCTGTGTCTGTCTCAGGCATTTCTTTGTAGCCCTCTCTCTCCCCCCTCCTCTATCCACCTCTTGAGGTGTTCGTCAGTAGCCTTGAGTTTTCATATGACTGTGTAAAATGGGTGGTGTTGCTTCATGTCAATATGATTTTACATTATTTTTTTTACATTTATTTAATATGAATACACATACTTGCCATGGAGGTATGGCGGCCAGAGGGCAACCTGTGAGAGTGTGCTGTCTCCTTGCTGTGTGGATCCCAGAGAATGCACTCAGGTGGCTGGGCTTGGGGACGAGCACTTTTACACCTTAGGCCATCTTGGTAGGCCTGGGCTCTTGAGTGCCAGTGGCCTGTGAGCTGGGCTGACAGACTCAGAGCCTTATAGCATTATGTCCTGAGGCTCACGGTCCAGAGACTGTATGAACTCAGGTCAGAGGCTTATTTCTCTGGGCTTTGCCAGCACCCCAGCTCTCAGGAGCAGCCATTGTAATCCCAGACTTGCAGTAGCAGCAGCAGGAGCTGGAGCTCCCAAACCTCAGCTCCACATCTTCTATCCTGCCATGGGAGTAAAGACCCTCAACTATTAAGGCTTAGCAGCTTTAAGGGACTATTCCAGTGACCAGAGTCTACAGACTACAGTCCCTCTTCTTTGGCCTTTGATAACCTTTTCTGTATTTCTAGGGTCCTTTATCATCTCGGTTGTCTCTGCTCTTCTCCTGCAAACTCTGGATGCTCTCTGGGTTCTGTTGTTTCTACGGCTGTTCTGCTCTCTCCTCCTCATGTTACCGGCTCAGCCCACTGTACATGCAATAGAAAAAAAAAAAAGGCAAAGAAGTTTAGTCCTACCACTCAGGCAGAGGCAAGGGAATATCATGAGTTCAAGGCCAGCAACTTAGTCTACACATTTTCTGGACTAGCCAGAGCTACATAGTGAGAACCTGTCTGAAAAATGAAGGAGGGAGGGAGGGAGGGAGGGAGGGAGGGAGGGAGGGAGGGAGGGAAGGAAGGAAGGAAGGAAGGAAGGAAGGAAGGAAGGAAGGAAAGAAGGAAGGAAGGAAAAAAAAAGCCAATCGGGAGAAACCATTTATTGAGTCTTAATGTTATAACTCCAGAGAGGAGGGTCTCCCAGATGACTTGAGAGGTGAGCTGAAAAGCTTTGTTCTATAACTAAGTGGTAGGCAGGTGGCAAGGATGTCTGTACCAGCCATGGTGCAACCCTTCATGCAAATGAAGAACTGTATTTGTGCCAGTCACAGCCTAGTCCTTCATGCAAATGAAGGATGGTTTGCAGTAGTGTCTTTCTGCTGGGCCAGCGTGAAAGTGGGAAATGGAAAAATGGAGGTGTGGGTTGGGATGGGAGTTCTTCCCTGTGATCCTAATGAGACAGCCGAAGAGTAAGCAGGGTTGTTTCAAGTTCACCAAGGCTTATCTTAGTACTGATTGAATGATTTTTCTGTGGCTAGAACTTATGTAGCCCAGGATGTCCTCAAAATCCTTATGTAGGGGAGGCTAACCTTGAACTCTTGACCCTCCTGCGCATATCTCCTGTGTTCTGGGATTACAGAACTATGCCTGCCCACCCCCTGCCCCACCCAGGAGTTGCTCTCTTGTAGAGTGCTGCTTTGTAAACCAGTGCTGTCCAGAGCAGTCATGACTGGAGCACACATGTTCCGCTGACCTTGACCACTGCTAAAGAGTCCTCGGAGTATCAGTGAAGTCCCAAAGTAACCAGGCTGCCATGAGGGCAGTCCAGGCTGGGACCAACAGAGAGGCTGCTGGGGTAACAGTGCCCTGACCAAGGCTTCCTGGGAGGAGGGAAGGGCCTGTCAAACAGCCAATTCTTGACAGCTTAGTCACATCCAGAAAGCATTAAAGGGGTGTTTACAATGAAGACTTAACAAAAGCTCAACACAATTCTGACAGCCTTTACTAGTATTTGGTAGTGCTTAGTCGTACTTTGCAGTGCTTAACTCTTGCCCTAAATGGAGGTTGTCCTTGAATCTGTCCTATTTTCATAGATCAGATCCACTTTCTTCTGGTAGTAGCCAGTTTACAAATGTCCCCTGGTGGCTCTCCTAGTAGCCATATCTTTGAGTTCTTTCTGCAGTGAATGTTTGCATCTCTGCAAAAGGTATACATCAAAGATGGAATAGGTTCAGTGACTTTGGAAACAGAGCCTTTGGGAGGTGCTAATTCAGATGAGGTCATGACAGTGGGAAGGTGATGGGATTTGTGCCTTTTTGTTCATTTGCTATAAGGCCCCAGTTACCAGTCTGGCCTAAGACTTCTGGTTCTCTTATCTCTGTCCCCAGGTACTGGGATTATTACACATAATATTATATGGTATGTGCTGCCATATCTGGCCATGAATTTGTACCTTTAGAAGAAGAGGCAGCCAGGGGCCGAGAAGACAGCTCAGTTGCTGAAGTGTTTGCTGTGTGAGCATGAGGAGCTGAGGTTCAGCAGCAGCACCCACATGAAAGCCAGGCACAGCAGTGTGTACCTATAATGCCATCACCGTCAGCATGGGGGGAACTCTTAGGACTTGCTGGCCCACCAGCAAGTGAACTGATGAGCCACAGGGTCAGCAAGAGACCCTCTCTCAAAAAAAAAAAAGTGGAAAGTGATTAAGGACACGACTTTAATCTCTGGCCTTTATGCACACACACACACACATGCACACATGCAAGCAAATACAAGAGGAGAAGGAAGAGGAGAGAAGATGCCAGAGCTCACTGACTTTGCACATACCAAGCAAAGGCCAGGGAGCACACAGAGACACTGGCCACCCACAGGCTGGAAGAAGAGGCCTCAGAATAAAACCTGCCTTACCGATCTTGAACCTCTTAGCCTCCAGAACTGGAGATTTCTGTTGTTGAAGTTACCTGACCTGTAGGCATCCTGCTTCACCAATCAGCTGACTGGGGTCCTTTGCTCTACTCAAATAGAAATCAGGATTAGAGAGAGTTGCTTTTCTAGTGTTGGCAGACACAGGTCCTTGAGTGCCAAAGGCTTGTGGGATGGGCTGCAAACTCAGAGCCTTCTAGCTGATCCTGAACTTCTCAATAAAAACAATAAAAACAAAACCCAATGTTTATTTCAAGCATTAAGTTTGGTATAACTTCCTTTCTTTTCTTTCCCTCTTTTGTTTCTTCCTTTTGCTCTTTTATATGTATGTATATGTGCCTGAGTAAGTATATGTACCATGTGTATATAGGTGCCCACAGAGGCCAGAAGAGGGCATCAGATCCCCTGGCATGGCAGTCACAGGCTGTTATTAGTTGCTCAATGCAGATGCCAGGAATTGAACCTGGGTCCTCAGCAACAGCAGCAAGTGCTCTTGTCCACTGAGCCATCTCTCCAGCCCCAAGGGGTTCCTAAATGAAGTAAATACCAGATTTACTTCTCTCATTCAGTTGCATAGCTTGTTGGTCTATCTAAGTCTATTCATGTTTGGTTAGTTCAGAACCAACAAAATTCTACTGTTCAGAGCTGCACAGTAAATGCTTTAGGCTCCGCAGACTGCGTGGTCTCAACTCCGCTCTGCTCTCGCTGCACGTGAGCAACCACATGGGCTGTGGCCAGAAGGCAGAGTGCTTGCCTTTTATGTACAAAACTCTGAGCTCAGTCCCCAGCACTGCATAAAGCAGGCATATTGGTACATACCTGTATAATCCCAGCCTTCAGGAGGTAGAGGCAGGAGGATCACACCCAGCAACATAGACAATTCAAGGCCGGCCTGAGATACCTGAGACCCTGTTTCAAAAACTAGCAGCCACAGACAATAAGTACATAAAGGATTAAAGTTGTGGGCCAGTGAGATTGCCCAGCAGGTGAAAGCAAGTACTACCAAACTTGATGACCTGGATTCAATTTCTGGAACCCACACGGTAGGAGAGGACCAACTCCCACAAGTTGTCTTCTGACCTCTGCACATGTGTGTGCCACACACATACCACATATATATATGAGCACAAAATATATACCATGTAATTGTAAAAACAAAAAGGGGGGGTAAAGTTATATTCTGACAAGATCTTGTGGATGCTAAAATAATTTGTATATAATTTTCAAGTGCCAGAAAATGGCTTTCCCTCCCCCCACCAAAAAAAATTTTTTTTTCTTGAGACAGGGTTTCTCTGTGTAGCCTTGGTTGTCCTGGACTCACTTCATAGACCAGGCTGGCCTCAAAATCACAGAGATCTGCCTGCCTCTGCCTCCCTGAGTGCTGGGACTACAGGCATGCAACTGGCTCAAAAAAAATTACTCTTAGATCATTAGCCAAGTTGTAGGAAAGCAGAAGAAGGGTTAATGCCACGCACTGGCATTACTTTCCTGGCCCCTGCTGTACCTTACCTCATTGTTTTGAGCAGCCGCGTAACTATCCCACGAGACTTCACTATAACTTACAAAGCAATTCTGCCGTGAGGGAAATTCTGCCGTGAGGGACACCCAGTGGCTCTCTCACCCTTAACTCTCACAAGCGGCGCCTCCAGCAACTGTTTTGACTGGTGGCAAGATTCCTGCAATATTCGCCTGAGGGCGGAAATTGCTGGGGTTTGTGGCGTTAGCCCACGGTCACCTGTGGCGCATGAGGATTCCCGTTTCCCCTCAGCCTCATCAACGTTTGGTGCTATCCAGCTTTTGGCGTTTTACTGTATCTCCGCTGTTTTTCTTTGCGTTTCCCTGGTGGCTGCTGAGCTTGGCACCCTTTCTACACAGATGCCCACACGCTTCTTAGTGCGTTGTCTTCCTTCCATTCTCATGCAACTCCCCGAGCAGCTGCTGCCTCGACCATTCTGCAGGTGAAAATAACAAGGACAAGGGGCTGTCCGGATGGCTCAGCAGGGAGTTTGAAAGGGAAGGGTCTTTTCCCGTGGCCTTAGATACTTAAGACTTTGGTCCCTGGTTGGTGGCATTGGTTGGAGGAGGTTACGGAATCTTCAGGAAGGGGAGCCCCGCTGGAGGAAGTGTGTCAGCAAGGGCAAGCTTTGAGAGTTTATAGCTGGCACCAGGTCCAATCGGCTCCCCCTGCTTTGTGTGTGTGGATGAGGATGTGATCTCTCTCGGCTTCCTGCTCCAGCAGCCTGCTGGCGCGCCTCCCCTCCCCTCCCCTTACGGACGCTCCCTCTGGAACTGTGCTGTGTGTGCTGTGTGTACTGGATATGCAATTTTGTACATATACACAACAAATCTTGCTCATACCCACCCTTAACATGTCCTCCTCCCATCTTCATGTCCTCTCCTTAAAAAAAAAAAAAAAAGTGAGTACATCAGTGCTGCCTGTTGGAATTCGGACTGACCTTGCTGACTCCGTCCTGTGCACAGAACCTCAGCTGCAGTGACTTCAGAAGTCTACAGGCAGCAACCACAGCTGCAGTGAGTTCAGAACCGCAAAGGCAAGCATTTCACCCACTCCTCCCAACCCCCTCTCCACAGCTCCCCCAGCCTTTAGATTAGACACAAGTCTTCAGCTTTCTAGCTGGCTCCTATACCCTTTCATGCAGACATTTCTATGTAGACAGACATCATTTCTTTCAGGTAGGTACTCGGGACTGGAACTGCTAGCCCAAATAGTAATTATGTTTAACATTTTGAGGCAACACCTGTTTTTAATACATTCCAGGAGCTGAAAATGGTTTCTGCTATTAAAGATAATCGAAAGAATAATAACGTATTGTAACACACGAAAATGGCACAGGGCCCCAATTCAGGGTACACAGGGCTGCCTTTATTCGTCTGGATTCATCTTTACCCGTGGGTGCTTCTGCGTTGCAGTGGCAGCGTTGAAAGGTTTGGTGGAGGCCAATGGGCTGCAAAGTCTAAAATGTTCACTCTGTAGAAAAGGTTTGTTAACCCCTGAAAGGCTATGTGTTGGTGTTAACTGTTGACTCTTTTTATTTGAGATAGGATCTCATGTACCCCAGGCTGGCTTCAAACTCATTATGTACTTCAAGGATGACCGTCAACTACTCATGTGCCTGCCTTCACCTCCCAGGTGTTGGAATTACAGATGCACACCACTGTGGTAGTTTGAGTGAAAATGCCCCCCCCCCCACGGTTCATACAAAGTGACACTATTAGGAGGTATGGCCTTGTTGGAGGTAGTTGTGACTTTGTTGAAGGAAGTATGTCATTGGGGTGACCTGTGAGATCTCAGAAGCTCAAGCCAGGCCTGTGGCTCACTATCTCTTTCTGCTGCCTGCTGATCTGGGTGTAGAACTCTCAGCTCCTCTCCGGCACCATGTCTGCCTGCGTGCTGCCATGCTCTCTGCCATGATGATAATGGACTAAACCTCTGAAACTGTAGGCCAGCTCCAGTTAAATGTTTTCCTTTATAGGAGCTGCTGTGGTCTTGGCGTCTCTTCACAGCCATGAAAATGCTAACTAAGACAACCTCCATGCCAAGTTGACGCAGTGCTGGGCATCAAACCCAGAGCTTCCGTGTGCCAGTCATACACTTTACCAGCGGAGCTCCAGCCTACCTCCCCATGGTTCTCATCGGCCCCTGAAGGCAGCATGGCTATGTCCTGCCTCCAGGTTGGATAGTAACAGGACCCAGGCCATCAGCTTCTCCCCAACAGATGCTTACTATAACACAGAGAAATGAATTCTTCTGGCAGGGGAGATTGCAAGGGCAAAGGGCAGATATGAAGGGCCAGGGAGATGAATAGGACTGGATTCATGAGGTGAAACTCACAAAGAATCAATAAAAAGTTTAAAAAGGAAAGAAAGAAAGAAAGAAAGAAAGAAAGAAAGAAAGAAAGAAAGAAAGATAGATAGATATGAATTCATGTGACCATGGCTCAGTGCATAAAGATACTGGATGCCAAGCCGGAGACCTGAGTTTAATCCCTTGGACCCACATGATAAAAGGAGAGACCTAAGTCCTACAAATTGTCCTGTGACCACATACAAACAATGGCACACACGTACTCCCACATAGAAACAGACATACACACACACAGAGAAAGAGCACCAAACATAAACAAATTGCTGGGCATGGTGGCTCACATCTTTAGTTCCAGCACTCAGGAGGCAGATGGAGGAGGATCTCTATGAGTTCAGCCAGGTAAGCCTACACAGCGAGTTCCAGAACAGTCAGAGCTACGCAGTGAGACAGGGTCAAACAAACTTGAGTTTAAAACAGAAATGAAAGCTCATGTCTGGCCCGTCTTCTGGGTGAGAGCATTGGGCTCAGGCTGGTTCGAGTGTGCTCGGGGAAGATAAGTGAGAGGTAGCTGTTCTGCCTTCCTGGGCAACTTCCTCCCCTCCAGCTGAGAAGACCTGACCCTGAATAATTCATGGTTGTGGTTTGCACAGCACTCCCACTCTTCAGACCACTTTGACCATCATTAATTAGTAAGCACTTGGCTCTGGCTGTCCCCATGTAAAAGAAAAACAGAAATGGTTCTGATGACACTGCTGCTGAAACTAGAAGCTTCCATCTTCATGAGCTACGTGACAAGGCTTTGGCCAGCAGGTTCCTTCTCCCGCCCATTGCTCCATTGCCTCCCTAGTCCCGCTGTGTTGGCTGATGTCCTCTGAGAAGCCATGTCCCCTCTCTGTCCTCATTGTCCTGTCGGAAAGGAGTAAAGACATATCTGAGGATATTTTTAAAGATTTGTTATTTATATAGTATTCTGTACTGCATATATGCCTACACATCAGAAGAGGGCACCAGATTTCACTATAGATGGTTGTGAGCCACCATGTGGTTGCTGGGAATTGAACTCAGGATCTTGGAAGAGCAGCCAGTGCTCTTAATCTCTGAGCTGTCTCTCCAGCCCCTGTGAGGATATTGTTGTTGTAGAGTTTATGTTTACAAAATTGTTCCGAACAGAACCCTCATCCCCAGACTGGGACATTCAATGGCCCCTACAGCTTTGGAAAGCAGCCCAGGAGCTTCCTAAATGGTCAACATCAAGAGACCAGCTGTCCCAGCAGGTCCAGACCTGGGTCGAGAGCCAAGAGGAATGCTAACACCTGCCCGCAAGCACCTGTACACATGGCGGCACCATGACGATGACTCGGAGGAAGCGATGGGGCTGGAGGGGTGGCTCAGCAGTGAGCGCGCTTGCGGCTTGGCAGAGGATGCAGCCCCTCACGGTAGCTCACAACCACCCGTCACTCCAGTTCTAGGGCAGTTCATGTCTTCTTCTGCCATCTGAGGTCTATGAGTGGTGCCCAAACATGCATGCAGCAAAACACTAATATTCATAAAATAAATACATCTACAACAAAAGAAAATGGATTCCAAGGCTCCATTTCAGACTGTGAGATGTTGGGGTTGCCTGTCTGTCTGTTTTTGGTTTCATTTCTGTCACACCAAGGGCCTGTAGTCCATAAATCTCCCTCACTTTAATCTCCCAACTTGAAATTTTTTATGTAAAATTTTTAATCTTCCTCACCTGGTAATACTTTTGTTTACACAAAGATGTCTCTGAATCCTCAGAACTTAATGGCCGAGAGGAGACCGGCCCCTCCCCTGTTTTCCTTCATTTCCTTTGCAGATTCTTTTCTTTTTATTTTATGCACATTGGTGTTTTGCCTACATATATGTCTCTGTGAGGGTGTCGGATCCCCTGGAGGTGGAATCACAGATGGCTGTGTGGATGCTTCGGAATTATCCCGGGTCCTCTGGAACAGCCAGTGTTCTTAATCACAGAGCCAACTCTCCAGCCCTGCACTGATTCTTTTAAAACTAGCCAATCAATCAAGATTGTGAGGACAAATCCCAGGCAAGGGGCCGGGGGTGTGGGGGGAACCAGTCGAAGTTCAGTTAGAATAAAAACAAAGTGACCTTCCCACCCCAAAATGTTTGGATGGTGACACATCCTTTTTACAAAATTAAATCGCCTGGCCAAGCTACTTGTACTTTATTCCTGTGTTCCTTTGTTCACTGACCTTCTTTGTTCCGAAGACCAGCATACCAGAATCTATATCTTTAAAAACTCTTTAGGTGAGTCTGCTAGTCAGGCTACTTTGAGAAACTGATGATCCGACTTGGAGCCATGCAGCCTATTTATACCCTTTCCCAAATCCCTTTCGTTGTTTGTTGTTTCACATTGCCCTGCCACAGATTCCTGTATTTAAGAGCTCAAACTCTTGGCCTCAATATTAACACATAGCCCCTGGGAGTTTATAATTTCCCCACAGTTTAATTCAGAGTAAGGATTGATGATGTTAATAACAGCAATAGAGAACTAGAATGTGCTGGGCCCTCTGCAGGAGTTTCCCAGGCACCATGTCCTCTGTATTTTTGTAGCAGACAGATGAGTAGTTTGGTTGTCCCTGGTTTGCTCAGAGGGGCTAAATAATTTACTCAAGGATTTGGGGAAAGTTAAGTGGCCAGGTCAGAATTGAGACCCAGTTTTGAGTTATTTTAAAATTTATTTTTATTTTCATTTATGTGTATGTGCGGAGTATATGCCATGTCAGTGCAGTGCCCACAGAGGCCAGAAGAGGGCGTTGGAAACTCTAAAGCTGCAGTTACAATTGGGTGTAAACCTTCGGACTTGGGTACTGAGGGTCAAAAGCAGGTCCTCTGAAAGAGCAGCGTGTGCTGTTAACTGCCAAGTCATCTCTAGCTACAAGATCCAGTTTTATGTGTCCCCAAAGCCATCTTAGCTAATCTTATGCTTCTTAATACTCAGAAGTAATCTTAATTCTCCATGTTCGGAAATAGAGGCTCAGAGAATCAAGGGAATTTTCAGAGATCACACAGAAACTGCCAGAGCAAATTAAAGCGGGGACACAGGTTTTCACCTCTCCTGTTCTGTATTTTCTTACAATACTGTGCTATGACATAAATCCTACTCAATTGCTTTATCTGTAAAAGCAAAGAAACAAACAAAAAAAAATCTCAAACAAGAAGATGCAAATCATTGATTGCCCTTTGGGGTCAGTGTAATATACTCCTGTTTTTGCCACTAGAACATTTTTTTTCCAACTACAGGCAACAGTGGCTAACACAGATTGAACATTTTTTTTCTTGTCCCAAGAACTGGTTTAAGTCTGTTCCCTGCCCCACAGTACCCCCAAGGGCCCCTTCTCCCCCTAGGCTGGCCTGAGTGGCAGAATTACAGGCATGCCACACAACACTGATTTGAATGTTATATTTGAGTAACTCATTTGATCCCAGTAAAAGATGACACAGGTGCTATTACCATCATCATCTGTTTGCCCACTCTAGAGACTGGCTGTGGAGGTGCTGGGCCTTTGTATAGTTTTTTGTTAGGGCTAACAAGTATTAGATCTGGACTTCTGATCCTGACAGGGTTCCTATGCCACCTGGGCTTTAGCCACTATTCAGTGACACCCCATATTCCGGAGCTGTCTCCCGAAGCGTGGTTTATAACATGGACTATATGGAGTCTATATTATCCTTTTTTTTTTTTTTTCCTCTTTGGAGACAGCTGGCCTCTAACTCACTATATAGCCAAGGGTTACCTTGAACTTTTAGCATTCCTGCCTCCACCTCCTGAGGACTGCGTTTATAGCCTGTACTACCATGCCTGGCTTTTTGTAGTGCTACACATGGACCCTGGAGCTTCCTGCAGGCTTGGCAAGCAATCTCCCAAATGAGACATACTCTCAGCTCTGAACCAAAATTTCTGAAGCCATTACATACTCTGTGGATAGCTAGGCATAATGACTCATATGCCTATGGTGACTATAATCACCTCAAGAGGTTGATTCGGGAGGATTGCATGAGTTCAGGGCCAGCTAGGATGAGACGAGACTTTATCTAAAGAATGGAGAAGGGGGTGGGATTTGTATGGCTCTTGCCCAGCATGCAATAGGTCCTGGGTCAATTTCAATTCCCAGCCCATCCCCAAAAAGTCAGGGTCAAGTGATATGGAGAGTCGTCGTAACTATTGCAGCGTGGAAGAGGCTAATGAGCTGTGACAACTAAATGCAACACGGGATCCTGGTATAGATCCTGTCTAGGAAAATATGTAAACACAGCTAATAGAGTGGAAGCAATGTGGACTGGAGAGCAGATGAGACTGGAATGATATTAGACATCCTGAGTTTGCCAGCCGTGCTGTAGCGGTCTACGGAGCTGTCTTCATTCTTAGGAAGAAAATCCACAGCAGCTGAGGGGTGTAATATTCCCAACACCATTCAAACAGTTCAGAAAAGCTGATATAAACATACGACTGTGTACGGCACTTGTGTAAATGCTAATGGGGAAAGAGATCGTGAGTCACATGGCGGACCAAATTGGTTCATGGATTAAATTTCTTGGAATTTCTTGTATTATTCTTGTACTTCGCTATAAATCTGAAATTATATCATAATTACAAATTCTAAAGGGGAGGGTGGCAGCGAGGTGTCTCAGTGGACAGCAACCTTGAAGCACCGAGTTCAGTGCCCAAGACTCACACGGAGAAAGAAGAGAACTGAGTCTCTCAAGTCCTCCTCTGACCTGCACACGTGGGGCGCACGTAAGCTCACACAGGTGCACACACATACAGAGGACAAATGCACAGTTAAATCGTTTATTTTTTTAAGTACTTATGTAGAGAAGCCACAGACGTGGCTCAGCAGGTAAAGGTGCTGGCTGCCAAGCTTTGATGATCCGAGTTTAATCCCCAGAGCCCACGGGGTGAATAGAGAGATGTGATCTTCACGAGTCGTCCTATGATCTTCACACAAATGCCACGGCATATGTCTGCTCCTCCCCCAACAAAATTGAAAAATTTGGATAGACATGCTGAAGCTGCTCTTCAACGTATGCGGAAAAATAAATATACCGAGTCTCAGTTGTACCCTGGAGTCATCCTGCAAAGCTGCTGGCTCATTGCAGCCTGAACAGACTCTCGATGCCCAGTGTAACACACTGGCGTGTCTGTGTACCTGTGGGCACATGTGGAAACCAGAGGTTGACACTGAATGGCTTCCTCTACTGATTTTCACTTTTTTTTGGTTTTGTTTTTATGTGAGACAGGATCTCACCGTGCAGCATGACTGGCCTGGAACTTGCTACATAGGACAGGCTAACCCTGAACTCATAGAGAGACCTGCCTGCTCCTGCCTCCTGAGAGCGGGGACTAACGGTGTGTGTTAGTCCATCGCCCAGCTCCATCTTATTATTTGAGACAGGCTTTCTCACTGAGCCTCACAAATTCAGCAACCTTAGACTGCCAGCAAGCTCCAGGAACATTCCTGTCTCTCCCTCCCTCAGGAGCTGGTGCTAGGATTGCCGCCATTTACTCCCGTGCCTGTCTTTTTACCATGAGTGCTGGGAATCCAAACTCAGGTTCATGTCTGCAGGGCAGCCACTGTACCCACCGAGCCATCTCCCAAGACTCTGCTTTATTTTGTTTTGGTGTGTTTGTGTGTGTGTGTGTGTGTCTGTGTGTGTGTGTGTGTGTGTCTGTGTGTGTGTGTGTGTGTGTGTGTGTGTAGCTGTTGTTTTGAGACAGGATTTAGTAACCCAGACAGTCCTGGAATGTTCTCAGTGGCCAATGTTGGCCCAGAACTCACAATCCCCCTGCCTCAGACTCTCAACTGCTAGAATTACAAATAGACCCCACCACACCCAGGAACAAGTTACTTATGTTCTCTGTGCCCATTTCCTGGCCTCACTTGTGCAGTGAGAATAGCATTGTCTCCACTGAAGTCTTTATGCGACACCAGTGTAAAACGCTATGGGTGACGCAGACATACAGAAAGGCTCACAGAACTATCAATCACTGCCATGTCAAGATAATAAAATTGTGAGGAAAATATTCTGAAAATTTCAAACTCCACAAAAGATTCAGGTACTGTCATCTGAGCACCCAAGAGGTGGAGGCAGGATGATCAGGAGTTCTAGGTCAGCCTTGGAGGCCATTCTGGGCTACATGACCTTGTCTTAAAAGAACATCAAAATCAGCCAGGCATGGTGGTGCATGCCTTTATTTCCAGCACTCAGGAGGCAGAGGCAGCAGATCTCTGTGAATTCTAGGCCAAAGAGAGTTCTAGAACAGCTAGGACTGCACAGAGAAACCCTGTCTTGAAAAAAACGAAAACAGGCTGAGCATGGTGGCACAGGGAGACGGAGGCAGGTGGATCTCTGTGAGTTTGAGGACAGCCTGGCCTACAAAGTGAGTCCAGGACAGCCAAGGCTGCACAGAGAAACCCTATCTTGGGGAAAAAAAAAATCAAATTCAGCTACGCAGTGGTGGCTCATGCCTTTATTTCCAGTGCTCGGGAGGCAGAGGCAGGTGGATCTCTGAGTTCTAGGCCAGCCTGGTTTACAGATAAATTCCAGGACAGCTGGGACCACACACAGAAGTGCTGTCTTGGAAAAACACTAAAACAAACAAAATCATCAAATTCTATAAAGTGAACAGAAAACGCTTTTGTAAGCAGACAATGCAAGATTAAGTAAAATCAGCTCTTAGTGGCTAGAGAACTGGTTCTGTGGGTAGGAGTGTTTGCTATGCAAGCAACAGGACAGGCATTTAAATCCCAACACCATCGTGGAAGCTGGGATTGCAGCGGCATGGAGATGCTCGGAATTGGTGACCGGCCATCCTAGCTGAATTGGCTAGCTTCGGGTACGGTGAGAAAACGTGTCTCCAGAAACTAAGGTGTAAGGGCTGACTGCTCCCGCAATGGAGCCGGGTTTAGTTCCCAGAACCCACACGGTAGCTCACTGCCATCCTTCACTCTGGTTCCAGGGCACACAACACCTTCTGATCTCCTCTGGCCCTGCACCCAGGTGGGACACACACATCTGTGCAGGCAAAACACTCCTACACACAGAGTAAAAAGAAAAAAAAAATCAATCTTTAAAAAATATAAGGTGGAGATTGATATAGGAAGACAGCCAAGGTGGCTCTTCATGTCTACATGAATGAGCACATCTGCACACCTGCACGGATTTGCACACACACATACATATGCCATGTATGCACACATACATATATCATATAGGCACACACGTGCATCTCTCTCTCTATCACACACACACACACACACACACACACGCACGCGTGTTAGCAGTTTAGGGGATGACAGACTTTCCCAGTGGTTCAACTCTTTTCTCTTGGGCTCCCCTCCATCTCCATGCCCCTCCAGCCTGCCCTCCCCTCCTTCCCACACGGCATCCCTCTCTCCTCTTCCTCTTACTTGGAAATTGCCATCTCAGGCTTGCCATGGAAATTGGCTCCCATCTAGCCTGTTTCCTTCTTCTCGACCTTGGAAAGCAGAGGCAGGAGCCCAAGGTGAGCCCTGAGAGTCGAGAGTGTTCTCATCTCTATTTGTTGAACATCCTCTGGGTGTGCCAAGGACGCGCCCGGCTCCATCGGTGTACTACCTGTTGGTCCTTGTGACAGCCCAAGAATGACTCCTGATCCTCCTGCTTCTACTCCCAAGTACAGCCACTACCGTTCCTGGCCCTGTGAAGAAACTGAAGCTTAAGGTCTTAGGGGACCCTCTGAGGCCTCAAAAGTAAGTGGTAGAACTGGGGTTTGACTTGCATTGAATTTAGCTCCAAAGCTGGACTCATACTTCTCTCTCAATGAACTCCCCAGACCTGGGTAAATGCTCTGGTGGTTTGATATGAAGACACCTCCCTTAATTGTCACCCTTTGTAATAAGTTCTTTATTATACAACCTTTGGATCCTCCTACCTAAAAGATGGAGTCTGTTTCCTCAGTCCTTTACTTTGGGCTGGCCTTGCTTTGGCAGAAAGATTGGAGCAGCAGGATATGGCAGGCTTCTGCTCTGACTCTTTGGAGACCAGCAAGCCCAGGCTGGACTGCTGGAGTATTGTGGCCTACTCATTCTTGTCCCGGCTGACAGCTAGCCAACTGCTCAACACATTAGTGCAGTCCTAGACAGGAAGGCTGTCTGAGGCTAGGCCTGTGAGTGAGGCCAATGAGATGAGCTGGGCTTGCTCAGACCAACAGAACTGGCCCACAGGCTCACAGACTCATGAGCAACCATTGAAGAAGCTGGGTTCTGGGAGGGGTGGGTTATATAGAGCCGCCTAAAACAGGGCTGCCTCAGGAAGAGGCTTGGTGCAAGAGGGGTGGAAAACCTCAACAGAGAAGAGATAGCTCTTACCTTATGTCTACACAGGGCTGCCGGAACGCTTGCCTAGCCTGTGAAACCCTGGCTCTGGTTCCTACCACCAAAAATCAACAATGTCAACTAATGCTTACTATGCACTGAGCATTTTCACTGAATCACTGTGACAGTATTATCAAGAAGGTACAGCGAATATCCTTTATCCGAAGTGCTGCGGCCAGAACTACTCACTCTTTCTTTCTTTCTTTCTTTCTTTCTTTCTTTCTTTCTTTCTTTCTTTCTTTCTTTTTTCTTCTTGTTCTTCTTTTTTCTTTTTTGCCAAATTTGTAACATGATTAGGGATCTTGGGGGTAGGACTGAAGTTTAAAACCAAACGCAATTTATTTTATATACATCTTATGTTTATATTGCTTAAAGGCAAAAGTATTCTGCAATACTTTTAGTGCCCCTGAATTGTTTTTGTTTTGTTTAAGACAGGCTCTTGCTATGCAGCCCTGCATGTCCTGGAACTTGCTATGGAAACCAGGCTGGCCTTGATCTGCCCCTGCCTCCAGATTCTGAGATCAAAGGTACATAACACCATACCTGGCTGTGCCCCTGAATTTTCATTTCATTGCAACTTATCACATGAGATCACACACACACACACATACACACACACACACACACACACACACACACACACACACATATACATACACACTCAGGCAGGAGCATTGGCTAACTTCCTAGTAAGCGCTGTGTGCCTCTGTACACTCTAGTCTCTCTGCATCAGCAGCTCACACTTACCGTGGCTCTGACTGTGCGGCCCGATTGATTGACCAGGCTCAAAAGGCCTGTTCTCGAATTTGAGATCTCCGGCTTCCAGGCTTCATAGGTCAACGAAGACCGAGGGCCTGGCATGAACAGGAGGTTATTATTCACCAGAGAAGACATTATAAACCACAAGAACGCAAGGCCAGCATGCAGGAATGGCCACCCAGCTCACCAGGCACACTGTGCCCTCATCCCTCCATCCAGCATGATCCGTAATTAAATCTGCAGCCGGCAGGAGGCAAACGAGAATTTCATGCAAGCTGTCATTGGGGAAGCACTAGGAATGCAATTAATTTAATTTTGCAACCCCAGAGCTCTGGAACTGGACACGCTTGCAACATTGCAGTTGGAGATCTCCCTCCTTAACCATAAGGTCTCTACCTGGACGGTAGACCAGAACAGGTGGTCAGTCAGTAGGTAAAGCCTCGGTTTGGAAAACTATGACAACAAAAATACTGTATGTCCAGGTCCTACAGATATTCCCATTAAATATCTCACTAAAAAGAAAAAAGAAAGGAAGGAAAGAAGGAAGGGAGGGAGGGAGGGAGGGAGGGAGGAAGGAAGGAAGGAAGGAAGGAAGGAAGGAAGGAAGGAAGGAAGGAAAAGCAAGTATATGCACAAGGGATATTAAGAATTCATAGATAAAAGTAGTGACCGGCATTTACCCATAATTCTTGGGCTATGCCACATGACTTGGGGTGGGGGGCAGCTCTGGAATGGTATCCTGTTTGCAGAAATGCACAGTTAGATGGCCCATAGCCATGGGCCATAATAATAAGAGAAGTGCCAATTCAACCAGCAAGGCCTGGGTTCATCGAAACTAAACAAACAAATAAAAAGCCCCCTTGGTTCCCTGGACTTCCCCCAGTGAGTTTATCCTCTGCCTGACCTTAGCCTCCCCTACCCATGGTCCTAGCTTTGACCCTCTTGTTCCAGTAACAGGACAGCCATAATCCTAGCTTCCAGCACCCTGCTTGGTAACCACCTCTGCATTCGCCTTTCCAGTATTCCAACACCAGTAATTCTTTGGCTGTGAGGTGGGCAGCCCTGTGATGGCCATGCCCTCTGGAACTTTCTTCCTCCCCTCCTTCTCTGTGTGGCTTCAGCTCCATGACCTATCCTGCCATGCTCAGCTTCTGTGCCTCTTTGCCATGCTCACCCTGCCAAAACCACTGTGAACTCCTCCCCTTCTGCACCACACACCACCGTACAGGTGAGGGGGCTGAGGAAAACTCACAGCCGCAAGGCCCAAAGGGCTCTGCAGCGTGCCTGGCCAGTCCCACTGCTTTCCGTGGGCCTCTCGCTCTCCCAGCCCCCTGGAAAGGTCTTTCACACCTTCCCTTCTCTCTGCTAGCGTACACTCATCTGCCCTGGGCTCACTCTGAGCTGATGACTTCATCGGAAGGGAAGTTCCGGAAGATTCCACACCCAGCTGCACCTACTCACTCAAGTCTGTCTCTAACCCCACCTCGATTCCCGAAACTCTCTTCTTACTAAAGAACCAGTTTAGCTTTTCCTTTCTACCCGCCGCTCCTTTCTCCTGCGTTATCACTTCTTCACCCATTGAGATTTTCCCACCAACTTTCCATAGTCCTGTAATTTATCAATTAAAAACAAACAGACTGCCAGAAATGTGAGGGGTACATGGCACAGACTTGTAACCCTAGCACTTGGGAGGCTGAGGCAGGAGGATCCTAAGTGTAAGGCCAGCCTGGGATACATAGTTAAGTTCTAGGCTAGCCTGAGCTTCATGCTAAGACAGTCTCAAAAATTAAAACATAACAACACTCCTCAGAGCTTAATAGGGATAGGTAGATGTCAAAAACATAAGTCAAAATCAAATATAAATAAGAGTTGTAGAACCCTGGTCATGGATCTGCGTATGGTTTCTGTACAATTCTTTGAACTTTTGGTGTAGCTTGAAAACTTCTATAAATAAAATATTGGCAAAACATTTCCCGTCTGGAACTAAAAACAAAACCAAAAACAACTAACCAAAAGTTACAGGAACTTCCACATTTCGCTCCACATGAAAGTCTTTTTAATGCTGAGTCCATATTCTCCCTGGGTATGTAACCCTGGCTTTTTTGCTTATCTCCCTTCATCCATCGTGTTTTGACTGCTTTTGTGTTTTTTGAGACAAGGTCTCACTATGTAGCTCTGGCTGGCCTGGAACACACTGTATAGACCAGGCTAGCCTCGAACTCACAGAGATCCATCTGCCTCTGTTTCCCCAGAGCTGGGATTAAAGACCTGTGCCACCATGCCCAGCACGCCATAGCCTTTTTGTTTTTTTCTAAGTCATACCAAATGCTTCCCTACTGATGCTTTATGCTTGTTTTTCCCTCCATGTTAAATGTTCTTCCATTAGAGGCCCCAATGACTCACTTCAGGTATCTGCTCACATGTCAGCATATCAGGGAAATCTTCAAAGTGAGTCTCAATGAGGGATTGTCTACATTGGGTCGGCCTGCAAGCATGTCTGTAGGGGATTATCTTAAGTACATTAAGTGATGTGGAAACCCCCAGTCCACTGTGGGTGGCACCATGCCCTAGGCAGGGCATCCAGATCTGTACAAGAGCAAAGAAAGCAGCTGTTGATCATGACTGTGACCAGCTGCTTCAGGTCCCCGCCTTGACTTCCCCACAATAATGGACTATATGCTGAAATGGAACTGCAAGCTAAAAAAATAAACCCCATTCTTGCTCAAGTTTGTTTTGACAAGAGTGTTTTATCAGAGCAATAGGAACCAAACTGGAATGCTGCTCTCACACTCTTGAATCTGGGCTTTTCAACTTAGACTAATGTAGAAGAATCGGTGAGCACTTCAGGGCTTGCGTCAGCTCAGTTTCTCCCAGAAGCAGAACCGGTGAGATATACAAGGAGAGACCTACTATGAAAATCACTTCATAGGTTCATGGAGACTGAGAGTCCTGTGATACCAAGAACCAGCAGTATAATTCAGACCCTACAAAACTGAGAAACCGAGTCAGGGGAAGGGTTGAGGAAGGGAAGGGATGCTGAGGTAAATCTGATATCCCAAAATTTAGTCCTGTAATGTCTGAGCACAGAAGATAAGTGTCACAGCTCAGGATGAAGGAATTCTCCCTTCCTGGTGGTTTTTCGTTTATTTGTTTTGTTTTCTTCGAGACAGGATCTCACTATGTAGCTCTGGCTGTCCTGGAACTGGCTATGTAGAGCAGATTGGCTTTGAACACACAGAGATCTACCTGCCTCTGCCTCCCAAGAGCTGGAATCAAAGGTCTGAGTCACTACACCTGGCTCCTTTTTTGTTCCATTGACCTCTCAATGAATTGGGTGATGTTCACCCATACTGGTGAGGGTGATCTTAGTGAGTCTGTGTGTTGAACTGATTTCCTCATCTTTGTTAGAAACATCCTCTCACAGCCACCTTCAGAAAGAGTCCTTCATCAGCCAGCCTGGCATCCCTTAGCCCAGTGAAGACGGTATAGGAAGTGATACATTACAAGCAAACCACTCCACACCTAGAATTTAAGAGACCTCGACTTAAGGGCTGGGGAGAGTTCCAGCATATTCGTTATTGAACCAATCAATCAACTCATTCATGCAGAGCAGATAAAAAGCAAGTCAGATTCCTAACTGAAAATGTCCAAATCTCCAGAGGTGATAACTAGCAGCTCCACCTGGCAAGATGGATCATTGACCACAATTCATTGTGACCATTCGTGCCATGTCACGTCAATGTTTACAGGCCCGACCTTGCTCTCCCTTCAGGGTCTTCTCCTGACTTTGTGTCTGATTTTGTTACCAGTTGTCATGTAAATCCAGGGGGAAACTGGGACAATTTTCCCTCTGCTTTTTAGCCAGAGATCACCTGACTCTGACAGTTGTGTGAGAAGACATGTCAAAAAACTGAGTCAAGTGTGTAGTCCATGGCAGTGTGGGGAAGGAGAAGAGAGCCCTTGCCATGTCTCTTTGTAGCCTTAGCTGTCCTGGAATGCGCCCTGTAGACCAGGCCAGCCTCAAACTCAGAGATCCTCCTGCTTCTCTGCATGTGCCACCACTCTTGGCTACTCTTGGCTTTTTAGAGCTCTTCCAACCCAGCCTTTCTGAGGGTGAAACCAATGGAGGGAGAAGCCTCACCAAGAGCCTGCACTGACTACCAGACGGGGGAAGGGGACCATCAGTCCCTGGTCTACTCCAAGATGAACTGTTACATCTTGATAAAAATAACAGAAGAACCATCCCTTTTATCTCAGAGAAGTAGCTGGCACCCAGAGTCACACAGTGAGTGATGTAGCCCAGGCTGGCCTTAAACTGTTCATCCTCCTGCCTTCGGTCTCCTAGGTACTAGGTTACAGGTGACACGCCATACCTGGCTGTCAGAGGGTTTTGTTTGTTTTTGTAGTTTGTAGTGATTTCTTTTCATGTTCTAAATAAGTACTCGGAACATAAATGTTTTAAACATTTATTTACTTGTGTATGTGTGCCTTAGTGAGCCTATGGAGGTCCAGAGGACAACTCCCAAGGATGGTTCTTTCCTCCTTTCATGCCAGTTCATGGGACTGGCAGCAAGCAGCTTTACCAGCTGAACCATCCCATAGCCCAAGATTGCCTTTTCAAAACTGAACATTGTGGGAGGCCAGGAGGCCCTTGTGCTCACAGATGAGCACTAGGGGACCAAGAACATTAAACATACAGGTTGCTTTCTCAGAGGAAGGGATGCATAACCCCTTAACTGCCCAGAAGGCTAGCAGCTGATGTGGGTAAGAGCCTGCCGAGCTTCGAGCTATCTGTAAGGCCAAGACCACACCCAATCCTCCCACAGGCCCTTACAACGAGTCTGTCAATCTAAAGAATCATCTTTCTGGAAGATGTCACGCATATTTACATAGACAAGATGTAGCCATGTCTTAAGTTTTATTGTGCACATGGGATTGGGCTCATTATCACCAGGGAAGTTTTCACCAAGCTGTACTGTGCTTAAGCATGCCTAAAATAAACTACTCAGGGACAGAGTCCCAGCATTTGAACCAGCACTGGCTACTGAGTCGTGTTGAACTATCTTCTTGCCTCCCACAGATCATCCCTGGCTGTGGTGCTCACAGAGACCGTCACAACTGTATATTGTTTGGTTTCATGGAAACAGGATCTAGGGGTGAATGAATGTGTGAATACCAATTCGGACCCACAGAAAGAACGCCAGGGTTTCTCCCACCAGGCCAGGTTCTGGGAGAGAAAGTCTGTGCCTGGCTTATGTTGACGTGGGGGAAGGGCGTGGACGGGGTGGGGAGGAGAACAGTAAACAGTAGATATCTACTACTTGAGGAGGGCCAAGATGAAGCAGGGAAGTGCCAGAGAGTGGTGTATGATAGGCCAGCTTTCCACCAGAGGGTCAGGAGTGTGTGGACACGGGCAAAGCCAGTCCGCAAGCCGTTTGCCAAGCAGTGGTTTTTTCCAGGCTTGCCTTGCCCTGGCTTTATTTTGCAAGCAGCATTTGACTCCATGTTTAACAGTGCAAAGGCAACAGCGGGCTGACTCTGTATCTTGCTGTACGTGTAAACACGGCCGGGCGGCACTTGACTCCTGTTCCAGTGGACCTGGTGCCCTCTTCTGAGCTCTGAGGGCAGCGGCTGTATACATGGTACTCATGCATACACGCAGGCAAACACTAATGCACTAAATAAAACAGATCGTTCTTACAGATTACCCTATGGGCACATGAATATAGTAACATCCGATCAGGAAATCCAGGCCGTGGAGCTTAGGAAGTACACCAGACGACGGAAAGGGTGCAACCCCCGCTCCTGGACCCTAGAAGAAGAAACTAGCGCTGTGAGAGTGATGACCCTTCACTGACCTGGCATCTGACCAGCAGGCTAATGCATCAAGGGGCTGACAGGCAGGCAACTCCCAGCTACCCCAGGGCTTCAGCTAGGCCTGATGGGCCGACACAATTGTTGTCTGTCCATCCCCTCATTTGTCCATCTGGATCAGGCACTGTTCTCTGCCTCTACCCTCTTCATGGCTTCACACCTCACTTTGGCAGTTGAACTCAGCTCAGCTCAAACCTGTGGCCCTGTGGCCCTGTGGCCTGTCCCTGAGGCAGTGACTCGGTGGCTGTCCTACACAGTTCTGGAGCTAAACACCCTCCTCCCCCAAGAGACTGTTTACATCTCTGTCAGCCTGCTGACACTCCAACAAAGCCTCTTTGAACTCCAATGTGGCCTTTTCTTTTTTTAACCCTTTTGTAGCCACCCTGGAACCTCCATATATATATATATGAATGTAATTATTGTGCACAGTGTAATACGTGAGCTGAGAGTTCATATTGGTAATTAAGGTTGGAAGAAAAGAACCTGGGTTTGCCAGCAGCTGCCTATAAAGGGAAATTGGGACTATCCGACAAACCGCAGCCAGCAAAACACAGAGCATGTGAAATTCGTGTTGTTTTCTAAATTCCCGATGCTGTGGGAAGCGCTGACAGCAGTGGCGGGTGGGGCGGAAGCAGGAAATAGGAGATGGAGCATGGGAGGGAGGCAGGAAGGGCGCTCCTGAGCGCGTGGCCAGTGTGAGGACCCGGCGTCTGGGCAACCTGAGGCGAGGAGGCGCGGTAGCCGCGGTAGCCGCGTGAGCTGAACGAGGCAGGCTGTGGAGGCAGAGGCGGAAGTGGGGAGGCCAGGGAGGAGACCACTGTCTTAGCCTAGGGAAGCTGATGGAAGCTTGGGCGGGAGGTCCTGGAGGGAACTTTGAAGTTAGAGCCCACAGCACCTACCGGATTGAAAGGTGAACGAAAAGGGGGCGTGGTCACTTCTAGTGTTATGAGCTAACCAGTTGTTCTTGGTTGACATTGCCGAGGTAAGTAAGCCTGTGGTGGGGCCGGGGAAGGCTAACTTGGAAATCACTGAGACAAAGATTGTGTTAGAATGGGTAATGTTTGTGGACTGTGTATGAAGACAAAACATGGGACTAGAAAGCACATGTCTACACACACACACACACACACACACACACACACACACACACACACACAAATTTGTACCATATTCATTGTGGCATTATTCATTACAGCCAAAATGTAAAACTCACCCAAAAGTCCATCACTGGATGAGTGGATAGACTGAATGTGGTATATCCACACAATGGCACAGTACTTGGCATAACAAGAAATTAAATACTAATGCACGGCACTTCGTGGGTAAATTCCAAAGCATCTTCGAGCTGGCCCCAGGAGGCTCAGTTGGAGGTCAGTCTGGGCTGTCGGCTGAAACTGTCTCTTAAACAAACAAATAAAATCATAGTTCAAAGTAGAAAAAAAGTCACAAAAGACCGTTGTAAGCAGGAGAGGAGGGAGGGAGCATGACTATCACCCAGTACTTGGGAGATGGAGGCAAGAGAATCAAGAGTTCAAGGTCATCCTTGGCTACACAGTGAGTTCCAGGGCTGTATGATACCCTGCCTCAAAGAATAAACAAACAACAAAAACAGAATGACTGCTCTATGATCCTGTTTTTACAAAATCGACGAAAGAGGCAAATCTGTAGATATGGAAGCTAGACAAGAGGTCGACGCTGTCCAGGGAATTTGGAAAGAGATGAAGTTGGGCTATGGAGATTGGGTATCTTTAGGGGATAATAAAAATGTTCTGAAACTGACTGTAGCGATTGCTGCACAAGTCTACAAATCTCTAAAACACCAGATCACATACTTTAAGCTGAAGAATTATGGCCAAGTCTTAAATAAAGTTGATGTTAATATGTTGTGTCGTGTTTTGTTTTGTGTTTGTTTGTTTGTTTTTTGCAAATTCTGAAAACCAAAAAGCACATACTACAATTTCCCTGAGGAGCTTCCACTGTGGATACCTCATGTGAGCGTGTGTCAGGGCGGACACCAAGACCAAGCAAACCACAAACGGTTCTGGCCAATTGCACTTGGCGATTTGCAGTCACACTCTGATCACAGGGTGCTGTCTGTACCAGATGCTGGTCATGAGAGTTCACAATCCGTCTCGTCAATGACACACCAGGCCAGGCAGAGTGAGGTTCCCAGAGCATGTAAAGCAGTGGGTACAAACATTCTGCAATGAGACAAGGCTGACATTGACCTTGGCTCTGTGCTTTGGCACTGGCCAATTAACCTCTCTATGCCTCAGCTGCGCTTGGGTAAAATACAGACAGCAATACTCAGTGCATAAAGCGGTGAGGGAATCAAGTGAACTACTGTTTGTAGAATACTTAGCATAGTGCTAGAAATGGGGGAAGGATCAAGAAATGGCAGCTGAGCCAGGCAGTGGTGGCACACGCCTTTAATCCCAGCATCCAGGAGGCAGAGGCAGACAGATTTTGTGAGTTTGAGGCCAGCCTGGTCTATAGAGCAAATCCAGGACAGCCAAGGCTACACAAAGAAACCCTGTCTCCAAAAAACAAAACAACAACAAAAAGGCAACTGGCATTGTCGACTAAAACACACATTGATAGAGCTCTTAGCAGTGTCTTCTGGCATATAAAAAGGAATTATACTACGAAATGACAAAAGTGTGTATATATATATATCACTATATGGATAAAAGTATGTGCATGTATGTATCCCTATATATGAATAAAATTGTGATACACACACACACACACACATATACACATATATATTAGATCAGGCTCCCCTTGAACTTACAGAGAACCATTTGCCTCTGCCTCTCAAGTGCTAGATTAAAGGTGTGTGGCACTATGCCCAACAAACCTGGAGTTTTGACATGGAGCCAAGACAAGAAATAATATTGCCTCTCCAAGGCATGAATGAGGCAGAAGGCTAGAAAAGGAACTCAGTGGGGGTGGGAGGGGAAGTGCAGTTGGTTTGCACAGGAATTCAGTGGCATTCAATTTAAAACAGAAAATCTGCTCATACACCACTTCTCATTATCTGATTAAAGGAAAAAATGGAATTATCTGAATGCTTGAAGGAAAAAGCTGTGGACACTAGAACTCCTTGTTTACTTATGATTAAACATCAGTGTACCAAAATCAAAGGGAATCCTGTTGCTGTTTAAAATTGTATTTGTATATTCTGTATCCAGTATAATAATTACATATTATATAACATTACAAGTATCTAAGTCCTTATTAAGCTACATAGTTAATGGTAAAAGCAAGAGAACTGCTCCACAGGAGAGAACAAGATGCTGATCCTCTCATTTGCTGAGATGGAAGACTGATTCCTTACAAGGTTGCCAGTTCACCCAATGGAAAAAAGAAAGATTGTTGCCAGGACAGCTGGATATCCAAGTGTAAATATTAACACTTCATTCTTTCTTTTTTTCAAGACAGGGTTTCTCTATGAAGCCTTGGCTGTCCTGGTGCTCCCTTTGGAGTCCAGGCTAGCCTCCACCTCAGAGATCTGCCTGCTTCTGCCTCCAGAGTGCTAGGATTACAGGATGAAGATATCACTGTAATAATTTAAATAGACCCTACATCTCCTGGTGAAAACTTTCCCCCACTTTTCTGATCTGAGCTGGTTATGTGGCTTGCTTTAACCAAGGGGATTCCACAGATGTGGCTACTTCCTAGTTCTGAGACAAAGCTCCAGGCTTCACAACATCTGCTTAACACTCTCTTGGAAACTTCCCACTGCTCTGCAAAGAAGTCCGGACTGAGAGCAAGCCCCAAACCTTCTAGACAAAGCTCCACATGCTACCTCACTCCAACTACCAAACAAGCCAGGTATGAATAGAAGAACCTCCTTGCCAATTCACAGAATACTGAGAACTAAACTTACTGTAGTAAGACTCTCAGTTTTGCCAGAGGGCATGGTGACCCACACCTTTAATCCCAGCACTTCGGAGGCATAAGTAGGCAGATCTCTAAATTCGAGGCCAGCCTGGTGTACAGAGTGAGTTTTAGGACAACTAAGGCTACACAGAGAAACTCTGTCTCAAAAACAACAACAACAACAAAGACTCTGAATTTTTTCATTTCTTCAAAATAATAACGGAGAAAGAGAGCTAAGGTACAGCATTCGTAGATCTCCGCCTCCTGATTGCAGATGCAGCATGGCCTACAGTACACCTGGAGCTCGGGGATAAAATAAACTTTCCCTTTCTTAAGTTGCGTTTATCTGTCTGTCCGTTGTCTATCTCTCTATCTACTTACCTATCTATCTGGTTTCTCAAGATGGAGTTTCTCTGTGTAGCCCTGGCTGTCCTGGAACTTGCTTCAGGCTGGCCCCGAACTCAGATATCCACCTGCCTCTGACTCCTGAGTACTGGGAATAAAGGTGTGCACCACCACACTCTGCTAAGTTGCTTTTGTTAGGTATCTGTCACAACAAGAAAAGTAAGTACTCAAAACTCAAATAAATAAATAAATAAATAAATAAATAAATAAATAAATAGTTACCATTCTGCAAGGAGGTTCATCTGGAGAGGGGCCCAAGACCTCTCTGTTGAGGCTCCAGACAAGTGAGGGAGGCCTCCCAGATCACGTGGTAAGAGTTCAGAGTTCAGCTGAGGATCTAGGTCTCAGAGGTAAAGTGCTTGCCTGGCCCCCATAAAGCCCAGGGTCCAATCTTCAGCACCACAAACGCCAAAATAGTTCAAGGTGCTAATATTCTGGCAGAGAGAACTAAGCTGGCCTCTGGGAAAGAGGAAGCTTCTTGCTGTTGGCATGATGGGACCTTCCCACTGTGTGATGGAGGACTCCATCCTTCACAGGCAACACAAATATGTCATGTGCATCAAGTTGGAAAAGTCTCAGATATATGTTATTGTAGGTTAGAAAGTGCTGTAGTCAGGCGTGGTGGTGCACCTGTCTTTAATCCCAGGACTCTGGAGGCAGAGGCAGATGGATCTCTGTGAGTTTGAGGCCAAACGTGGTAGAATGTGTTTGCAGCCCCAGCATTGGGGAGGTTGAGGCATGAGGCAGGAGGATGAGAAGTTCAAGGACAGCCTCTGCTACAACAGAGAGCGTGAGAACGAAAGAGAGAGTGCAGGCGCTCTTCTAAAGACTAGCTAGTGTGTCCATATTTATTACTTTAATTGTTACTGTGACGAAAATACCCTGACAAAAGCACCTTTGGGGGAGAAGGTACTTGTTTCAACTCACAGCTTGAAGGCATGGTTCATTTTGGCCTGGAAGCCAGGGGCCCAAGGCAGTTGGTCACACTGCTTTCACACACAGGAAGCAGAGAGATGAACATTGATACTCAGCCTTTTATTCTAAGAGCTTAGCCCAGAGCACCCCTCACAGAGAAGGGGGTGGGCCTCCCCTAGAGTGGAAGTTTTGGTTATGTTATGTAAATATGTTTTTGTTGTAATCCCAAGTGTGGGATTGGTGTATCCACAGCTGATAACAGCCTTGCAAGAGGGCACATGATCCTTGTCAGCTGGAAACTGCCTCATGCAGGGGTCATAGTTTTTGCCAGCTGGTAAACATCATGGTGCAGGCTCTGAGAAGGCATAAATAGGAACCCAGAGAAAGGAGAATGTTTTGCTTTGCTTCAAGACCCTCCTAGAGAGAAACACTTCAGAAAATGCTTCAAGGAGGTTGCTGCTGTCCCTGTTACTGGTGGTCCTTCTTGCTGCTTTTGCTTTGACTAGATTGCTGGATTGCTGGATTACTGGATTGCTGGATTGCTGGTTTGCTGATTTGTTCTGTTGCTGCATTTGCCACTGCTACTGGTTTGCTGGTTTGCTGCACTGTATCCTGACAATGAAGAGTGGATGGACTAGTTCCTAGTCCCCCTAGGAACTGTCTAAAGAGGTCTACATCCCCTGTCCCTATTAACCTTCTTTCTCTTCTACCTAGGAACCCAGGACCTCTGGAAGAACACACAGTTGATGCTCTTAACCTCTGAGCCATCTCTCCAGCGCTCTCTTCTACCTAGCGTTGGGGTTTGGAAGGGAGGTAAAGACTTAAGGAACCCCAAGTAAAGTAAGTTTTAAAACTCAAAGCCTACAGTCCTCACCTCACTTAACCTCAATATTCTCTCACAGCTGTGCCCAGAGGCCTGCTTTCTACTTGACATGATCCTGTCAAGTTGATAATCAGTATTAACAGTGTCCTTCCTGTTCCTTAAAAGCGTTTTTTTGTTTTGTTTTGTTTTGTTTTAAAGTAGGCCACTGCTAATCCCCTTGCCAGCCAAGCATAAGCTTGAACTTCTGATCTTCCTGCCTCGACCTCCCGAGTGTTGGGGTTAGTGGTACCGCCACTCTTCCAAGTTAAGGAACTTCCATGACACATGCAGTTCCGTAACTCATTTGTTTTTGGTATTTTGAGGCAGGTTCTTTCTGCATAGCCTTGAATGTCCTAAAATGCACTACGTTTGGGGGAAGATGGAGGTGGGGGGACCCAATTATTCACTGGGTTACGCTGCTTTCTGTTTTGTGTTGACAGCATCTGACCCTGTAACTCACAGTGGCCTATAACGCTCTCCAGATTTACAGTTCTCCTGTCTCTATCTCCTCGGTGCTGGGGACACAGCCGTGAAGCCACCGTGGCTTGATACTTTTAAAAACATACATACAAAACAAAGCCACACGGGGTCTGGAAAAATGGCTCAGGTGACACAGCGCTTGTCTATGAAAGCAGGAGGACCTAAGTTCAGAACCCAGCACCCACATGGAAATGGGTCACAGGGCACATGCCCTTGTAACCCCAGAACTGGAGAAGGGGAAAAAAAACAAAATACACTGAAACAGGTGGATCACCAGAGCTTGCTAGCTACCTGAATCTGTGAGTTCCTGGGTCAGTGAGAGACTGCCTTAAAAAAGTGACTGAGGAAGACATCAACATCACACAACACACACACACACACACACACACACACACACACACACACACACACAGTTTCTGCAGCATCAGCCTGGACACAAGCTGTGCACCAACCCTCACATCTCTGTCTGCAGGCAGGCTGGGGTGCCAGGTGAGCATGTGGCACCTGGCTGTGGTATCTCTGGCTTTTTGTACCCATGGCCCACTTACGCCCTCAGGCGCCTACATTCTTGCCAAGGCCTTAGATCTCAGGCTTTGATCCTCAAAAAGTTTCTTGAGTGTCAGCTCCTTAGTTCACCCACGTGACTAGACCCGGCTTTCCCCCAGCTCTGAGGAGACTGGGCCCTCAGGCCAGCTGCAGAAGATAGCTGGGGTAGGTGTTTGTACAGGTGGGCAGCATGGAGCTGCTTGCCAGAGGCGATTTCCTTTCCTAGCAGATGTGAAATGGAGGGCTTTATCAGGCTTTTAAATTTTTAAAGACCTTTGTTGGTAATGTTTTTGTCTTGCTGTCACCCTTTTATCAAGGGAATGGCTTTGGTGTCCTTACTATTGAGGATGAGGGTGTGAAAGCCAGCCTCCTATAAACCCTACAAAATGCAGATTAGTGGGGCTCAGGGGCACAATGGGAGTCCAGAGACTGTGAGCACTTCTGTAAAGTCGGTCTAAAGCTTTGCGGTTGTCCTTTCTGGCTTTGACCAATAGATTCTTTACTGGCAAATCTTAAAAACCTGATCTCTGATAAAACCTGTTTTTTAAAACTCACAAATGACAAAATTTTAAAAATTTATTTGTTTGTTTGTTTGTTTATTTATTTATTTTACGTTGATTGATTGTGCTCGAGTTTGGGTGCACCGGGTCAGAGAACAACTTGAGGAAGCTGATTCTCTCCCTCTATTGTGTGGGTCTTGGGGATCAAATTTGGATCATCGGGCTCAGAGGTGAGTGCCACACACCTTGTCATTTGCCAGCGTCCACTCAGTGACTATGGTGTGCCGATCCTCTGCCTGGACTCACAGTGAATGCAGAGCCATGAGCTAATAAAATAAGCACACAGAGAAACGCCAGTGTAAACTGTGAGGAAGGCAGCAGGCTCGGTCCTGCGGATTGTTTGTTTGTTTTGTTTTGTTTTTGCAGACAGGGTTTCTTGTGTGGCCCAGAAATCTACCTGCCTCTCTGTACCTCCCAAGTGCTGGGATAAAGGAGTGTGTCCCACCAAGCCTGTCAGCTATTATTTCTCCTCCTCCTTCGGTTTCATTTGTTAAAAGTTATTTTGTTGTTGTTGCTGTTTTGTTTTTGTTTTTCAAGACAGGGTTTCACTGTGTAACCCTGCCTGTCCTAAAGCTCACTCTGTGGACCAGGCTGGCCTTGAACTCAGGATTGGCCTGCCTCTGTCTGGGATTAATGGCATAAAACACCACCACCTGGCTCTTTTTTGTTTGTTTATTTTATGTGGGGGCTGGAGAGATGGCTCAGCAATTAAGAACACTGTCTGATCTTCTAGATGGTCCTCAGTTCAATTCCCAGCAACCATGAGGTGGCTCACAACCATCTACACTGGGATCTGATGTGTCTTCTGGCACATAGGTGTCCATGCAGTTAGAGCATTCATACATAGGTACATACATACATACATAGTACATACATACATAAAATCTCTTTTTAAAATGTATTTTAGGGCTGGAGAGATGGCTCAGCAGTTAAGAGCATTGTCTGCTCTTACTAGAGGTCCTGAGTTCAATTCCCAGCCACCACATGGTGGCTCACAACCATCTATAATGAGATCTGGTGCCCTCTTCTGGTATATATGTAATAAATAAATAAATATTAAAAAAAATAAAAATGTATTTTATGTGTAAGAATACACATATATTGTATCTTTGTGTATACATAATAGATTTCTATGTATATGTGCACATATTTGTGCAGATTTGTTTCCTTTTTTTCCTGTGTATAAGTTCTTTGCCTACACATATGTACATGTACCAAGTACATGCTTGGTGTCTTTGGAAGCCAGAAGAGACCATCAAATCTCCTGGAACTAAAGTTGCAGAAAGTTGCGAGTTGCCATGTGGGTGCTGGGAACTGAACCCAGATTACAGGCATTGTGAGAGCTAACGTCATGCTTTAAGTTTAAATGACTGTGCTTAGAGAGTTATAAAACAAAAATGCCTCGAACCTGTAATGTTTCACCTGCCCAAGGACAGGCAACTTCCTGGAACGCTGGGGGCTGCTGTTCGTCTAAGAGAACAAGCTGTGTGTTTTTGCTTCTGTAAACAAGGTCGGCTGCCCCAACTGCACAGGATGTGCTTGGTCACAGGTAGGCAGGAGGGTCATAGGCAGGAAATACATCAGGGCACATGCTTGTCCCTGATTAGAGGAAGCTGGGAAGTACACAGCCTTGTGAATTTTGCCTTTATAAGCATAATTCTCTGTAAATCCCATGTATGGACCTGGCCAGTGTCCATTATCCTGGCTAATATTAAATAAAGCTTGCTGTAATTAGACTGTCTCAGTTTTGGGCTTTCTCCATACAGTTTTCAGATTTAACAGCATGTGACTCCATCCTGCCCTGAATGTTTAGAGTTTTTGAGACAGGGTCTCATATATCCCAGGATGGCTGAAAACCAGCTATGTAGCTGAGGCTGGCCTTGAACTCCTGATCTTCCTGCGTAGCCTCTAGAGTTTTGCCTCGTTATTGTTGCTGTTGTAACACTAGATTTCTCACCACGTTGCACAGGCTGGACTCACAGCTTTGGCGGGCCTCAGACTTTCAGCCCTCCTGTTCCAGCCTCCCAAGGAACTAACTTTACAGGACCCTGCTTGCCAGGTTTTAAGACTTGTCTTCTTTTTATTATATGTGTATGAGTGTTTTACCTGGATTGCTTGTCTCTGTCCCACACATGTGCCTGCGGAGGCCAGAAGGAGTCAGATCCCCTGGAACTGGAGCTACAGCTGGGAACCTCCATGTGGGTGCCAAGAACGGAATCTCCTCAAAATGGGTGATATTAGCTGCTAAGTCAGCTCTCCAGCCCTGAAGCCCAGCTAGATTATCACTAGGGGTTTTTTGTTTGTCTCGTTTTGCTTGGTTGGCCTGGAAGGCGCATACCCTACCACCTGGTCTTAGATGTTATTTTTAATTAACCTATTGGTTTATTTATTTACTTACATGTTTGAGACAGAGCCTACCTGTGTGGCCCAAGGTGGCCTCAAACCCACAGTCCTCTTGCTTCTGCTTCCCAAGTGCTAACAGTACAAAGCAACACATCCAACAAAACACGCCAAAATAGTTTATTACAATTTAAAAAAGCTGAGGAGATCGCCCTGTGGATAAGAGCAGTGTTCACCCAAGAACTCGAACCTGAGTTCTGGATCCCAGCACATACATTAGAAGCGGGGTGCGGCTGTGCACACGCCTGTAACCCCAGCACTGTTGGGAATCACTGGGGCTTGCTGGTCGCCAGCAGCCAGCCTAGCTCCAGGTTCAGTGGGAAACCATGTGAACAGAGCAAAGAGCAACAGAGCAGAACAGCTGCCATCCTGCTCTGACCTCGTACCTGCCTACGTGCACACACCATACGCACATACACCACCCAAGAGCCTATGTCAGTAAAGCGCAAGCCTTACACGTGTGAGGACATAAGCGTGATCCTTAGAATCCATGTTTAAAAAAAATATAGGTGTGAAGGTGCATCCCTGAAATCCTTAGCACTAGGCATGAACATGTGTATGTGCGCACACACACACACGAGAAATTAAAATGCACAAAAGAATGAAAGAGTTGTGCAAAGAGCAACCATACTACCTCCTGGTTCCCCGAGTGACATTTCCGTGTATCTGCTTTATCACATATCTGTGTAGCACTCATGCCTCCGGCCAGCTGCCGGCACATCTCTCTCTGAGTTCAACGGCATGCTTCGTACATCTTTCCTCAAAGCAAACACTCTCCCACAGTGATGGTGTCTTAGGCCGCCTCTTCCAATGCTCTGACTGAACGTGGCGTCTCTGGAACACCTGCAAGGAGAGCCTGCCTCACTGTAAGTCTCTAAGGAGAATATTCCAGTCGGGGTGTGCGATGGAGGCAGCGAGCGCTCAACACCATTACTGGAAAGCTGAGTTCTAAACCAACAAGAAGACAAGACATCGGTAGGTGGGGACCAAATTGCGCCTGCATGGCTGAAAAAGCTGCCAGTGCAGAACGGAGGTTCTGCCTGCAGGCAAATGGGCTTGTTAATTTCCCAGCGTGAGAAAGACGAGGCCAGTAAGCTGTTCCCTCATCAAGGGCATGGTTTGCACCTGAAGGAGCAGAACAGAATCTGTCCTTTCATTCTTTTGTGTGTTTGAAGTTTTTCATAAAGTTTGGACTTTGTTGTGGTTTGAATACAACTCCTAAATTCATGTGTTAAAACCTTGTTTCCCACTGGGCACCAGCCTGTAATTTCAGCCTTCAGGGAGGCAGAGGCAGGTGGAGCTCTGTGAGTTCGAGGCCAGCATGGTCTACAGCCAGGACAGCCAAGGCTACATGGAGAAACCCTGTCTTGAAAAACCAACCAGCCACACAAACCAAAACCTTCATTCCCACTGTAGTCTTGTTACAGCTAATGAAAAATGGTTGGGTCATGAGGGAGGAGCCTTTCAGGAATTATCCTCCTTATGTCGGGAATGAGTTAGTTATGGGAGAGTGGGCTGCTTGTAAGAGCAATATACAGCTCAGTAGTTAAGAGCTTGGACTGTTCTTGAAGAGGATCGGAAGCTGCTTTCTAGCAGTCCAGTCCAGTGGCTCACAGACACTGGTAATTCCAGCTCCAAAGTAGTCAATGTTGTCTTCAGTTTCCAAGAACACTGCATTCATGTTCATGTGGGAGAGCCTCCCATGCACACATTAAAAAATTGAATAAAATGAACAAGATCAAATCCAAGCCAAGTGTGGTGGTATATACCTGTAATCCCTCCACAGTCAGTCTGTGGCAAGGAGACTCGGAGTCCCAGCACTCAGGAGACAAAGGCGGGCAGATCTCTGTGAGTTTGAGACCAGTCTAGTCTACATGAGCAAGTTCCAGGACAATTGGGGCTACATAGAGAAAACCTGTCTTGAAAAAAACAAAACAAGGGCTGGAGAGATGGCTCAACAGTTAAGAGCACTGGCTGCTCTTCCAGAGTTCCTGAGTTCAATTCCCAGCAACCACATGGTGGCTCACAACCATCTACAATGTGATATGATGCCTTCTTCTGACATGCAGGTGTACATGAAGATAGAGTCCCCTTATACATAAAATCAATCAATAAATCACTCAATCTTAAAAGAGAGAGAGAGAGAGAAAGCAGGGCATGGTGGCACACGCCTATAATCCCAGCACTTTGGGAGGCAGAGGCAGACAGATCTCTGTGAATTCAAGGCCAGCCTGGTCTATAGAGCGAATCCAAGACAGCCAAGGCTACACAGAGAAACCCTGTCTTGAAAAACCAAAAAAAGAAAGAAAGAAAAGAAAGAAAGATAGAAAGAAAGAAAACAAGTCAAATACACTCCCTGTATTCCCTTCTGCACGTGCGTGCCCCTTCACATTCTGGTGTGTTTTCAGGAATAATGACCTTACCAGGGGCTGACACTAACCTTTGGACTTCCCAAAACTGTGAGCTAACTAAATTTCCTTCTCCCCAAGCCCCACCCCCTTCTTGAGACGAGGTCTGATGACCTCAGGTAATGCAGGCTGGCTTCAGACTCACTGTGTTACTGAGGATGGCCCGAAGATTCCCCTGCCTCCGATTCCCAAGTGTGAGGTTACAGGATTGGGCCCCCCTGCCTGGTTTATAAGGCTAAAGATCAAACCCAGGGTTTTGTACATCCTACTCACCCTTCCAACTGAGCTTCGGAAAGTGCATGAGCTAGGGAGTCAGTTTAATGTTTCTTTATGAACTACCTCGTCTATGGGATTCTGTCTATGGGGGTGGCGCGTGCTCCTGGGTGCAGTTACACATGAAAACCAGAAGAAGGTGGTGCCAGGCTCTAGGTGGCTATAATCTGCCTAATGTCAGGCCTCTGCAAGCTCATTCCCACTCCTAATGGCTGAGCCATCTCTCCGGCCCCAGCCCTCGCCTTTCTTTCAGAGTCAATCAAGTATTTAACCAAGAGGGAATTTAAACAGAGTAATAGAGAGCCTGAGAGGCCAACCAGGAACAGAAATGAAACTCAGCAATTCGAAAGAATGAAGTCACATACTTTTCCGCCTTCCAGCCCCCAGTAGTGTCTCCGGTTGTCTGAACCCTGAAGGAAGTCATCTCTGAAGGGAACTGGGGAGACTGTCCTCAAGGGTAACCCTGCCTTTCAGAGAGAACTGAATAATGATTCTGAGAGCAGCTGTTGTTATTTTGTTGTTTATTTTCCTGAAGGTTTGGGCGGAGGGGAGAATAGGCTCTAGAATTCCAAGTTTCCAGACCTCAGCCTGCCAGCGAAACCTGAGGCCTTGTGAGTGCTTTATTGATTCTTTGCAATATTATATATACATACATCCTTGGCTTCTGGTCTCTGGAAGGTAATTGCTCAGGCCTTGGCAGGCATTCACCAAGCCCTGAAGTCAGCTGTGTCTCACCCACAATTCAGGGAAAGGGAAACAAAGCAGAAGAGATTTCTCAATGGACGAGGGTAGGTTGTCTCAGCACCTGTGAGGACTCCTCTGAGCATAAATGGGTAGTGCTGAGCAGTGATGTCATACAGCAAAAAGGAGGCTCCCAGGAAGCTCAGGAATAGACTCAGAGAAGCAAGGTTGTGAAACAGTTTGTGATAGGGTCTGGGTGGAGCATGCCCAGAAACGACTTCACCCAGTTTTAAGGCCACTTCCTGGAAGACTGGGAAACATCCTCTGGTCTTTGAGATACCCCGTAAATGGGCCCTGGGGGAGTAAAGCTCTAGGAATTTCACTACCAAAAATGGGAAGAAAGTATCTAAATATTTCTCCAAAGACCCAGAGTTTAACCTTGAACCAAGGTCAGATATGTTTATTTTCAGAGATTCTTGAGGAAAAGGATTGTGGAGGGGAATGGAGCTCATTTAGTTGTTAAAACGCTTGCTGTATACAAGGCCCTGGAAAAGCAAAACGGAAAAAGTCTTTAACATTTAGGAATTTTTTTCTCGTGTATAAAACATGTTCTCCATGTACATTCTAGAAAATGCTATTCAGTAACAGGTTGGCGACGAAGTTAGGCAATACATTTGCGAGTACGGAGCGAGGTGTACTGTGGTTTTACCTCTGTCCTTGCTGTGTGGCCTTGGACAGGAGACAGTACCTCTTACTCTTAAAAAATATAACCAGGACAGCCAGGACTATACAAAGAAACTCTGATTAAGAAAGAAACAATGAAAGAAAGAAAAGAGAAAGAAATACGAATCATATGAACCTGCCTCATAGAATTGTATGGTTTAGAATAAACCTGCACGTGAAAGTATGTGGCTGCAAATCTGGTATGCAAGTAATACGGAACTGTGGTCATTCATTTTCTTATGAGGTGCATGATTTGTGTGGCACTTTGCAAAAACACTTTCCCTCATATGAGTGCGCTGGCCCACTACTGCAGGAGGCTGGTGACGGAAACATTGATTTTGCTTCTCCTGTGCATTTAGCACCCTGCCAGATGCTAAGTTACTGTTTTGTTGGTTTCACTCATTCAATAAATATTTGAGTATTTGATGCCAGGCTTTTTATGCACTGGGGATCTAGCAGTGAATAAAGTAGATTAAAAATTCCTGCCTGGGGCTGGAGCAATGGCTCCTATAGGTAAAGTCATTGCTGCCCAAACACACGGATCTGAGATTGGATCCCTAACACCTATCTCAAAGTCAAGTGTGACAACTTGTGTCTATAACCTTAACAGATGGAAAGGCTGGCCAGTGTAGCTAAACTGGAACGCTCTGGGTTCAATGAGAAGCTCCATCTCATAAAAAAATGAAGCAGAAAGCCAAATCAGGAAGACACCTGACGTGAAACTCTGCAGTCACATGCAAAGGTGAGATCGAAGCAGGCTCCAGACTTCAACACAATTGACTCCATGATGGGAGAACCATTCAGGCCATAAAACTCAGCACATAGACAGCACCACCCGCCAAAACAAAAACAAAGATCGAATCCATCAAAGTCCACGGTTCAGGGAAAGTCTCTAGATGTACTAACTTTGCTTTTTGGCTTCTGCAGTTCTGCTTCTGGCTAACTCTTCTTGTCTTCTCAGGTGGACACCCCACAGCAAGAGCACATCTGCACAAACACATGCACATACGTGCATCCACACATACACGACATCCACACATACACTACATATATACGTTCATACATACACAAACACACACACAAATAAAAAACAATGAGCAAGATGTTCGTTAGCGGCTGGAAAGATTTGGTTACAAGCACAGGCTGTCTTCCACAGCACCCACAAGGCAGCTCACAACCATCTGTAACTCCAGTTTCAGGAATCTGAGCCTTCTCTGGCGTCCACGGCTACCAGGTGCCCATGTGCACAGACATACAGTTGGGGAAACACTAATAGCCATAACATCATTTAAACATCTTTAAAAGATGTTGACCAGCTCCTGTTCAGATTACCCAGCTGCAAGTCGATTAAATTGAGGGTTTTGTTATTTTGTTTTGTTTTGTTTTTTTAATCCCAGCACTTGAGAGGCAGAGGCAGGCAGGTCTCTATGAGTTCAGTGCCAGCCTGGTCTAAAGAGTGAGTTCCTGGACAGCCAGGGTTTCACAAAGAGAAACTCTGTATTTAACAAAATAAACAAACAAACAAACAAATAAATAAATAAAAGCATAACAAACTGGGCATGGTGGTGCATGCCTATAATCCCAGCACTCAGAGACGCAGAGGCAGATGGATCTCTGTGAGTTAGAGGCCAGCCTGGTCTACAAAGTGAGTCCAGTAAGGCTACACAGAGAAACCTGTCTCAAAAAACAAACAACAACAAAAAAGCATAGCAACAGTAAATCTCTTTCTCACAGGGAGTTCTATGTGGAGAATGACGACAAGCACAGAAAGTGTGACGTCATGCAAAGCTTTACAAACATCCTTTGTACAGATGACATTTGAGACACATAAACTAACATACTCAAGAGTCCTGTGGCTAAGTTGAGCCAAATTCAAGATTTAAAACTGGATAGCACGGTTCTGAGTTCTGGATCCCAATCATTATGGTGTGTTACCTCACCAGACAAAAAAACAAAGAAAAACAAAAATGTATTATTATTATTATATTTTTTTTTTACAGTGTCTCTCTTTATAGCTCTGGAACTCACTATATAGACCAAGTTGGCCTCAAACTCACAGACACCTGCTTGACTCTGAGTGCTGGGATTGAAGACATGTGCCACCAAACCCAGCTCAATAACAATGACAATAACATTATATAGGTAGCGATAAGTCAAGGTCCCGTAAATGCTCTGAAAAAGGCAGACCAGAGGCCAGCGGGGTGGCTCTGGGGAAAAGGCACTCGCCACCAACCCTGATGATATGTTCTCTCCTGAGACCCACACAGTGGAAGAAGAAACAATTCCTGCAGTTGGGCCTCTGATGGCCGCATCTGAGCCATAGCACAGGCCCCCACACAAGATGAGCAAATAAAAATGTAGTTTAAAAATTTGAAAAGGGAGCACTCAGGAGGCAATGCAGACGGACCTCTGGGAGTTCAAGATCAGTTTGGTCTACATAAAAAGACTACCCTTCCAGGCCGGGAAAGATTGCAAGGGCTATCTGGGAACAGCAGTCCTGGCTGAGGGGAGAGGCTGGGCAAAGGCAGGAAGAAGATCTCTCCCAGCGTTCTGGGGAACCACATGGAGGCCAGCGTGGAAGGTGCCATGAGCCAGAGGCTCAAGAATGGCTCAGCCCAAACTGCAGGCAGGATGCGGGTGTTTTTTTTGCTGAGGAAGATTGTGGGAGCAAGCTTGCATGGTACAGTGAGGAGTTGGGGTAATCTATCACCTGAGTGAGAGTTACCAGCTCCAGAGGGTTTAGAGGGGTTATCGGTCAACCCCTCTAAACCCTCTGGAGTTTATTCCAAGGCATAATTCAGCTCACATAGTTGAGCATGGTGGTACACACCTGTAATCCCAGTATTTGGGAGGCAGGGAGGGGCAGAAGGATCAGAGGTTCAGGGCCAGACAGAGTTATACAATCAATGTAGAAGTCAACCAAAGACCCTGCCTCAATAAAACCAAGACAGAGTGCTTGCCTAGCATGCAGGGGGCTCTGGGTTTGATCCTTAACGCAACATCAACTGGGAATAATGCACTCCTAGCATTTGGGAAACAGAAACAGAAGGACTAGAAGTTCTATATCATCCTCAACTATTAGTGAGTTCAAAGCCAGCCTGGGCTACATGAAACACTATAGAAAGGGGGTGGAGTTCTCGGAAGATGGGTCATTGGTAAAAGTGCTTTTCATACAAGCAAGAGAACCAGAGTTCAGCACTTGTCCACTACACACACTCTCATCTCAGACTGGGCGCGCGCGCGCGCACACACACACACACACACACACACACACACACACACAAAGGCACACAGCAATCTCCAGTCTGTGGACCTTACCTTTAATGTCACGTGCACTTTCCTGTGTGGGTGCTGTGGGGGAAGGCTGGAGTTGTTCCATTCTGGCAGGTTTAGCCTCTGTCCCTAAGGAGAGTTTAAGGTGGGAGGAAAGAGGGGGAAAGGTAGTAGAGAGTAGAACAACAGAGACACTTCTAGAAGGCAGTGACACCAAAGACTTCCACAGCACAGCAAATGGCAAAGTGTTTAAATACAAGATGCAATCAAGAAACACTGGGAATGAAAGAGTTTCAGCCCCATGTACCTGGAAGATGTCCAGCAGGCCATGCTCTGTTGGAAATAGTATTACACTCTGCAGCTTTGTCTCCCAGAAGGGGCTGGGGAAATAGCTCAGTGGTGCAGTACCTGGCACACACAATGCCCTGGGTTTTATCCCCAGAAACTGCCCCCGCCAAGGTCTCCAAGGTCCACTAATAGGAAATAATAGAGTATTTAAAAGCTGGGGCCTGGGCGCATAGGTGCAGTGGCACACTCCTTTAATCCCAACACTCAGGAGGAGGAGTCAGGCAAAGCTCTGAGTTCAAGGCTAGCCTGATGTACAAAGTGAGTTCCAGGACAACAAAAGTTATACAGTGAAATACTCTTTCAAAACACACACATACACACACACACACACACACACACACACCACACCACACCAAGGGCTTGGTGGGAAGTCTTCAGATCACTGGGAACACATTCTCTGTTGCAGGATATTTGACCCCTTTGTGAGCCCCAATATTGTGAACTGTAAAACACTGTTTCTTGTTTGGTGTGGTTGAGCCATATCACTCACCTTTAATCCAAAAATTTACTGTTTATTGTAAGCAGGTGATGGCGGCGTGCTTCACCAGCCCTAGCACACACCTTTAATCCAAGAGCTTTCTGTGAACAGGATTTCATAAAGCTAATCCTAGATCAAGAGGCGGAGCAAGAAACCCGCTGACAGGGATTAAAGAGTAGGTGAGACTGAGTTGAGGGGTATTTAAGACAGAGAGAAGAAAAAGGGCCTTTTTGAGCTTGTTTTGGGGGGCTTATTGCTCAAGTCTTCGGTTTTTTGGCTTTTTCCTTCTGGGCTGTCAGCTGGGTTGGTGAGCCTTTTGGGTTTTCTTTCCATCCAGTCCTGAGCTGAGAAGGAAGGGCCCCTGGGTACCTTCTCTGCCTCTCTGAGCTAGCAGGTTTTCACCCCAGCATCTGGCTCCTGAGTCTTTATTGGCAAAATAGGAACGGTTGGGATTTTCCTTCTTTAAAAACAACAGTTCCACATTTTGCTAGTTAATATTTGATTTGCTAATACTACAACTTTGAAAGCTGTTTAGATTCGTTTTCTGTGTAGGAGCATTTTGTCTGCATGCCCATTTCATTCATGCCTGGTTCTCGGAGAAGCCAGCGTGAGCTTCAACTTCCCTGGATCGCGAGTAAGCACTGTAAGCAGCCACGTGGGTGCTGGGAGCAAACCCAGTTAGAAATCTCTGCACAAAATCAGCGTGTGCCCCTCAACCCTGATCCATCTCTCCAGCCCCCAATGAATTCTGGTTTTTACATTTAAATTTTTATTTTAATTCGCATGTTTGTCT
This sequence comes from Psammomys obesus, assembly GCF_907164565.1. Classification (NCBI taxonomy): domain Eukaryota; kingdom Metazoa; phylum Chordata; class Mammalia; order Rodentia; family Muridae; genus Psammomys; species Psammomys obesus. The sequence goes on from NW_026596034.1 coordinate 22,858,233, forward strand.
GCACGTGTGCATGTCCACCACTCGCGTTCCCGGTGCCTGAGGGGGCTAGAAGAGGGCACTGAATCCCCCGGAACTGGAGTTACAGGTGGTTGTGAGCCACCATGGGGGTGCTCAGAACGGAACCTGGGTCCTCTGCAAGGGCAACAGTGCCCTTAACTGCTGAGTCATCTCCCCGCCCCCTTGACCTTTGTTTCCTAATTTTTTTTTCCCTTCGGATGATCTTAGGCAACTATGCAGTGTGTTTTGATTACGTTTACCCCACCCCCACCCATTACCTTCTCTAGACTTCCGCTTCCTCCCACCCACTCCCTTCTTCCGGCCTAGTCCGCACGGTCTTCAGTGTGCCTGAGTGCAGGCGGTGGTGTTTGCACTAACTTGAGCGGCAGCTTATTTGCAGAAACCTCCCGGTGGCTACCCTACGGAAGAACAATGTCTCCCCATCCCATTAGAGACAGGTTCTGAAGCCCGAGGCCCCCTCCTCTCCCATTCTTCGTTTCCTTGCCAGGCAGGAAGCGGGGTTTGCATTACCTTTAACCCCTGCCAAGATAAGCTATGTCATGTCACAGGACCGAAACTCTGGGGTCTCTCAGCTGTGGACTGGAACCTCCCAAACTGAGAGCCTCAAACAAACCTTTCTCTAAGTCTTAGGTATTTTCTTATGGTGACAGAAAACTAACAGAGATGTGAAGGCTGCAGAGGCCCAGGGTCCGACCTCAGCAAGCCTTCCACTTGCAAGGTGCCCGGCTCCGGAGACAGAGAGCATCGCCCAACCGTTACACACTTCCTCTGAACTGGAGCGTACAACTGCAGCCTCCCCGGTCACAGCACGTCGGGCCTCTGAAACGTTCCCAAACCAAAGCTCTCTGTCTTTCTCCGGTCCAAGCTTGTTTTGCCCAAGATGGGATTCCCCCTGGTGACCAAATGGGAGAAGCAGGATGAGGAAGGGCCAGAGGGTGGTGTGAACCCAGACCCAGTCCCAGTGAGGGCAGCATCGGCCCGATCCACGCGAGAGCTCTAGGGTGCAGTTTGTCATCTGGAAGAAGGATGCTGGGCTGTCACCAGGTACTCAGTGGCTGCGGGTGGAGGAAGCAAATTCCGGGCATCCGCTTTGTTTTGCTTTTCGGGGGACCGGAGCTTGCTCGCTCTACAGCCCATGCTGACCTTGAACTCTTTGATCAGACTGTCGGGAAATGTAATCTGAAACTCAAGCCTGAGATTCCTTCAGTCAAACGAAGGAATTGATGAATGACGAGCTGCGGAGGCTGCGCAGAAAGCCGCGTCGTCGTGGTGCAGGCTCGCGGAAGAGCTGAGCACCGTTTGCTCCGCTCCGCTCCGCTCCGCTCGCGGCCCCCCGCCGGAATGCTGAGTGCCGGGGAAGGCGGCGGAAATGAGCGCGCTCCACAGCCCTCCAGCCGAGTGTTTACTTAATTAGGGCCTGTATCCCGGGGCTCGTTTGTGTTTAACTGTCCGCCTAATGGCTTCGGCTGGCTCCGGGCCGGCGATGGAGCGACTTCGGGGGGCCACCCTGTCCCCTCTGGGCCAGAGGCCTTGAGCACCTAGGACATGGCAAGCTTCCCCGGAAGGAGTGCTGGACCACTAGCTGCCTTGGGCTTTCCCTGCCACCTCCCACCACAGCTGCTGGGATCGCGCGGATCGCTGAAGACTTGAGAGACGGCAGATGCCGGCTACCCGCAGCCGTGAAATTGAAGGATTCCAACACTGCTCATTCTTTTAGTTGTGGAACCGAGAGTGCTAGCCAGTTCTCCGGTTGGCGAGGCAGAGAAAGCAAATGAGCTGCATCCAAGGGAGCCCTAATACGGACGACGCTGGGCCCCTGCTCCGTGCCAGCTCCTGAGTTCAGCGTTTTTAATACTTGATCTGTTTAATCCTCAAGTACACATATTCATTTAATTGTAACACAGCCGAGTACAGTGTGTATGTGTGTGTGTGTGTGTGTGTGAGAGAGAGAGTTGCATGTCCATGTATGAGTAAAGGCCACATGCATGGCCAGAGGACAATCTCTGAGACTGGGTCTTTGTTTTGACACTGTATAAGCTAGTTAGCCTGATAGGTTCCTTACAGTCTCCTGTCCTCCCACCTCTCCATAGGAGACCCTTTACAGATGGGCCACTGCTTTCCACATTACATGGGTCCTGAGGATTTGAACATGAGACTTTTACCAAAGCACATTAGCCACTGAGCCATTTCCTCTATTCTACCCACCTGTTTTGAAACAAAGGCTCACTATGTGGTGCAGGCTGTACCTGAACTTGCAGTAATCATCTTGCCTCTACAACCTTTGTTGGGATTAAAAGCACCCCCCCAACTCCTGGATCTAGTACAGTACCGTAGAGGGTAGGGGTCAAAATAGTGGCAGTGACAGATGGACAGGTAAGGGTTCTGTCCCAGTTAGGGTACCCAAGTCTAGGGCCCATCTAGTAGAATGAGTAGAGCCAGTGATGGCCTGATTACATCACAAGTTCCACTGCTCAGCCAGAGACGTGCTGTACAAAGGACAGGTAGGTTCAGGTTAATACTTGACGGACAACAAAACCTATAAATAAACCTTGCAAGCTGAGCTAGATGGAGGAGACAACAGGGGAAAGAAGAGGCATCATCCTGGGGTTCTCTGGGGAGCAATGGAAGATGGGGAGAGCTCAGAGAATAAGGACATCCGGGGCTGAGGCTGCAGCTCTGTGGTAGAGCCCTTGCCTGGCATGTGCAGAGAGAGGCAGGGCAGGGGTGGGGGGAGCTGCCTATATAGAGGAAAGGCAGGAAAGGCATGTGGAGTAGGGCAGTTAGAGCCTAGGCCTGCCAGGGACCTGTGTGACCCTGTGTGCCTCAGGGAGGACAGCCATCTTGTCCAATACAGTTGAAAGAGCAACACAGGGGGACAAGCACCGGTCCACCAGGAGAGCCATCTTCCGAGGGATAAGCATTACACAGCAGGTAGTTTTTAGATTATGTACAGTATCTCAGGACAATAAAATTTGGGACCGGGGCTGTAGCTCAGTTGATAGACCCGCTAGCATGCACGAAGCCAAGAGTTCAACTCCCATTAACCATCTAAAGCAGGATGGAGATACAAGCCTGTAATCTTGGTACTAGGAAAGGCTGAGGCAGGAGATTCAGAAATTCAAGGCCATCCCCAGCTGTATGTTGAGTTTAGAGCCAGCCTAAGATATACGTTAGATTTAAATAATAAAAATAAAATAAAAAAGCTAGTCATTTTGTATTAAGCTGGTCATGGTGGGTCATGCCTTTAATCCCAGCAGTTAGGAGACTGAGACAGAGGGTTTGTGATGAATTCAAGGCCAGCCTGAGACGACAGTGTGGGACCCTGCCTCAAAAAAAAAAAAAAAAAAAAAAATTGAGGAGCAAAAGTGGTGGGTTAGCAGGTTAAGCACGACCCTGACGACCCGAACTCAACCCCCAGAACGCACTTAAAATTGGAACAAGAGAAACAACCTCACAAACTTGACCTGCACACGTGTGCCATGGGCCCATACACACATACACACGTAATAAGATTAAAATCTCCTGTTGTTTACATTTAACTGATATTTGGGGGAAGAACGCATTTATATCGGGGGATTCTGGGAAATAAAGGGCCTAATAACTAATAATCAGTTCCCTACCTCAAGCTCTCTGAAGTTACTATGGCTTCCAAACTCTGGGGCTTTCTCTACAGGCTTCCTTCCATTTGTGCAGCTGCAGACGGAAGTAACTGTTCTCTCAAAGGTCTATCAGATCGTATGTGCCGCGGTCCTTTGAGACCACAATGCCAGTTTCAAAACCCCAGCTCTCCCAGCGAGCTCCCGTGGGAGGTGGAGAGAGGCGAAGAGGGCAGGCCCGGCTGTAGATGGTGTGAAGACACGCCCTGCCTCCATCACAGCTTTGAACACAGCGCCTCTGGCAGCATGAATGGGGAGCCTCTGTTTTCTGTCGGGTTTCAGATGCGTCTCCACTTTTTTTTTTCTTTCCGTTGTAGCTGCCAGCAATGGAATATTTGTCTTCCCGAGCTGCAGAGGCTGAGGTGGAGTGGATTGGCGGTTTTGTTTTGCTACATTATTTTTCCATCCAAGCCAGGACCTGCGAGGGCCACGGGGTATTATCCTTCAGGAGTAGTTCCAAAAGCGCAGAGAGGACGCGGGAGGGCACCCGGGAGGACCAGCGAGCGCCTTCCAGCGGGCTGCCCTCGGCCCCACCTGCGAGGGGGCGGGGCCTCGTGACGTCGGGCCAATCAGCAGCTACCTGAGCGCACCTGGCCTCCTCCCGCGGGCTCGGTCGAGTCGCGGTGCCCAGAGCTGCGCCGGGCGCCTCGCGGAGCGCGTGCCCACCGTCGCGGCGGCCTCTCCACCTACCTCCCTGCGGTCATGGGGCCCCTCGGCGGGCCTCTCGCCTCCGTGCTCCTCCTGCTCCAGGTACTGCGGTGCTCCTAACCGGGACTGCTCCCTGGAGGGCGGGCGTCGGAGGGAACCTTAGGGCTGTGCTCCCTGGAGAGAAGGTGGTCCCGGGGGCCCACTGAGGACTCCCAAGGATGGCTGTGCGGAACCAGGCACGCCTGTGACTCAGCTTCCCTCTTCCCCCTCCTGCCCTCGGACGCAGGTTTGCTGGCTACCGAGCGTGGCCTCCGAGCCCTACCCGGAGGCTGAAGTGACCTTGGAGGTGGGAGGAACTGCCTTGGAGGCCAGCCAAGCGCTGGGGAAAGGTAAGACCCTCCCGGGGCCAGCCTGCCTGGGCATCACGGTGTGTAAGACCACACGTGGTCCGCTTTACCGCGGCCCTTCCGAGGGCGTCCGGACCGGAGCTGGGGACGCCCGGAGCCGCCCCACCTCCCGAGGAGGCTCGGAAAGCGGCTCCTGGTCTGGGTTGCGCAGCGGTGCGCCCGCGGACGTCCACCATCCCCTTGGCCCCGCAGCTGCTGCTTGTCTTGACCTCTCAGTGCCTCGCGGCTGAGCCCCTCACCCAGCCCCGACGTGGAAAACTCTCCCGCCCGGCCACAGCCGAGGAATGCGCGGTGCACATTCCTCCCGCAACCCCCGCGCAGGTGTGGGGATGAACCGCGTCCCGGGCAGCCCCCTTCGCCCCTCTCGGGCCCCCTTTGTGAACCGTGCTTTTGTGTCTCCCGACAGACAGACCGGGTCTGTTTCTCTTCTCTGGGCTGCCCTCCCCGCCCCCCTTGTTCCCGGGCAGCTGGAATGCACTCTTAACCCTGCCCTTCCCGGAGGGCCTGCGCCCCTGCTGCCTGCCTGCGAATGGCCTGGCACACCTGGGCGGAGGCCATTATGCTCGTGGGGGGGGGGACACCTAGGTCCCGCACTTAAAGCATCTTGGTACTAGGATGTTAGATCACTTGAGTCTCGAGGGCGGGTGGGGGGGGGGGACGGCACACATCTGTGCCCCAAGCCGGCGAGTGAATGAGCGATCAAAGCACATTTTGATCTTTCTGTTTCGATTTTTCCCCACTCAAGTTCAAAAACTTGAAAGTGGAGGGTCATTTTGGTGCTGAGAACCAGTGTGCTGGGGCATCTGCCAGCTGGTGGGGGGCTCTTGACTGGAGAGGACAACGGGGTTTTCTCTGTAGCTTAAACCCAAGTTGTTCAAACCAGGAATAGAGTGGAGTGGATAGAGTGGAGTTCAAGAGAACTTTTGCATGCATTTTTCTGGGGAGGGGACCTGTAGTTTTGACGACTTTCAAAACATTCAAACATTCGCCACCCAGCACCTCCTAGGGCTTCCATCGAATACTTCTCACCCTAGTACACATGTCCACAGCTTAGATACGGGGGTGTCAAAGCTGAGGCAGAGTGACTCTCCTTTGTCTCTGCAAAAGAGAAGTGAGGCCCTCGAGTCTGTAGAAAGCCTTAAGAAAACAAACAAACAAAACTCTTCTGAACTAACTCAGCGGATTGACAAAACAATTAACACCCAGGCCGGGCCAGGTTCCTTAAAGGCTAGGCTGTAGGGAGCCTGAGCCCAGGCATTAAGAGGCCATGCCTCATAAACTTTAAATTCTTGCACATGGGTTTATTACTGGCTGGCTAACTGCAACTGAGCCAGCCTGTAAAAATGTTAACCTGGGCAGGGCCCCAAATCCAATTCCGGCTCCCTAAGGAAGCTCTCTGGCTAACCAGATCTCTGCCAAGCCCACCTCCCCGCCCCCGCCCCCATTGTCACATTTTCTGCTGTATTCTGAGAGCAGGTATGGCTTTGAGCTGTGAGTGTCTTATCTTCTTACTGAAGCAAACAATCTCAGATTAGCTGTCACTTCGCTTGGCTCGAGGCTGTATGGGGAAGTGCAGCTGGAGGTTTTGATTACATGGTAGAGTTGGCCAGTGCTTCCCTGGTGATGTCACGGATTTCTAACCTTTCTGAGGAAATTCTGCCTTCTCGGATGTCTGGTTTACGGTTGTGAGAATAGTAGGTTTGTGCCAAGAACACACCTGGTTTAAAAAGCTAAGAGTGGGCTAATGTGCCTGTCGGGGCCTGAGTTGGCCCTGCAAACTCTACTCTTGGGTGCATTTTTCCCTGGAAAGGGGAAGTCACTTAGGTAAAAGCCCAGGAGTCTGCCTCTTAACCCGTCGTGGTGGCACACGCCTTTAATCCTCGCACCTGGGAGGCAGAGGCAGGCGGATATCGGTGAGGCTGGTCTACGAAGACTATCCAGGACAGCCAGAGCTGTGACAAGGAGAAACCCTGTCTCGAAAAACCAAAAAGAGATAAGTAAATAAATAGAATACAATACATGGCTCAGTGGCAAAATGAGGCCTTGGGTTGATACTTAGCAATGTAAAACTAAATTTTAATTTTTTTAAATAAATGAAACTCCCCTGACAACAACAGAAATATGCAGGTCTCATTCCTCAGTATATTTCCTCAGTTGCTGCTAAATGTCTTACTTCCGACCCTAGCTCCCCATTCTTGAAACAAGGCCCTGGATGGGACAAGGTTGAAAGGGTTATCTTGCGGGTACATACAAAGCCTCAAGTTCGCCCGAACAACCAGCACTTTCCATGTTACAGTCCTCCCTCCTTGCCTCTGGTTATGAATATTACAAGCGGCTGTGATGTTGAGCTCAAAGACATGATCTGGTATAATTAATGCTTTGTTTGTGTGCGTGCCTTCCTCTTCAAAGCCCTTCTACAACTCTGAGCTTGCTCTGCCCTCCTAGCATTCCCTTGAAGCAGGTAAGGTGGATGTTAAACACTTTGGGGTTTTAATCTAGAGTTGGAACATAAGAAACCCGATAGCAACACCCTGCCCAAAGTTTTCGACATGGAGAAGCAGAGGCTCAGCTTCCTGGTTTTAATTTGCTCAGCAGCTCATAAGCATCTTCAAGGCACCCAGACAGAACAGAACTTTTACTTCCCCTGGCCTGCCCAAGGCCCTGTAAGCCCATTGGAAAAAAGCAAGGCTCCTTTGTGAGATTGGGTCTCATCCTGTGACCCTGGCTAGCCTGGAACTATCAGGCTGGCCTTAAACTCACAAGAAGTCTGCCTGCCTCTGCCTCTCATACCCAGCTGGTCAACCCATTTTACAAAAGAAACTCCAGTGGCTGTGGTTTTATCACAGTCATCGTTGCAGAGCCCAGCTAGGATTTGAATGAACGTATGGAAGAAAGGATCAGAATTCTGGGTTTTGACTCTCACAGCCACCAGTCACAATCCCTACTCCTGTGGGCACTTAGTCTTGGTTGGTTGGTTGGTTGGTTGGTTGGAGACTTTCTCACTGTGTAACCCTGGCTGCCCTAGAATTCACTATTTAGATCAAGCTGCCCTTGAACTCGCAGAGATCCACCTGCTAAGGTTAAAGGTGTGCACTACCATGCTCAGTTAGTCAGATATTTTTATTGTAGGATTTTCCACAGGAAAACCATCTCTAAGAGTCCTAGTATTAGGAGCTTTAGCAGAGAAGTTAGTCTGGAAGGAAGGGAACAGACCTGTTCCTATTCTAGACCCTCCCGATGGGGGATCCCTCGTCCTTCACGTGTGATCTGAGAGCAGAGACAGAGGTGAGAGGTGGGAATTTGTAGGGTATGAGTGCAGTGGTCAGAAGTAATGGACCACAGCCACCTTATCCATCCTTGATATCCGAGCAATTGAGAGAAACAGTTTGATGACATGGGTCACAGGCACTCAGGACTTCATTGTGACCCAACCCCCTCAGCTGTCTCCAGCGCTTAGGAAGCCTTTGGGTAAGATTGAAAGCTAAAATCATAGGAGGCTTCAAGGTTCACTAGTGAGCTTGACTGAGCCTGACTTGGTTTCCAGATGACCGTGTTTAGCTCAGCTTTTGGTATAAAAGCCACCCTTTAGAGTTGCTTCATTCCCTCAGTAAACATGTAAATGGTAGCTGTGAGTTTCAGGGTCTGTTCTAGAACCGTACCTAAAGCAGTGAGTGAAACGGAGCCCCTGTCTTTGAAAGCTTCCAGGCTGGGGTAAACTGTATTTCAGTGCTACGGCTGCCAACAAAGCAGGTGTTGGTACCTTCCCCTTAGACATAAAATGGACTAACTGAGGCGGTCAGCAGTAAGTCCGGGATATAAACTCTGATTGGCTGCCTCCATAGCCCAAGGGGATTCCATAGCCCCATAAATCTGCCTCAGAGGAATGAATGGTAGGGACCTGGGGTTTGGAGCCCAGCCAGCTGCCTTCCTCGCTCGGTAGAGGGGAGGGCTTGTTGCTGAAGACTCTGCCCGGGATCAACCATCCATTGTGTCAGGGGAGCAGGTCTCAAACCTCTAGTCACCTCCTCTCCCAGCACTCTGTTCCTAGGTTACCCAGGAGGGTGTTCTCACCTCCCATACTGCATCAGGAAGGCATCTTAGAATGGACACCGAGTAGCTAGGGCCAGAAGCTAAAGTTTTTTTTGGAACATTTGGAGGATGGTTGGGATAGGAGCAGGAAAAAGCCTCCCCTGCCAAGATGAGTGAGGTTTCTGTTCAGACTTGCTGTTGAAGAATAACACACATTGAGGGCTGGCAAGATGGCAGCGGTTAAGGGTCTCGGTGATGAGACCAGTGACCTCAGTTTGGTCCCTGAGACCCACATGATGGAAGAGTTTAACCATTCCTGCGGGTTGTCCTCTGCCCTCCATATGCATACCGGGTCACGTGCCTTTCCCTCTTCCCCCTGCCATAACTAACTAGATAAAAGTGATTTTAAGAAAAGAATATGTTGCGCTAAGTACCAAAGTAACTATTGACACCACCAGCACAAGCTGCCTGTTTACCAGCACACAGACCAAGATGGCATCACCAGTAACTCAGATGCCCCTTGCCTTCCAACACCCTTCTCTTAAGATAACTACTGTTGTGGCTTCTTACACCGTAGGTTAATTTACCTGCATTAGAACTTTATATATGAGTCCTAGTCAGGCGTGCTTTACTCTCCCTGTAACCTCAGTACTCAGGAACTAATAGATCTATATGATCTTGTCTCAAAAGACAAATAGGCCAATGAGATGGCCCAGCAGATAAAGACATCTACTGCCAAACTTGAGTTCAGTTCCTGGAACACACGTGGTAGGAAGCAAGACTTTACAACTGCAAGTTGTCCTATGACCTGAATGTGTGTGCACATGCTGTAATGCTCACACGCGCACACACATGAACTAAATAAGTAATGTAATAATAAGAAACAGAGAGGAAAGTTCATTTAACCTGGGAGTGGTGATGTGTGGCTGTAATTCCAGCACCGAAGGCAAAAGCAAAGGAGAATCCTGAGTTCAAGGCCAGCATGAACTGCATAGTGAGACCTTGCATTAAAGAAGGTATCAGATATTTGCTCTTGTGTCTGGCGTCTTTCCTTGCCCATACCAAGATCCTTTCTATGATTCTGGGTGTGAGGGCAGTTGAGTCTCACCGTTGTACTCCATTACGTGGACATGTGGTTCTGCAAGTCTCTCGATGAGCCCTTAAGCGGTTTCTGTCCGTTCCTTGGCAGTTAGGAGTAGTATTCTGTACCGCCTTTCTCCCTTCCCTCTTCCCCCCGCCTCTTTGCTCTTACTGGGATGATCAGAGTCTTGTGTGTGCTAGGCAGATTCTTTGCCACTAAGCTGCGACTCCCTATTCCCTCATGAACATTTTTTCAAGACAGGGTCTCATAATGTATCCCTGGCTGGCCTGAAACTCAGTACAGACTGGGCTGACCTTGAACTCATAGAGCTCTAACTGCCTCTGCCTCCCAAGTGCTGGGATTAAAGTCGTGAGCCACTGTGCCTGGCCCGTGAATGTTCTCGTCCTCTGCTGAATTCATTTGCTGGGTTGACCCGGGGTCACCTGTGCACCCCAGTACCGTGTGGTCGTGAATCAAGCTGATGTTGTCCTCTGTCCTTCAGTAGGTGTCTTCTGGATGCTCCTGCCCTCCCAGACTGGTTTCTCATCTGGCCTAGTGGTAAAGAGGCAGCAGATTTTTAGTATGTATTTGGCCTGTGCCTTGGAAGAGACTCTCTTGCTACTGTTTGCTGTTAAGCTAAAGGTTGCTCCCTTTCCTCCAAAGTAGGAAGGAAGGCTGTCTTAGTCGCTGTTCTGTTGCTGTAAAGAGAGACCATGGCCGAGGCAGCTTCTAAAAGACAGCATTTAATTGCTTATAGTCCCAGAGGTTAGTCCGTGACCATCATGGTAGGGAGTGTGAGGTCAGGCAGCAGGCATGGTGCTGTAACAGTAGCTGAGAGCTTATATCTGACCCATAAACAAGAGGCAGAGAGAGAGACTGGGCCTGGTGTGTGCTTTTGAAACCTCAAAGCCCATTCCCAGTGGCTCATGTCCTCCAACAAGACCACACCTTGTAAACCTTTCCAAACAGTTCCATCAACTGGGAACCAGACATTTAAATATGAGCCTATGGGAATCGTTCTCATTCAAACCATCACTAAGCCTGAGGGGAGCCAGGCATTGTGGCAAATGCCTGTAATCCCAGCACTCTGGGAGGTAGAGGTAGGTGGATTGCGGTGAGTTCAAGTCCAGCCTGGTCTACAAAGCAAATTCAGGACAGCCAAGGCTACACAGAGAAATCCTGTCTTTAAAAAAACAAATACAAACAAGCAAACAAAAAAACTTGACAAGGGCTGTGGCTTTTTAGGGAGAGATTTTTTTTTTTATCCTGGCCAGAGGCAAAGGAGGGCAGCAGCTTTCTCATTTTGCCCCATGGTCAAATCAAGTTTACCGTCCCTCACTACAGAAGCAGCTGAGTGTCTGAGATCTAAAGCCAACCTGAAATGGTCATTCGGCCCACAAATGCCTGGGCATGTTCTTAGTGTGAGGTATTCAGAGGCAAGGAAGACTTAGAGCTTCTTGTGAGCGCAGCTGGTCAATCGCCAGCCGGGTGTAATTGCTGATCATCATCAACTCCTACCCCCGTGTCCCACCCCATGTTAGACAGGCTTTCACCGTGTAGCCGAGGCTAGTCCTGAGTCTCTTAACTTCCTTAGTGCTGGGATTACAGGTGTGTGCCAGGTACTGTTTTGGTCTTGGAATACATTAGTGAACAAATGTACAAAATGCTAGACAGGCAGAATAAGGATTGGAGTGGGATAGGAACTGAGACTTGAAGAGAATACTGTGGAGTCACTAGGAAGGGGACCCATGGGAAGTGATGTCTTAGCTAGAGGATAGGAAAGAACTGGGCTAGAGTATTGGACACGAGAGATGACAGGGCATGTTCCTGCAGGTAATGGCTTGGGTTCCAGGACTTTAAATGCATTTTTTAAAATAATGTACTTATGTACATTGGTGTTTTGCCTGCATGTATGTCTGTAAGGGCATCAGATTCCCCTGGAACTGGAATTACAGACAGTTGTGGGCTGCTGTATGGGTGCTAGGAGTTGAACCTGGGTCCTTTGGAAGACCAGCCAGTGCTCTTAACCGCAGAGCCACCTCTCCAGCCCCTAAATACATCTCATATGTCTGGTGAGTGTGAGGCGGGGAGGACAGTGAGAGCTGTCTAGGACTGTCTGAGCCGCAGCAAAGGCGGCCATACCCTCCTTGCTGTCTTCCTTTAAGGCAAGATACTGACCCTAATCCAGTGCCGCTGTCCCCCCTACACACACACGCACACACGCTTTGCTCTGCCCCACCCCCTTCTCCCTGGCTTTTCTCAGACCAGAAGACATTTTTTTGCATTAACCTTCACCCCTCACTTCATTGATTTGGGCAGAGGAACTGCCAAGAAAAGGTTCAAAATCCACCAGCCTAAATACCATCTCTTATTTTTATTACATGTATTTGTTTGTTGGGTGTTCATATGTGTACCTGGGCACATGAGTGGAGGTCAGAGGGCAACTTTTGAGTGCCAGGTCTCACCTTCCCTGGGATGCAGGGATCAAACTTGGTTTGCCAGGCGTGGTGGCAAGCACTTCCATCCACTGACTCGCTTGGCTCTGAGTGCCCCTTCTTGAGAGCTACTGCATTCCAGAATCACACTTTGTACTGATGTAATAAGCCCCATTAATCCTCCTTTAAAAAGCTCCGGGGCGGGTGGAATTGGCCCCATTTAGCTGGACTGGAAACCTACGCTGGTAACTTTGTAACTCGCCGAAGGTGGTCTACTGGAAAGTTGTACAATCAGGCTCTGAACACCCGGAAATAGAACCACGTGGGAATCCAAGTGGTAAGGGAAAGCGATTCCGAAGTCCCCTGGCCCCAGACGAGCTAGGGGAAGATTGGAAATAGTTAACTTCTGAATCAAGAGCCTTGAATTCCTGTTCCCTCCCCTGGCTTGTGTTAATCACCAGGAACTGGACTGGTGGGGGCGAACACTTGTATCCGACAGCTCTGGCGTCTCCTTTAGGAATGGGGGGTGGGGTTCAGATACCAGGCCTGACAGGGGTCAAGCTGACGTTCTTAGCAGCTGTGGCCACTGGCTGCTGTTCATCTTCTGCTTCTCTCCTCCTTGGCCCTGGGTAGTAGAGCTTGAAGCCCCTCCTCCTTTTCTCCTCCACTACACAATTCTAGAACTCATGGTTTTGGGTTCCTGGGAGCATCAACATCAGTGGCCCTACAAATTACCGTAGCTGCCCAGTGTGCCAGCTGCAGCTAGCCTGGTCCTGCCGAGCTGCTCAGAAATACAGTATCCCAGGAAAACAAGCCCAGCAAACAGCTTTCGTTCTCTTTGACCAGTTCTCTAAACTCACAGCTTTGTCTTTGTCCCTGACTAGCATCAAAGGAGAAGGCTCAGGGCCACACAGCCAGTTAGTGGGAGAACCTGACTCAGTGAGGAGAGACAGTGGGTTGCTACCCCTCAGGGCTTGAATGGAGAGCTCGAGACTGAGGAGGTGTAATTGAAGGCCTTCCTTTCCCTCTTTAGCCTCCGGATCCCATCTTTGCTCATTTGAGAGTGCTTACGGTCCAGGCATTGTGGCACATGCCAGGGAGCCTGGAAGCTAGGCATGATGGTTCATGCCTGTAATTGTAGTACTCAAGAGTCTGAGGCAGGAAGATTGTGGGGCAGAGCGGCCTGCTCTACATAGCAAGACATAAATAGACATAAATACATAAATAGACTGCCTCAGAGGTCTGGCTAGCTCAGTGGTAGAGTGCATGATTAGCAAGTCTTTGATCCCCTAGAATTATGCCTATAGGGGTACATGTACATATTTCTAAAAAGACTCTCTTAATTCTTGAGGCAGAGTATTGCTTTGTAACACAGGCTAGCCTGGTACTGGAGGCCTTCCTACCTTTGCCTCCTGGTTGGTAGAATTACATGCATGTCCTACCAAGCCTGGCTTCCTTTCTCAAACATGAGGACCACAGCACCTTGCCTGATCTATCTTCTGTTGTTACTGTTACATGTTACATGTGTGAGCGTGCACGTGTGCCATAGCAAGTACTTAGAGGTCAAGGGACAGTTTGCAGGAGCTGATTCTGCATGTAGGTCCTGGGTATTAAACTTGGGCTATCAGGCTTTGTGGCAGGCGCTCACCCATCTCACTGTATTTGGTCATCTTGCAGAGAAATAAGAAATGTCATCTAAATTGAGCCTGAAGCACAGGTCTGTCATCCTGGTGCTTGAAGCTGAGGTGGGAGGATCACGAGTTAATACCAACCTGGACTGTATGACAAGATCATGTTCCCCGTGTCCCCAAATTCCTTTAGATTCTTGTGAAGCTGGTCTAGAGGGACAGACCTGTGGTACACAACCTGGACACTTAAGGGAAAACAGGACACTCACCCCAAACTGTGATCTGAGGCAAGTTCCTCTTAAGGCTCAGCTTCAGACCTGGAGGTTGAGAATGCCTAGGCCACGAGGACATAAGACTCTGCTTACATAATTAGAGAGACGGTTGGAGGGTCTGCTGAAGGCTCCGTGCCCCCGGCACATCCTGAGTAGCCTGCTTCAGTCTGGCTGCGGGCTGAGCTGCCTTTACAGGACAAGCCCTATCTTGTACCTTCATCCATGGGGTAAATACCTGCTTGTGGGATCCCCACAGACAAGCCAGAACAGGACGCCAGGTCCACACCCTTCCCCTCTCCCTATGGAGTCCCTCAGCCCAGTTTCCCAACAGACTCCCAACCCCTTGTTTTTTATGGTCTTTGCCCCATTCCAGAATTTTCTTGCAGTCCCCAGCTTGGTCTTAACCCTACTCCCACTGTTTCATCCCTGCCTTTGGCCTCTGTGCCAATCATTTGCATGTTTGGCTGATAATCAAAATTCCCTGGGGAGTCTTTAATGTGTTAATCACCTGCCCCCATTTATGTTGTTTTATATTTATATAAGACTGGGTGGTTTTGTTTTTTAAGATTTATTTTATTTACAATCACGTATATGTTTTTGTGTCTGTGTGTGGGTATGTGCCGGAGCCTTTAGATCCTGTGGAGCTGGAGTTACGGGCAGTTGTGAGCCTCCTGATGTGGGTGCTGGAAGCCAGACTCAGATTTTTGGGAAGAGCTCTTCACTGCTACTGTCTCTCCAACCCCTGAGATTTTTAATTAATCCACATGCATATGTTCCTTGTAGATTCAAACATCTTTATAGGAAAAAGTGCAGCACTTTCTACGTGACAGGCGTGGCTCTAAGCGCTTGGTATGTACTAGCTCATTAAAGTCTCAAACACTGAGGCAACAGAACTGAAGTCGATTAAGTGACACATACTCTCACACACACCCTGCCCCAGGTCATGCTTGATCTTAGTAGACACAGAGTTTGGGCTTAGCAGCCATGACTCCCTGTCAGTAGCAGCAAATCATAAATAAATTCAGGGTGGTTCTCTTTCCTGGCTACTACTTGCTATGGGCAAGCACAGTTAGTGGGTTAATACAGTCCTGTTTTGTAGACCTTTTTAATTTTTTTTTAAGACCTTTTCTTTGTGTGTGTGGACAACGTGCTGGAGTCAGGTTTTCGAAATCTTTGCAGTGTGGGCACCGGGGATTGAGCCTGGGTCGTCAGTCTTGGCAGCAAGCTCATTTCCTGGCTAAGCCATCTCCATGGCCCCGTTGTAGATCTTTTTCTGTACAAAGACGTGAGCACACATAGAGGAATTTTTGAACAACTGGACTATGTCATGCGTACACGTTACTGTACAGCTTGCTTTGTTAGCTCAGAGATGCAGGCATCTTTCCAGATTGAGAAACACACATCTATCTTGATTTAACCACTCTGGAGTCTTCCAGTGGTGGATGGGACATGATTTATTTGAGCCAGCCCTCTGTTTTTATCTCTTACAGATGTGGTGGTAGGAAGGAGTTAGCACGAAAATTGTGAAGTGTTTAGATTTTAAAAAAGCTATCAGGAGTCGCCTTATTAGGAAAGACAGCAGCCGAAAGATGACAGAGTGAACTGTGCGTCTTAACCCCAGCCAGACAAACAGCTTTTTACGGCCAGACTCTGCTGCGAGTTTTCACAGTAAACTTTTTTTTTAATGACTCAATTATATGGATGTTTCAAAAGCGTCCAAAATCGCCAAAAATCAAGATAGTTTAAAATTGTGTGACTGAGAAGTAAACTGCCAAGTGTATTCATGCCGGCATCATCTCCCGAGACTTCTCAGAGCTTGAGAGTGTGGTTCAAACAGAGCAAGAAAGAAAATGTATTCTCCTCCCCCCCCCCCCAATTTTTTCTTTAGGCTCCTGCCTTTTGCTCAGTAAAAGTTGGTTTCCGTTCTTAAGGCAAACACTCACTTCTGGTCTTATTTTTCCCTTGAAAGAGATTTATATATTCTTTCTTAATCCTAGATAGTGCTGAGGTAGACAGTCTCTCGCAGGCCACTGAGGTAAAGGGTGCATTCCAGAAAGCCTCAAATAATTCAGAACACCCATGATTTGAGACGCATGTTTCCATATGAGCAAATGTGAACTGTGTGCATGGCTCGGGGCAGCTGGAAGCTTTACAGCCCCGCAGTCTCTGCAGCTTAGCAATTGTGTGACTGAAAAGAAATTTGGGATTTGTAGGTTTTGTTTTGTTTTTTTAAGATTTATTTTCTGTGTTTTTTAGGAAAACCAAAAGAGAGCATCAGATCCCTAAGAACTAGAGTTACAGATGGTTGTGAACCACCATGTGGGTGCTTGGGAACCAGACCCAGATCCTCTGCAAGAGCAGCAAGGACTCTTTCCCCTCTGAGCCATCACTCTAGTCTTCTCACACAAGGAATTTGTCTGTCTTTAAACTTTGCACACAAGTGGGAACTTTGTGGAATCGTTTCAAATTTCTATAATTGAGGTTTACGTAAAGTATGTCAGTAGTATGACATGTAATCCCAGCATCGCTGGACCTGAGTTGAATCTGTTTGTTCACTTACTAGCTGTGGCTCTTTGGTCAGAGTGCTTAACTAGTTTCTGCACCTTAGCTTCTTATTTGTAAAATAGAGGTATCAGGGACCAGAGAGATGGCCCGGCCATTAAGAGCACTGACCGTTCTTGTAGAAAATGCAGGTTCAATTTCTAGTACCTACATGATGGGGTTCACAGTCATTCTTAAGGAGCTCCAGTGCCCCTTCTGATCTCCATGGGCACCAGACACAGTGTTAAGGCTGCAGACAAGTTAGATAGTGTCCTTTCCAGAGGACCCTGAGGTTTACTCTTCCCAGGCAGCTCCGCTTGCCTACGAGTGGGTCTTTGCAGCTGGGCTCTGCTTACTCCGGCAGGGAGGGCCCTAATGAATCTAGTCAGCTTCAGGAACTTCCTGAAGGTAACTTGAGTTGTTTACCTTCCTGCTCAAGGAGCTCCCCTGAAGGATGGAATGTTTTGATCCAGGAGACTGTTACACAAATGGATGCCTCTGTGAGTCTATGTGTGTATCACTTGCGTGTGAGTGCTGGTGGAAGCCAGGTGAAGGCGTTAGAATCCGAAAACCAGAGTTACAGGAATGTGAGTGCTCTGTAACTGATGACCTGGAACTTCTGATCCCCATCTCCACCTCCTAAGTTCTGGGTTATAGGGGCACACCACCCTTGTCCAGCGAGATTTTTAGTTTTTCACCCTAAAATCAGTGGCACATGATTTGACGGAGTTTCAAACCAGAAGAGGATGTCATTTCGTTTTCTCAAACACTGTTGCATTTTTTAAGAAGGCTCCTTTTTGTTTGTTTTTGTCGTTGTTGTTTTTTTGTTTTGTTTTGTTTTTTCACCTGTTCTCCCAAATTCATCTCCCTTTATTTCCGTCCAAGTCTTTCTTGAGGTGTGGCACATCAGGTGCAGTGCCCAAGGCCAACTTTCCCAGTTTCCCAGTACTTTTAGACTACGAAGCTGGAGTGTGGCTCCAGGCTTAGGGCTTCAAGTGACTTCAGGCTTTCTGCAAGGTCAGGTTAGGGCAAATTGTGCAGAAATGAGGGCATTCTGCTGCCTAGGCTCACTCTAGCGTAGATCCTGCAGGAGCTCATCGCCTTTGTTTATAAAGCCACTGCTGGGAGGGCGTGCCTTCCTCTGCAGCTCCAGCCTTGGCACACGACCCCTTCAGGTGTCCAGAAGACAGCGTCAGGTACACCTCCAGCACCTCGCGCTGGACGTCCGTCCTGTCCACTATGGAAGCTCTGGAAAAGAAGCACACCCCAAAAGTGTGCTGGAGACTAACTTCAGAGAAGCAAGTGTGGGGATGGAGCTCCCAGCATGCCCTAGGGCAGCTTCTGGATCAATCAAGAGCACTGGGGTTCCCAGCCGCCTGCGTACTGGCCTGCATTCCCAGCATGCTTTTCTGTCCTTCCCCATTAGACTGCTCAGTTCCAGTCTTGCTCATCGTTCTTTTCACTGCCATCTTTTTGTTTTTGTTTTTTTAATTCTCCTCTTGTCTTCAGGGTTAGTATATAGAAGCATGTGCCACCACAACCAGCCATCGTGGTATTTCTTTGTTTGGAAGATGCCTAATGGTTAGGGTTCAAAGCCAGGGAACCTTCTTGGTTCCGGGGCTTGACTCCATCTCTCATTATTTGTGCAGTGTGAAACTATTAATATTGTATAATTGTTGGACGGGTACTATAAATGGCTCTTTGTGACCTTTTCTCTTCTTTGTAGAGCACTGTTTTCCCTTGGGGGGGTTTCTTTTATAGTATTTGAGGCTATAGTTTAGACACTTCAGTGCCTGTAATGCAGCCTAATTAAGCATTTCATTAAAAGGTTATTGAGCCCTTCAATTTTCTCCTATTCGGGCAACAGACTTGAGTATCCTCGAAAGTCTGGGTTTTTTGTTGTTTTTTTGCTTTGGTGGTGGTTTGGTTCGCTTCGGTTTGGTTTGGTTTTGCTGCCGCATGTGCTATGATTTCTGGCACCATACCTGGCTTACTTATGGATTTTTTTTAATTGATAGAAAAGTGCCAGTTCCCATTCTCCCTTGTCCCAGCAGTGTATAGCAGTGCCTGGCTCTCCGGTAGTAGTCCCTAACACTTGGCCTTTTAATTAGTATTTCTGTGTGTGTTCGTGCGCGCGCGTGTGTGCGTGTGCGCGTGTGTGCGTGTGCGAGTGTGCAGCTTTACTTAGGAAAATCCCAGGGTCTTTCCAGCCAGTTCCACGTGCTTTCCGCTGAGCTCCCTTATCCTGTCTCATTCAGAAGATTGTTTGCTTTATGAGGCAGATACAAGACACACTGGAACAGAGGCTTTGAAGGCACTCTCTCCTGCCCCTCTCATGGCTGCCTCTCATGGCTGCCCCGTGGCCATGCCCTGATCAAGCAGGGAAACTGGCGAGGAGTGATCTTTGGGTCTTTGGTCCTCAGAGAGATGAGTCTAACATAACTGAAGCTATGTACCACCTTCCTGTTAGGGCTGAGAAGTCAAATCCCCCTTTCAGCGGTGTTTCCTTGGGGCTGGGAGGGAAGGGGGTCTGGGCCTTTCTGATCTAAGGAGAAGCAGACATCTATCAGTTTGCATAAATCTATTTAGAAAGCGTCCTTTCTTCCACAGATCTAGTTCCCCAGAGACCAGACTCTTCTTGCCCAAGTTTTATAGTGGTGTCAGTTTTAAGATCTGAGGCCAGGCTTCACAAAATGGCTTTTAAAAAGGAGTTTTGAACCTAAGCCAGGGACCTCAGGTTCCATTGAGTGTCTCCTATCAAGAGTAGAAACTCGGGCTTCGATCTTTTTGGTTCTGCTGAAAGTTGTCAGTTTCCCTGGGTCCAGTGGGCAAGGCTTCCTCAAGTTCATTCCCCTTGTCCAAATCCCTGTGGGAAAAACAGGCTGCAAGCAGTCAGATGACCGAGGCCTCAGGTGGGTGTGGAAGCCAGGACTATGTTTAGGCCTTTGTTCTCCAGTCTTAGAGTTTGAACCATTATGTCATGTGTCCATTGGTGCTCATCAACTCACTACAGAAAGAGTGTGACACAAGCCCATTCATGCCACCGGGGTGTCAGCTAAAGTGTGTGGCCTCGCAAAGCTACCACAGCCAGGAACAGGCATCTTCTCTCTCTGAGGAAGGTGAGGCCAAAGTAGGATGAGACCTGCTTTTGGGATGAGCTTTCTCCTGAGATGGTGGCACAAAGCCACAGGTTCCAGGAAGCGCTGGGAAGGAAGTTGTAATGATCTGCCCTCCGGGCTTAACCTCTCAGCGGTTTCTCCATGATGCCTGACTGGCAAAGAAAATGACTCATGTTCTCACAGAACTCGTGTTCTCCCAGCATGTCTGTGAAATGTCCGTCTTCCGCCTCCCACAGCGAGCCGGAGCCCCCCCACCCCCCAAACAGCCCTTTCCAGAGGCAGACTGAGCCGGTTTTTTCTGTGTTCTTGGGCACTGGGCAGCTGCCTCTCCCTTCTGTACTTGTTCAGTCGCAGCTAGCGCTTTTAGATCGGGAGGTGTATTATTTTCTGTGGTTTAGCAAAGATTAGCTCTGGAGAGGGTGAGTACTGGAGAGATGTTCCAGGGGTTATGAGCGCCGGCTGCTCTTACAGAGGACTCAGGTTCAGTTCTGGGCAGCCATGTGACTGTTCACAACTGTCACTAGCTGCAGTTTCAGAGCATCGAGTGCCCTCTTCCGGCCTCTGCTGGCACTTTGTGCACTTGTGCGTTCAGGCAAAACACTCCTCCACATAGAAAATTTAAATCTTTTTAAAAATAAAAATTCCAGCTGGGTATGGTGGCATACACCTGTTGTCCGAGTACATGAAGGCCGAGGTAGGAAAATTACGAGTTTAAGTCCAGCCTAGCCTACGTAGTGAGTTCATGGGCAGCCTGAGCTCCATAGCAAACCTTATCTCAAAAAAGAAAGAGGGGACCAGAGAGATGGCTTGGTGGATAAGAGTGCTTGTTCTGCAAGCATGAACACCTGAGTTTTGAACCCCCACATAAAAGTGTGTGTGGCGTGGTTGTGTGTGCCTGTAACCTAACCAGCATTGAGGGTGGAGACCGGCTGATCCTGAGGGCTTGATGTCAGCCTGTTCAGTAAAAGACTCTGTTTTCAAGGCAATAAGGTAGAGAGCGAAAAGGCACCTGATTATTGATAGTCACATGCATGCTTATGAGCACACCCACGCTTTCACCTGTATGGACCATGCACATACACATATACAACACATGGGTTGGGGGATAGAAACCAGGACAGATAGAGACACCTTGGCTAGTTGTGCATACTGTTGACGGCTTCTCCTGGACCAGGCACGCGTTATTGTTCCCGGCTTTCTAGATCAGTAAACTGACCATCCGCACGCTCACACCGTCTGCCTAGGCATGCGGTTGATAAGCAGCGTGTGTAGAATAGTCTTTATCACACACCGCCTTCAAGATTTGAAATCTGTTCTGATGCCTTCTAGTGGTTGGGGCTCTCTCTCTCTCTCTCTGAAGCTGTTTCCTGGGGGCAGATCAGGGAACCTCCCATCCCCGAACCCCTACAACTTCTTGTTTATTACCGAATCGTTGGGTTGGGAGCTGTCATGCATATCTTGCAGGTGATATACTTCCCAGGACTGGGGAGGAAAACGCTTAGCTGAGTGTCTCCATCACAGTGGGCGTTTGAAGCATGTCCCTGCCTGACTGGATTCCTGCCCCTGGGTTGTGTTCTGCTTCCTGCTGAAAGTGGGTTGGAGCTGAGGCGCCTTGAATATGTAGTCTGCAGGGTAGGCCAAGACATCATCATAGTGCATGACGGCTGGCTGCTTGATGGTGGCACTGTCCCCTCTGAGCATAGGTGGACGGCCTGGACACTGAGATGCTAGGGCCCAGCGCCATGTACCAGAGCAGAAATGCCAAGGCTGAGCAGCAGGGTGTGCTGTATGCTCCTTGGGGGTAGAGATAATAAATTTTGGTTTTGTTATTTTTTTCTCCTTTCCCCCCCCCTCCCTTTTACTCACTCCTTGTGTCCTTGTGGGTATGGCTGATTTCAGAGTTTGGGGGGCTGAAGACTTCTGAGTATTGAGGGAGTCATTAGTTCCCGCCGGGTAACTGGAGGAGTGAGACAACTGCTGGAGAGAAAGAAATCACTGGCACACCTGCGCCAGCCGGAGGCTGTCTTTTGGTTCAGGGACAGGGAGAGGAAAGTGACAGTTAAGTTTTTGTGTTTGTTGTTGTTCTGAGATAAGAACAACCTTATCTCAGGGATAAGGGATGCCTTCAACCCACATTGACAAGACACTGAACTCCTGCCTGCCCTGCTTCCACCTCCCACATGCTGGGGTTGCAGGCATGATACCGTGCCTGGCAAATATTGTCAGCGTTCTGAATAACTGACACAGTCAGCACCGTGGGAATCCAGAAGCGTCTGTGATAAAAAAAAGTCTTATCTTTGTCACAGCTGCAGGGTTCTCTGCCCAGAAGCCTATTTCTTTTCTTGAGTTGCTTTTCAGAGAATTTTTTTTTCAATTTTTTATTGTTGTTTTTCCATTTTATTTGGGAGGGGGGTGCCCACAGAGGCCAGAAGAGGCTATCAAGTCCCTTGGAGCTGGAGTTAGAGATGTTTGTGAGCCGCCTGAATAGATAGATGCTGGCATCTGAACTCCACTTCTTCTAATTGGTTGGCTTGTAACCACTGGGCTATTTTTCCAGCCCTCGAATAGAGTTTTCATAGTGCATATCTGGCCAGGAGGTAGGAAGTGCACGCCTTTACACCAACACTCAGAGACAGAGGCAGGTGGATCTCTGAGTTTGAGGCTGACTAGCCTGGGCTATCGAGTGAGTTTCCGGGGAAACCAAAGGTACACAGGGAAACCCTGTCTTGATACCCCCCCCCCAAAAAAAAGGTGCTTATCTGGACTAGGTAGGGGTATAGCTCAGTGACAGAGTTTTTGCCTAACATATATGAGGTCCTGGTCAATCCCTATTGCCACCAAAAGGAAAAGAAAAAAGAAAGAAAAAGAAAGTCAAAATAAGTGCTCAAGTACAAATGTGAACATTGTAGCGGGGAAGCACATCGCTCTAACGTGTGTTAACAATCTATCCTAGGCTCTTTTCATGTAGCCTACACAATGAGAACACCCATCTCTGAGAGCTTGTTTGTTTTTTGAGAGCTGGGCAATCAAATCCAAGGTCTCTTGTGCTAGGCATGTGCTTTTTTACCACGGAGCTAGGTTCCCTGCCTTTCTCGCAGCCTTCTGTAGTGTCTGGTTTGTCCTTTGCTGTTTTGTTTTGTTTTTTTTCTGTCCGAAGTTGCCTTTGCCCTACATGTCATTTCAAATTCTGCTTCCTTTGTTTCGTAGCATAAGAATGTCCCTGTATAACTTTAAAACTCTAAAAGTATCACTTTGCTCAACTGAATACACAGCCCAGGGAGTGTGTCTCTGTTTAAGGTGATTTAGTCTTTGTATCAGTCATTTCTGGTCTTTCTAGGGCTAAGGCAAAGCAGATTTTCTCAGGTGAGCCTGCAAAAGTGTACAACAGAATAAAAGACAGGGCCCTCCATGGATCTCAGGGCTCCGGGGATCCTCTGGAACGGAATCAAGCCCAGGCCCCTTTCTTCCCTTCCTCCTCCGAGCAGAGTGTGTCAGTCCAGGACTCCTCAGAGAGAAAGTCGTCAAGGAGGCAGGGCAGGGCCATTTCCAAGCAATCTCCACTCTACCCCCGCCCCCATCCCAGCCTTCCAGGGGGATCTGCCTGGATGCGTGCGCCCTGGGGCTCCCGAAAGCTGGCACTGGATGCCTGTGGGCTGCAGGTGGCTCATTATGGTTGTTAAGCCCTGCTGCCCCTTCCGCTGACTTCATCCGCCTCCGTAGGCTCTGCCGGTTTTCCAGCTTCACACCGTGGAATCATACTACAGGAAACCAAAATGTGTTGCCCTGGAAAATGCCTTGTGGATACAAATGTTTTTTTGGCTTTTTGTTGTTTGTTTGTTTTAGCAAAAGGCATTTAAGAAGCACCAAAAGAACCAGACATGGTGGTGCACACTTTTAATCTCAGTGCTTTCCCAGACTTGCTGAGTTCAAGGCCAGCCTGGTCTACAAGGCTATATGAGGAGACCTGGCCTTTTTTAAAAAACAAAACAAAAAGTGAAGGGATATATACCCAGCATGTGCAAGACCTGGATTTGATATTAGCATTGAAAATAAAGATGGGTGGGTGCAAGCATACAGAGACGGGAAAAGGCTCTTTTTACCCTCCCAGACAGTCCTCCTAAGTCAGGCAATAAATAACCTCTCCTTTCTGGAGACCAGGTCTTACAAAGTAAAGAAAGCTCACTGCAGTAGTTTGCTCCCTGGATTTCCGTCGCAACCTCCTGCCCCTGTATCTGCTTCCTTTGTCTTTCACGTCTCTGAACCGCACTGTTCATTGTGGAAGAAGGCCCAGCGTTCTTAACCTCTGATTTCTCCACGCTGTCCACAGAGGCTTCGCCTGTGTGTCACATGCTGAATGTGTTAATAAGCTTGTTTTTCTCCTTTTACTCTGTCTTTCATTACAGGGTCTGTCTGGACCACAAGCTCTTGTGTGTGTGTGGGGGGGGGGGTCTCTTCCCCAGAAAGCATGCATCCTGCCCTGTAACTGGCTTTGCTTCTCAGCTGCTGCTTCTTGAATCCACGCCTTGTTGCATGTGTCATTGCAAATGGGACGATGCCACAGTGTCTCCGTGTGGCTTTCGTGGTCTGCTGCTTTCGTGAACACCTGCCATTCCCAGTTGTAGCAACGACGAGTGGCAGCTGTGAACATCTTAACGTGCGCCTCTTTTTATTTATTTATTTATTTATTTATTTATTTATTTTTGTGGTGGGAATTGAGCGCAGGGCCTTGTGTATGTTAGACAGCACTCTACCGCTGAGCTACGTGCCCGGCCTTGTGAATACACTTTAACTTTTCTTCGGCTTTTATTTATTATTTAATGCGTACGGGTGTTTTGTCTGCACGAATGTCTGTGCACCACATGCGAACTTGTTCATGGAGACCAGAAGAGCGTGTGAGAGCTGCTTTTTCTAGAGTCATGTCGTGCGGGTGCTGGGAATTGAACCCAGATCCTCTGAAAGAGTAGCCAGCACACTTACAGCTGACCATCTCTCCGGCTGATTACTTGCTTTCGAGTTCCCAACAGCCTGGCATGAGCCATCTAGCTTCTCCATAGCCTCCCTCTAGGAGTGTGACTCCATACCAAAGGAATAGTATAGCATTTGCAAAGCCATGAGCTTGACCCCAGCGACACAGAGGAAAAGGGGTTGGGCTATGCCGGTGACCTGTAGTCGGTAACTACAGCTGCTGGAGAGGTGGCTCAGTGGTGAAGAGCCCTGGCTCTTCTCGGCATCCACGCGGCAGCCCACAAGCACCTGCAGTCTCAGTACCGGGGGGATCCAGTGCCCTCTCCTGGCCTTTTGGGCACTGCATGCATGTGGTGCACAGACAGACGCGCAAGCAAAGTGCCCCTACATGTAAAATGAAACTAAAGCAGTCGGGCTGGAGAGATAGTTCAGTGGCTTAGAGTGCACTGTTCTTGCAGGAGACCTGGGTTCAGTTCCCAACACTCTTTTGGACCAGGCAGTTTACGATCACTTGTAACCACAGCCCTGGGGCATCCGACTCCCTCTTCTGGCCTTCACAGGCACCTGCATTCATGTGGCGTGCACGTGCAAATGGGAAAAAGAAGTTTTAAATAATGGTAATAATGACTACAGTAGAAGTGCTGTCTGAGACTTGTACTCGGTAGTCCTTAATCCCGTCAAGGGACGGCTCTCTAATTCCCTCTTTCTCTTTTCCTCACAGTAGCATTGGCTGAATACCCTGGACATGAGCTGCATGGCTCTGACAACGGAGAAATCACTATTCTGAATAGTGGGACAGTCCAGGTGAAACGCCATGTCTGTCTTCAGGACAAAGGGGAGGAGGTACTGCCTTGAGGCTGCTGCTGCCCAGAGCCCTTCCTGAACTCCAGCCAACCAGCGCTGAGCACTGCTTATCCGAGCAGAGAAATGACTGGAGCTGACCAGTAGGGGGCGCAAGAGAGGCAGCCCGTGGGGCAGGGAAGAGGGGTGGGGCTGCCATCACCCAGCTCACCAGGCTTTAGTTCCTCCAGCACCTTACTTCCAGTTCGGTCCAGCTACAGACCATTTCAGCACAGGATTGCTGATCTTATGGACCTCTAGGATTTTTTTTTTTCCTTCTCTATGAAGCTCTGGCTATCCTGGAACTTGCTGTACAGACCAGGCTGGCCTCAAACTCACGAAGATCCGCCTGCTTCTGCCTTCTGAGTACTGGGATTAAAGGCCCTCACACCCAGCTTCCTGGTGTCTTTTAATTTTTGTATAGTCAAATGTTCAAAACTTTAAAATATTTGAAGCCATGTGTCAGGCAGTCTCTTGGTCTCCATCTGCTGGTAGCCCACTCACCCCTTTTGAGAAGAGAAGGGCAACCACTGTAAGCAGATTCTCTTCCTTCATAGTTTCCTTCCATACGTCATACACGTTTAGATAAATTATTCTCTGTGTATGTACAAACAACAACAAAGGCTTTTTTCCTCTTCTCTTTCCTTTTCCTTTATTGTTAGTATTGTATTACAATTGTTGCCAGGTATGGTGGATCTGTGGGTTCCAGACCAGCCTGGTCTACAAAGAGTTCCAGGACAGACAGGACTATCCCACAGAGAAACCCTGTCTGTAAAAACATAACAACAAAATTAAATAAAAATTGTTTGTTATTAGAGCCCGGTGTAGTGGCACATGCCTGTGATTCCCAGCATTCTGGGGAGGCAGAGGCAGGTGGATCTCTGTGAGTTCAAGGCCAGCGTGGTCTACAGAGCAAGTCCAGGACAGCCAACACTACACAGAGAAACCCTGTCTCTAGAAAGACAAAAAAACGAACAAAAAAAAAAATGTTATTACTGTTCTTTTGAGACAGGGTCTCATGTGGTTTAGGCTGGCCTCAGATTGCTATGTAGCCAAGGCTGACTTGAATTCCTGATCCTTCTGCGTGCTGGGATTATGGATGTGTGTCTCCACACCTGACTCCTTTGACCTTCCACGCAAAAGCTAACAGCATATCACATCTTTCCTTGGCAGAGAGGGAAGGCTGCAATGAGCTCCCCACCCAAACGCCTCTTACGGAGACGAAAAAGAGAGTGGGTGATGCCACCATTATCAGTCCCTGAGAATGGCAAGGGTCCTTTCCCTCAGAGGCTGAATCAGGTATGACAGTGCCTTCTGCCTGGGCAACCCTAGTGTGTTGTTGTCCAGAGGTCTAAGACTGAAGCTTCTTGCTGCTGGCGTGGGGTGGGGTCTAGGAGGCTGCTGCAGAAGGCTTCTTGCCACCAAGTGAGGCAGCTGTCATTTTATCTTGTTTCCAGCTCAAATCTAATAAGGACAGAGGCACCAAGCTCTTCTACAGCATCACTGGGCCTGGGGCAGACAGTCCCCCTGAGGGCGTCTTCACCATAGAGAAGGAGACAGGCTGGTTGCTCTTGACCATGCCACTGGACAGGGAGAAGATCGTCAAGTATGAAGTGAGTAACCTTTAGTACCCATTGTAGATGTGTTTTCCGAGGTAGGCCCGAGCCGAGGCCTGGCGAGCAGGGGACACCAGCTGACCCCAGACCTCTGTGCCCACAGCTTTTTGGCCATGCGGTATCCGAGAACGGTGCCTCTGTGGAGGAGCCCATGAACATCTCCATCATCGTGACAGACCAGAATGACAACAAGCCCAAGTTCACTCAAGATATCTTCAGAGGGAGTGTTTTTGAGGGGGTGACGCCTGGTGAGAAGATTGGGAAGGGGCTATTCTGGATCAGCCGGGTCCGGACCTAGTCGGGGATTAATTCCTAGAACTCATCCCATACACACACACACACACACTCTCTCTCTCTCTCTCTCTCTCTCTCTCTCTCTCTCTCTCTCATACTCATCCACCCCATGAGCCCTGAGCAAGCTTGGCCTGTTGCAAAGCTCCGGCATTCCCATTAGAAACCTTCCCAAAAGCTCTGGGCTCGGCCAGACTTGGGAGCTGCAAAGCTCAGGCTTGCATCCGGACTTTGTCATTTACTGGCCGTGACGTCAGGTGTGTTTCATGACCTCTGAGCCTCAATCCAAATGTGCATATCGACCTTGAAATATTATGAAGATTAGAAATAATGCATGCCGCTGAGGGCATAGCTCAGGGGCGGAGCACACGCCAGGTGCATGGTCACGCTTTGGGCACCAGCAGCACAGGAGAAAGAAAGCACACACATTGTGTGTAAGCTCCTGCTCCCATGGAGCTTGCGGCCCGAGGTTCTGCCACCACAGGGCAAGCAGCTGGAGCTGAGGGGTATGATTTACAGAAAGCAAAAGTAAGTTGCCATTGTTAGGGAAGAGAGGACTAGAAGATGAGGAGATAATACCATGCCTAGCTTTTTATTTATTTTTTTATTAAATTTTTATTTTTTATATTAATTACAGTTTGTTTACTTTGTATCCCAGCTGTATCCCCCTCCCTCAATCCCTTCCAATCCCATCCTCCCTCATCTCCTCCCTGCCCTTCTCTAAGTCCACTGATAGGGGAGGTCCTCCTCCCCTTCCATCTGATCCTAATTTATCAGGTCTCTTTAGGACTGGCTGCAGTGTCCTTCTCTGTGGTCTAGCAAGGCTGCTCCTCCCCCGGGGTGGGGAGGTCAAAAAGCCAGCCACTGAGTTCATGTCAGAGACAATCCCTGTGTGACTAGCTTTTTTTTCTGTGTGGTGATTTGTTTGAAACATCTAACTGTGTTGGCCTTAGTTAGCCTGGATTTGCTATGTAGACCAGGCTGGCCTTAACAGTTTTAACAAGATGGAAAAAAAAAATTGTTTCCCTTTCCTTATTCTCTGAAAGCCCTAGGGGCAGTTGATCCGGGTGGCAGTGGGGCTTCAGCTAAAGGGCAGGATCCTGCCTTGTTCTACCGTTTTGGCCTCTGTTCCCATGGTTAGCTCTTGCTTGTGGCTGCTGGAGCCATTACATTACTGGGTAGCTGAAGAATAACACCTTTATTTGTTGTTTGTTTTTGTTTGTTTGTTTGAGACAGAGTCTCCCTATTCCATAGTCAAGGCAAGACTTGAACTCATGGGCAGTCCTCCCGCCTCAGCTTCCCAAAATTCTGAGATTACAAGCTTGAGTCACCAGCCTCAAGTACATCCTTTAAAAAATAAACAACAACAAAAACCCTTCCTCCAAGTGTTTATGTGTTCGTTTATCAGAAGTCACTGCCATGGTCAACTGAGGATCTGATTTCCTCAAAAAGAAGGGCATGACAGATAGCGAGCGGGTTCTAGGAAGCTGGCTGCCACCGAGCAGGGGAGAGGTCCTTCTGCTGTGTGGGGCAGAACTTCATAGGAAGGTTCCAGAGTAGGCAAGGCTGACGCTGGGCAGAGAGGGAAAGGGGCTCAGTGGTCCCCTCTCCCCTGCAGGCACTTCTGTGATGCAGGTGACAGCGACAGATGAGGATGATGCCATCAACACTTACAACGGCGTGGTGGCTTACTCCATCCATAGCCAAGAACCGAAGGAGCCACATGACCTCATGTTCACCATCCACAAGAGCACGGGGACCATTAGCGTCATCTCCAGCGGCCTGGACCGGGAGGTGAGTACCTGCCAAGACCCTGCCCAGAGTAGAAGCTCCTGTGGCTGCCTCAGGGTCTGGGCAGGACAGTGGAGACCCAGTCAGGATTGCCTTGGCTGCTGCTGCATTTACTGCTGCGGCCCACGGCTCCCTTGAGCTAGTGTCCTGCTGCCCAGCCTGCCGGCTGGATCCCCTAAGCGTGAGGAGGCAGCTGTAAAATGCAGGCTTTTGAGCTTTTCTCATTTCCTGTCCGAACGGCTCATTTAGTTTGCATGTTGCCCGGATTTGTCCCCTGTGAGCCACAAAGTAGAACCGGCTCCGTGGATATTGGAATTACCTTCTGTTTCCTAATGAATATCTTTGCCTAGATCGTTTCTCCAAGTTCCTGTGTGGGGCAGCTGAGGGTTGGGCAGTGCCTGGGTTTCCCTAAGATAGCCCAGGAGAGCTGTTGGGAGATGAGACCCCCCCGCCCAACCCTGCTGCTCCCCACCCCCGCCCTCACCACCACATACACACACAATCATGCAAAACTTGTCTGCTCACTGGAAGTGGCTGAGGGGTAGGCCAAGGAACAGGGAAACAGTGAAAGGGGGGACTGCCTTTTGCCTCCATACCCCAAGGCAGTTTGCTATTGCCCAGGTAAGTGTCCTCTCACACTGGGCTCATGGTGGGCTTTCTCTTTGCTCCTTCCTCCCTAGAAAGTTCCTGAGTACACACTGACCATCCAGGCCACGGACATGGATGGAGAGGGCTCTACCACCACGGCAAAGGCCATAGTGGAAATCCTGGATGCCAATGATAATGCTCCCGAGTTTGAGCCACAGAAGGTAACTCCCATCCTTCTTGCACTTCTCATCTGGTAAAGGACTGAGGCCGGCTGCTTCTCCCAGACCAACCCACGCTTCTACAACCAAGTCCCAGTTCTGTCGCTTACTGGCCGTGTAACCTTAGGCAAACTGCCTAGCCTCTCTGTGCCCAGTTTCTTAAGCTGTGAAGTGGAGATAATGATAGATACCTGAGTTTTTGATGAAATGGTCTGTGTACAGTTCTTTCCAGTCTGCGGGGTTTAAACTTCTCTACCTCGTATCTGTAACCTGACCAGGAACCCAAATGACCTGAGTGTGATTCCCTAGGACCTATATGGTGGAAGGAGAGAGCTGACCTGTCCTTTGACTCCCACAGGCTCACCACAGCACATACACCCACCACACTCCCTCATGTGCTTACAAATCTAGCTTTGGGATGGCTTAGGCCTCACTAAAAATTTGCCCTGGAGAGATGGCTCAGTTTATAAAAAGTGTTTGCTGTGCAGGCGTGGAGACCTGAGTCAAAGGCCAGTTACACTTGTAACTCCATTGTTGGGGAGGTGGAAGTCAGAATTCCTGGGGCTGCCTGGCTTGTCTCAGGAAACACTGTGGACAGCTCCTGAGGAATGGTACCTGATGTTGACCTCTCACCCCTGCGAACATAGTAGTATGCACATACACAAACACACAAAAAAAGTTGTCCTGAAGGCTTACTGGGGTATCCCGTACCTGTACTTAACAGTGTTTGGGAGGTAAAGGCAGGAGGATGAAGGGCCATCTTCTACTCCACATCAGATTCAAGTCTAGTCTGGGCTACGAGAGAACTGTCTAAAAAAACCCAAAAACTTTAAAAAAAAAAAAAAAAAAAAAAAAAAAAGCCGACTGCCCAGGCTTTGTTACCTGCCCCCGAACTTCCTGGCCAGTCCCCAGCCCAGTGAGGCGCCTGTCCTTGTTGCCATCTTTCCTGGAGCCTCTGCTCTCTGCCAGGTGGGTGGCTATGCGCACAGTAGGGGCTTGGGTACTACCCAAGCTGTGGAGAGCCCTGAGCTCCCCATGGAGAAGGAAAGTGGGTCCGGAATGTGTGGCCTCGTCCCCAGAGCTGTGCTGAGGCTTCCTAGCCGCTGGTGGCCTGTCGGACGGCTCCTCTCTCGGCTCTGAGTGCAGTGTGTCCCCTCCCTCTCCCCCACAGTATGAGGCCTGGGTGCCTGAGAACGCAGTGGGCCGGGAGGTGCAGAGACTGACAGTGACTGATCTGGATGCCCCCAACTCATCGGCATGGCGTGCCACCTACCACATCGTGGGAGGTGACGATGGGGGTCATTTTACTGTCACCACTCACCCGGAGACCAACCAAGGCATCCTGACAACCAAGAAGGTAGGTCTGTTGGGCCTCTAGGACAAAGGGACCCCTCCTGCCTCAGGCCACTTCCCTTGGGCCATTCAGTGGTGACTACACCAAGACAGTGGCTCTGGGTACTTGTCTCTCTGCTCCTGAGCTGAGAATCCATTCTTTGAGCTATTGAAACAGGGTCTTATTGTGGGTTTTGTTCTGAGGGGTCCTGCGGGTTGGGAGAGTATGGTGGTATAGGGGATCAAGCTCAGGGCCTTTTTCTTTAATGGTCTTGTGTTCATCGGGATAAAGGGCAAGACTGGTCCAAAAGTCTTCAGGAGCAGGGGGCATGGTGGTTCACACCTGTATCTCACTCTCGGGAGATGGAAGCAGGAAGGTCAGGAGTTCAAGTTCATTCCCAGCTCTGTAGCCAGAGACCAGCCTGAGCTTTAAAAAGAAAACTAAATAAGTAAACACTTGAACAAAATAGATTCTTTAAGAGGCTAGTTCAACAAGAAAAAAAAAATAACAATAATTGAAGGTTCAAGAATATGGCTCTGTTTAAAAGGTCTCTGGTTTGATCCCAGGTTAGCACCAAAAAGAATGTGGGCCTAATTTGGGCATGGTGACACCCTTTTACCAGCACTCAGAAGGCAGAGGCAGGAAGATTTAGAGTTTGAGGCCAGCTTGGGTACACAGCAAGACCTTCTCCCTAAGGAAACAGGAAAAGGGGGCTGGCCTGTCTTTTTTTGTCTTTCTAAGCTCACAACAGAGAAGGACTTAGTGTAAGAAGTAGTTCTTAAAACTGTCTCAGCCAGGTATGTTAGCGCTTGCCTCTAATCCCATAACCCCAGCTCTGGGAAGGCAGAGGCAGGAGCATTACTGCAGGTTTGTGGCCAACCTGATCTAAAGACCATTCCAGCCTTGCCTTAAAACAAACAAAATAGATAAATAGAGGAATAAAGACTTTGAAGATGTGCTCTTTTGAGACAAATTCATTGTAATGTGTCTTATGTTGTGAAAAAAAAGTTCATATATAACACAACTTAGCTAACTCATACTTTCTAGAAAAAACGTGGCTCAGTGGTAGGTCACTTGCCTCATCTGTGCGAAAGCCTCCGTTTGATCCCTAGCAGGACCACAAAAAACTGAAAACTTAAAGCTAGGTGGCACGTGCCTTTAACCGAAGACAGAGGTAGATGGATCTCTGAATTCAAAGGCAGCCTGGTCTATATATTGAGTTCCAGGCCAAGCCTTTAATCTCAGCACTTGAGAGGCAGAGGCTCTGAATTCAAGACCAGACCTGTCTACAAAGAGGATAGTTCTAGGATAGCAATGGCTACACACAGAAACCCAGTCTCAAAAAACAAAAATACAACAACAGCAAAAACCCCAAGAAACAAACAATTAAAAAGAGAATTCCAGGCCGGCCAGGACTATATAGTAAGACCCTGTCTAAATAAGTAGAGCCACACGTGGTAGTGCAGAGACCAGAGGATCTCTGTAGTTCAAGGCCAGCCTGGTCTGCAAAGGGAGTTCCAGGATAGCCAGGACTATTATACAGAGAAATCCTGTCTCAAAAACTAAAAAAGAAAAGAAATAGATATGTAGGTGGGTAGGTGAGTGGATGGATGGGAAAATATTATGTATACATTATAAACATTTTTAAAATATAATTTTAAAATATAATTGAATAGAGAGAGAGAGAGTTATAAAATAGAAGGAAAGGCTTCTAAATGTTTTGATAGATGAACTATGTTTGAGAACAGCTACACTAGAAATCACAGTGCAGGGGTCAGATATTTGCATTTATTTGTAGAACCTTCCAAGTGCAGTAGATCCCGTGGGCCAGCCTGGTGATGCGTTACCGCCACTGCTACTCAGAACAATAAAGAAACAACTGAAAACATCCTGAACAAATTAAATTACAAGGCGCTTTCAGAAGTTGCATTCCTCGGGAACTCAGTCTATATTAAAAGCACACCAATGCTTGTTTTATGTATTAAACATGTTCTTGGCTCTAATTATAAACAGGTTCTCACTCCAGTGAGTGTCTGCGTGGCCCTGGGGACATTGGAGAGTCACAAGGGATACAGAGGTGGTCCTTTGTCCTTAGCATTGATGTAGCATCCCACCCAGAGGCACCCTAGTCACACTAACCTGCCCCACAGGCGCTCAAGCCCCTCCTCTGGGACATCACTACCCTATTGGGAACTAATCTTGTTTGGCCTCACAAAGGCTTTGGGCTTGTCTGAGAGACCCCAGTAGATGTCCTCTTAGGAAGCACGGAGTTTGGGGGGATAGGGAATGGGACCGGGCAGCTGCCAGAGCCTTGGTCCCTTTACCTTGACCCTCCTGGTGCCCACGGGCCACCTCACAAAATGCTGCCTCAGGTTCCTCTTCTCTCCTAGGGTTTGGATTTTGAGGCTCAGAACCAGCACACTCTGTATGTAGACGTAACCAACGAGGATCCCTTTGCCGTGAAGCTCCCAACTGCCACCGCTACCATCGTGGTCCATGTGGAAGACGTCAACGAGGCCCCTGTGTTCGTCCCACCTTACAACATCATCGAGGCCCAGGAGGGTGTCTCTGTTGGGGAGCTGGTCTGCATCTATACCGCACAGGACCCAGACAAGGAGGAGCAGAAGATCAGGTACCTGGGGACTGGGCACCAGGTCAGCCAGACACATAGCTACACTGGGCGGCTTGTTCCATTCACCATGAAAGTCTGTACGGTGCCCTTACCACCACACTTGCACCAGACCCCTCCATCCTGCCCTGCTCAAGGCGGAAGGCTCTGTGGTTGGCCTGAGGAGGCTCTAGGTGATAACAGAACTCTATGCCAGCTGCGACCCTTCTCAATCCCTCTGCAGCTACGAAATCCTGAAAGACCCAGCCGGCTGGCTAGCCATGGACCCGGACAGTGGCCACGTCACAGCTGTGGGCATCTTAGATCGTGAGGATGAGCGGTTTGTGAAGAACAACACGTACGAAGTCGTGGTCTGGGCCACAGACAATGGTGAGAGCTTTCACCCGGGCCTTCCATGGCAGGCCTGTGGTGGTGCCCAGGGCAAGGGTACTCCCTCCTTAGCAGGGAATGGTGGTAGAGATTGGATTGGCACACCAGTCTGAATTTAAAGGCCTGGCTGCTATGATGCTAATTTTTCTAAATCCCAAGAGCTAGGGAAGGTAGCACCGAGGACTCCCTTTTCAACTTGTTTTTAGTTCACTGAACTCCAAACTGCCCTGTCAGTGTCTACTGATGATTGACTGACAAGGACTACTGGGAATACCACACGTGATTCAGTTGTTATGCCGTAATTGGAGGGATTGTAAGGTTATACCATCTGCTTGGTATTTAGTGAACTGGTGCCTTGAGGCAGGTTTGTCTGATATTTTGCATTCCCGGAAGCTGATCAGTAGACAACTATACCAGCTTGAGCCAGCCAGTAGGTTTTACTCTGTGATTGATTATAACGGCTGAGGGTAGTAGCTGCAGCTGCCCTGTGATTTGTTAGTCATGTCTGCTGTGGTCACAAATTAGAACAAGAGTGTGATTGGCCATGTGTTTGCCATTGCCAGTTTGACCTACAGTGAAGTTGGTGGGTGAAGGGACTTAAGAGAGGATGGCTGGGTGGTAGCCAGGAGCCATGTGGAAGCTGGTTGGGTAGCCTTAACTTGATTCCTTCACCAACCATGAGCAAAAGCTGAAAAGAGATCATTTGTGTAATTGCAAACAGGAAACCCTCCCGCCACCGGCACTGGGACCCTCCTGCTAACGCTCACCGACATCAATGACCATGGCCCAGTCCCGGAACCCCGTCATATCACCATCTGTAACCAAAGCCCGGTGCCTCAAGTGCTGAACATCACGGACAAGGACCTGTCCCCCAACTCCTTCCCTTTCCAGGCCCAGCTGACACATGATTCGGACATCTACTGGGTGGCAGAAGTCGGCGAGAAAGGTAACCCTGGCGGTGGCGGGAGGCTGCCAGTTCAGCTGGGTGGGTGTTGGCCCCATCTGTGGGTCACAGAATTAATGGTCTCAAAAATGACCATCAAGTGGTCCTCCTAAAAAATGTCTTCAATAACAAAACAAACAGGGTGAGGCATGATTGCACGTGATCCCAGCACTCAGGAAAACACACCACACACACATGCACACACACACATACAGATTTCTGTGGCTTCAGGGCCAACCTGATCTACCCAGTGAGTTCTAGGGCTATGTCATGAGACCCTGTCTCCAGAGAACAAGCAAACAGCATCATCCACAATAAAAACATAAACAAAATGTAGGTAACCAGGGCTGGAGAGATGGCTCAGTGCTGAAGAGCACTGGCTGTCCTTCCAGAGGACCTTGGTTCAATTCTAGCACTCCCCTGGCAATCACAACCACCTGCAATTCCAGTTCCAGGGGATCAGGTATTCTCTTCTGTAGTCCTCAGTACTAGGTAAACACGTGATGCACAGACATACATGCAGGCAAAACCCCTGTACACATTAAATAAAATTTTAAAATTAGAAAAAAAGCAAAACAAAAAACCCACATGCTGCTCCTGTAGAGGACGCAGGTTCAGTTCCCAGCACCCATATGGTAGCTCACCACCATTTGTAACCATTTGTAGTGTCGAGGGATCCAACATCCTTTTCTGACCTCTGGGGGCACCAGACAAACAACTGTGCACATACATATGTGCAGAAGAAAACCACTCACACACATATAATAAAATAGATATTTGTTTAAAGCTACTTCTTAGAATAATGTCTTTTTTTTTTTTTTTTTACGGTTTTTGGTTTTTTGAAACAAGGTTTCTCTGTGTAGGAATTGCCCTGGTTACTTGCTTCATAAACCAGGCTGACTTCAAACTCTCAGAGATCTACCTGCCTCTGCCTCACAAGTGCTGGGATCCTAGGCGTGTGCCCCCACGCCTGCCATTATAATGTGTTTTGTTTTTCTTCTTTTTTTGTGGGGGAGGGGGATGTTGTTTGTTTTGAGACAGGGTTTCTCTGTTTTAACCCTGGCTGGCCTGGAATTCACTATGTAGACCAAGCTGGCCTGGAATTTACAGAGATCCTCCTGCCTCTGCCTCCTGAGTGCTGGGATTAAAGGTGTGTGCCATCACTGCCTGGTTTATAATATATTCTTTTGAGGCAAAAAATAGTCTAGCAGCTGATGACCCAAGAATATTGGTCCAATATCGCTTGGCTTATAGAACGTCACATTTAACTCTCATTGCTCTCTTGTTTGTTTTGTTTTTTTAATTTTTTGTTACTTTTATTTATTTTTTAACTTATTTATGTTTGCCTGAATGTGTGTCTGTGTGAGGGTGTTGGATCCCATGGAACTGGAGTTACAGACAGTTCTAAGCTGCCATGTGGGTGCTGGGATTTGAACCCAGGACGTCTGGAAGAGCAGACAGTGCTCTTACTGCTGAGGCCATCTCTCCAGCCCCTGTCTGTTTCTTTTTAATAAGATGACAGCCAAGGGTGGTGGCTCACACCCATAATTCCAGCACTCAGAAGACTGAGGCAAGTGAATTGCCATGAGTTTAACACCAACCCAGACTACAGAGTAAAACTCTCAAAAAAAAAAAAATTTGACTAATTAACTTAAAAATGAGCACTTGCTGCTCTTCCAATGGACCAGGTTCAGTCCCCAGCATCCACATAGTGCGTTTTTTTGTTTGTTTGTTTTTGTTTTTAAGAAAGAGTTGAATTGATTTTTTTGTGAGCTAGCAAGATTTTTCATTGGGTGAAAGTACAGCACAGCTTGATGGACGTAAGTTTGGCTCCCAGAACCCAGAGGTGGAAGGAGGAAACTGACTCCCAAAAGACTTGTCTTCTGATCTTCACACATGCATCGTAGCACACACATGCCCACATTCATACCTGTAGGTTCACACACACACAGACAGAGGCAGCAACAAAAACAACAATAATAAGATGGTACCATTGGAAAAGATATTAGGGTTTGGAGAGATGGCTCAGAGGTTAAGAGTGCTGGCTGGGGCTGGAGAGATGGCTCAGCGGTTAAGAACACTGCCTGCTCTTCCAGAGGTCCTGAGTTCAATTCCCAGCAACTATATGGTGGCTCACAACCATCTGTGATGAGAGCTGGTTTCTTCTACTGGTGTGTATGTATACATGCAGTACAGAGTACTGTATAACTAATAAATAAATAAATCTTTAAAATGAAGGAAAAAAGCGCTGGCTGTTCTTCCAGAGGTCCTGAGTTCAATTCCCAGCAACCACATGGTGGTTCATAACTAATTATAATGAGATCTGGTGCCCTCTTCTGGCCTGCAGGTATACATGCATACAGAACATTGTATACATAATTAATAAATAAATCTTTTTTTTTTTTTTTAAAGGGTAGAGGGAGATTCTAAAGAATGAATTAATTTTTGTAACCCAGGAATCCCTCTCACAGTGGTAAAATTTGGCTTTAGCAAGGGTTTTAGAGACTTTTGTTCGTTGGCTTTGCTCTCCTGTTCTGGGGATGGAACCCAGAGCTTCATGGATGCTAGGCAGGTTCCATCCTTACAGTGCTACACTTAAACAAAAGCTGCCTTTTGTTCTTAGGGTGCTAAGGCTGTTCTCAAACTTCGATCGTCTTGTATTCAGTGCCCAACACAGAGGAGATCCGCAAGCTCATAAACTCTCTCTCTCCAGGAGACACCGTGGCCTTGTCCCTGAAGAAGTTCCTGAAGCAGGACATATATGACTTGCACCTTTCTCTCTCCGACCATGGCAACAGGGAACAGCTCACCATGATCAGGGCCACTGTGTGCGACTGCCGTGGCCACGTGGAGTTCTGCCCCAAGCCCTGGAAGGGTGGTTTCATCCTCCCCATCCTGGGTGCCGTCCTGGCTCTGCTGAGTGAGTACCACATGCTTCCTTCCGTGCTGAGTCGTGTAGTCAAGAGACCTGCCTTTTCTCAGCTCCTGACACTAAGCCAATACTGTTCACCCATTTCTCTTCTCTCCTTTAGCTTTATGTGTGTGGGTGTCTTGTCTGCATGTACGTATGTGCACTGGTTCTGTGCCTGTGCCTGTGCCTGTGCAAGCCATCACAGGGGGTCAGATGGCCTGGAACTGGAGTCACAGACAGCTCTAGCTTTCGTGCGGATGCTGGGAATCAAACCCGGTCCTCTGCAAGAGCAGCCAGTGCTCCTAACTGCTGCGCTGTCTGTCTCCTCCTTCCCCTCACCCACTTCTTACACTCTGAATTCTAGGAGCATCATTTAGTCAGTAAGATGTTTCTAGAACTACCAGAATGTGCCAGCCTAATGTCTCCCTGTCGTGTCACTGTGTGGTTCTGAGTAGTGCAGGAATTTGTTGGGAAGGCAGACTCCAGGTTTAGGCAGTCCCTTGCAGTGAGCTGAGGAAGCCTGCTTTTTAAAGAACAGGCAGTTTCTCAGCTATGCCATCCTGCAGACCTGCTGATCCAGAGACCTAGTGACCTGTGTTTTAACAAACCCTCAAGGGCTTTTAAAACACGCCACAATGTAAGAACCACTGGAGCACTGGTAGAAGTAGTTAGTTCAAAACAAATTTCTTTCATGGCATTTTGAGGAAAATGGATAGCGCTGGAAGTCATTGCACTGAGTGAAGTAAGCCGGGAAGACACTACCGCATGTTTCTCTCACATGTGGTACCCAGATCTAGAACTATATGTGTAAATACATTCGTGTGTGTGTGTGTGTGTGTGTGTGTGTGTGTGTGTGTGTGTGTTTGCAGGTCATGAGACTAGAGTGGAATTACAAGGGGAGGAAGTAGAAAAGAGGTAATGGATTGCATGTAGTAGGAGAGCAGGGAGGCCTCCTGTGTGGGGAACAAAAGGAGACAGGCACAGGCAGGCAGTGGGCACAGGAAAAATGAGAACAGAGTACAGTAACACATGTACGAAGATCACATGATCAACCCCTTACTCTGTGTGCTGAATTAGTAATAAAAATAATAACTACAACGGCTGGGCACAGTGGCGCAGGCCTGCAATCCCAGCACTTAGGGAGGCAGAGGCAAACAGATCTCTAGGAATTCAAGGCTAGCCTGGTCTACAAAGTGAGTCTAAGACAGCCAGGGCTCTTACACAGAGAAACTCTGACTCAAAAAGTAAAATAATAATAATAACAACCATAAATAAACATTTCTTAGAGCTGAACGTGGTGGTATGTATGTGTAAGCCCAGCACTCAGGGAGCAGAAACGGGAGTTTTGCCACAAGTTCAGGGCCAGCCTGGGCCACATAGTAAAACCCTGTCTCCAAAACAATAATAATGCAAATCTGAGCTGGGTATGGTCTCATATACCTAGAATCCTGCCACTAGGGAGACCAAGGCAGGAGGATTACAGATTTCAGCCAGGACTCACAACAAAGTGTAAAGCCTTGTCTCAGAAAACACACGCACACACATCCAAGCCCCATATTTCTCTGCTGTAAAGATAGACGTATCACAGGCACTTTGTCTGGCTTCTTGACTCGGTCTTCACACAGTGCTCATAGCAGCCAGAAAGGTGTGAGACAAGGATGAGTCTTCCCCAACCAGTGCTCGGGCACCAAGAGGTAGGGGTAAGAGTCTGGGGGTTCAACACAGAACATGGCTGGCAGGGGCTGCCTTGGCAGAATGGCCGCTGCAGCACAGAAATAAAGACCTGAAAAAGGAAAGAAAAGCAGCCATGCTTGTGTCCAGAACAGCAAATGCCCTGGGGCCGGACTGTGCTCAGAGTCTGGAAAATGCAATGGCTGTGTTGGGGGAAAGTGGGGAGTGAAGTCAGAGGACGATTGGTAGGTGCATGGTCCTTGCGGTGGATCTTGGAGACTGCTCAAAAGACCCTGGGTAACTGGGACGTCACTCGGAGATTGGGAGCATTAGCGTGCTGTGAGATGACATAAATCCTAGATGACATTCCTGCCGAAAAGCCTATGCAGGGCCGTGTTGGAGGCAGGGCCCTGGGAGGAAACTCCATCAAAGTCCTTGGTGCTGCTTTGTGGTCTGTAGACTGTTGGATGTTTTTTCATAGTTTTTAGTTTTATTTTCTGTTGCTGTGATAAAATATCCTGTCAGACGCTGGGCAGTGATGGTACACACCTTCAATCACGGCTCTCCGGCAGCAGGAACAGGTAGATCTCTTGAGTTCAAGGCCATCCTGAAGCAAGATCCAGGACAGCCAGGGCTATGCAGAAAAACCCTGTCTTATAAAAAACTGACAGCTGGGTAAGGTGGTGCACACCCATAATCCTAGCAGGAGTAGGCAGATCTCTTGTGAGTTTGAGGACAGTCAAGGCTACACAAAGAAACTGTGTTTGGGGGGAAGAAAAGAGGGGAGAAGAAGAGGAGGAGGAGGAGAGAGGAAGGGAGGGAGAGGGGAAATAAATTTGAACTGTGGTAGAGAGTTGGGGGAAGAAGATAAGGAAATACAGTTTCCTTTTGCCAGTTTGTGTGGGGAAAGAGATGCCCAGCCATGCCAAATGGAGAAGTGAGTAGGCATATAATAAGCCTTCGGCACAGGTGTGAAATCCAGCTTGCCTTTAGTCTTCCCCCAGAACCACTGGGGAAGAAAGGAGAAGAAAAGTCGCATCTGCTCCATATCTACATTTGCATCCATAGAAACCATGACCTCCCAAAGAGAGTTAGGTCTGTTGTGCCTAGCCAAAGAGAGAGTGGTCCTGTCAATTGCCAGTACTAATAACAACCCCATGACAGTTGGGGAAAACAGCCTGGCCTTAGTTGACCAGTTCTTCCCAGGCACATGCTTTGCCAGTCTTCCCAGCTGTCACTGGAAGCCAGTCCTTCCCTTAAAATTCCAGTTTAGCATAAGACTGTGGCTAACTTAGAGGACATCGAATGACCAAGAGTCTCGGGGAAGGTAACAGCGACTGGGGGGGAGAGGGTTCCCTCCTCTCCCCTCAATGCTGTCAGCATGGAAAGTCTGATGTAGTAAATGCTATAGGGTTGGAGGTGGGAATGGAGTCATCCTGTTTCCAGGAAGAGGTGACGTTAAGTGGCGACGTAAATCTGTGAATGTGCATAAAAGACAAGAGACTGCAGGTCTCAAAATCTAAATGCAGCTGGATATGATAGTGTATTTTGGAAGGTCTTGGAGGCAGAATGCATTAGGGTTCTCTAGAGGAACAGAATTTATACAACGAGGATTATATATATGGAATTATTAGAATGACTTACAGGATGTGGTCCAGCTAGTCCAACGCTCACTGTCTACCAACAGAAGGTCTAAGAATCCAGTAGATGGCCCTCCTATATACAAAAGACAAGAGGGCTGAGAAAAAAGTTAGGAAAACTACACCCTTCACAATAACCACTAACAGCAGAAAGTACCGTGATGTGACTCTGACAAAGCAAGTGAAAGACCTATTTGAAAAAAAAAACTTCAAGTCTCTGAAGAAAGAAAATTGAAGATATCAGAAGATCTGGAAGGATCTCCCATGCTCATGGATCAGTAGGATTAACATAGTGAAAATGGCCATCCTACCAAAAGTAATCTACAGATTCAATGCAATTCCCATCAAAATACCAACACAATTCTTTACAGAACGTGAAAGAAAAATTCTCAGCTTCATATAGAAAAATAAAAAACCCCAAATTGCTAAAACAATCCTGTACAACAACAGATCATCTGGAGGTATCTCTATCCCTGATCTCAAGCTGTTCTACAGAGCAATAGTAACAAAACTGCATGGCACTGGCATAGAAACAAAATGGTGGATCAATGGAATCAATTAGAAGACCCAGAAATAAACCCACACACCAACAGGTACTTGATTTTTGACAAAGATGCCAAAACCATACAGTGGAAAAAAGATAGCATCTTCAACAAATGGTGCTGGTCTAACTGGATGTCTACATGTAGAAAAATGCAAATAGATCCATACTTATCACCCTGCACAAACCTAAAGTCCAAGTGGATCAAAGACCTCAACATAAAACTAAACACACTAAATCTGTTAGAAGAAAAAGTAGGGAAGAGCCTTTAATAACTCATTGGCACAGGAGACAACTTCCTGAACAGAACACCAACAGCACAGGCTCTAAGATCAACAATCAATAAATGGGACCTCATGAAACTGAAAAGTCTTCTGTAAAGCAAAGGACACTGTCATCAGAACAAAATGACAGCCTACAGACTGGGAAAGGATCTTCACCAACCCTATATCTGACAGAGGGCTAATATCCAGATGGATAAAGAACTCAAGAAGTTAAAAAGCAACAAATCAAGTAATCCAATTAAAAAATGGGGAACAGAGCTAAACAGATGTCTCAGTAGAGGAATATCAAATGGCAGAAAAACACTTAAATAAATGCTCAATGTCCTTAGTCATCAGGGAAATGCAAATTAAAACCACTCTGAGATTTCACCTTATACTCCATCAGAACGGCTAAGATAAAAAACTCAAGGGACAACACATGCTGGAGAGGATGTAGAGGAAGGGGAACATTCCTCCATTGCTGGTGGGAATATAAACTTGTACAACCACTTTGGAAATCAATCTGGCACTTTCTCAGAAGATTAGGAATAGTGCTACCTCAAGACCCAGCTATACCACTGCTAGGCAGAGTACAAGGAATCTTATGAAATAAGGGGGAGCTAGAAAGACCTGGAGGGGACAGGAGCTCCACAAGGAGAGCAACAGAACCAAAATATCTGTGCACAGGAGTCTTTTCTGAGACTGATACTCCAACTGTGGTCCATTTGTTGAGATAACCTAGAACCACTGCATAGATGTAGCCCATGGCAACTCAGTGTCCAAGTGGGTTCCCTGGGAGTAAGGGGAACAGGGACTGTCTCTGACATGAACTCAGTGGCTGTCTCTTTGATCACCTCCCCATGAGAGGGGAACAGCCTTACCAGTCCACAGAGGTAGACAATGCAGCCAGCCCTGATGAGACCTGATAGGCTAGGGTTAGATGGAAAGGGAGGAGGACCTCCCCTATCAGTGGACTTGGGGAGGGGCATGGGGGGAGAAGAGAGAGGGTAGGATTGGAAGGGGATGAGGGAGGGGGCTACGGCTGGGATACAAAGTGAATAAATTGTAATTAATTAAAAAAAAAAAAAACAGTAGATGTTGGGCACTGTGGCGCATGCCTGTAATCCCAGCACTCAGGGAGGCAGAGGCAGTTGGATCTACAAGTTGAGTCCAGGATAGCCAAGGCTACACAGAGAAACCCTGTCTTGGAAAAAGAAAAAAGAAAGAATCCAGTAGTTGTTCAGTCCATGAGGATGGATGCGTCAGCTTGTTTTCAGTTTTTGCTGGGATCCTGAAGAAGCAGGCTCTAATGCCAGTGGAGGGGTGTACTTGCCAGCCACAGTGAGAGCAAGCAGGCAGAGAGAGCAGGCTTCTTCCATGTCCTTTATACAGGCTGTCACCAAAAGGCATGGCCCAGATTAGAGGTGGATCTTCCCACCTCAAAAGAATAGACTAAAAGTGGGTCTTCCCACTTGAAATGATTTTTCAGTTAAGACAGAATTTCTCACAGGCGTACCCAGCTGCTTAAGTTTTAATTCCAGGTGTGGTATAGTGACAACTAAAAACAGCCCATCACACAGGGAGATCAGGAGTTCAGGACTAGCCTCAGCTAGA
This sequence comes from Psammomys obesus, assembly GCF_907164565.1. Taxonomy (NCBI): domain Eukaryota; kingdom Metazoa; phylum Chordata; class Mammalia; order Rodentia; family Muridae; genus Psammomys; species Psammomys obesus. The sequence continues at coordinate 22,902,290 of NW_026596034.1, forward strand.
CAGACTAATCTGGGCTACATGAGCCCTCTCTGGGAAAAAAAAAATCCATAAATAAAATGAGTGCACTATGGTCCGAGGGCCTGGGGTCATGACTGGCCTCATGGTTGAGGGAGTTCTTACATCTCTCCACTTTTTCAGCCCTTCTGTTGGCACTCCTCTTGCTGGTGAGAAAGAAGAGAAAGGTCAAAGAGCCCCTTCTGCTCCCAGAGGACGACACTCGTGACAACGTCTTCTATTATGGTGAAGAGGGTGGTGGCGAAGAGGACCAGGTGGGTCACTGGAGGGGTTGGGTGGTAGGTAGGTGTGGGTGTCCCCAAGGCCCGTGATGGAGATAGCTGGGTCGTACAACCTCAGTTATGTTGACTAGCCCTGGCAGAAGCATCAGTCTTCTTGCAGCACTGGTCACCAGTTCCCTCTCCTGGGAAGGGTGTCTAATGCCATAGTCTCTTTGTCCTGGCTAAGTGGCTCTCAACTGTCCCCTTAATTTGGAAGAAGAGGGGACAATAGGATTGAGGGACTTCCGGGGTCTCTGGCCTCCTCCAGAGCCTCAGAAAGATGACATGTGACTGCTGGAAAGCCGTGCACATCCTTGACCCATGTTCCCTTTTGTTTTCATAAAGGACTATGATATCACCCAACTCCACCGGGGGCTGGAGGCCAGGCCTGAGGTGGTTCTCCGCAATGATGTGGCACCAACCTTCATCCCCACACCCATGTACCGTCCCCGGCCAGCCAACCCAGATGAAATTGGCAACTTCATCATTGAGGTGAGACGTGACAGGTTAACCCAGAGCAGATCTGAGTCGTAGCATGGGAGAACGAGCAGGAGGAAGTGGCTTGCTGTGCGAGCCTGGCAATAGTTTATTCCTGGAATCCACTGTGGTAGGGGAGATCAGACTCCCTAATGTTGTCTTCTGATCTTCACACACACACACCACTGCTGCCATCATCATCACCATCTTTAACTTCAAAATTGATTTGCTGGTCAGCTGGCATGGAGTCAGGCCTCAGCCCCGACTTCCACCCTCTGTTCCTGTCTTCTGCAGAGATGGAAACAGGACTGCTTGCTTCTCTTGCCTGTTGGAATTAGTCCAAGCAGCGAGCTTTCTCTGGCTTTGTTTGGAAGGGTGCTGCTCAGAACACAGGTGCTCACATCTGGAGACATTGCCCAGGAGAGCCGATTCAGAAAAGATGGTTTGGGCCTCTTTGTTACATGCAAATTCTCTCTTAATTAATCCTGTCTTTGCAAATATGGAAACAATGTCCAACCATCTGTCAGGTACTAACCTTCGATAGTTTTGTATGTGTTGGGTTTCAGAGAAAGCCACATAAACCTCTCAGTCACCAATCTCAGTCAGCTATGGATGGTTTATTGAACACACACCCGAGACTGATCATGATCAGGGACGCAGCCCAGACTCAGGCTGAACTGTGATACTGAGTGCTTCTCAGAGTTAGCTTACAAAGGCAAAAACCGCAATTAGCTCATACAGGGCCCAGACGGTGGAACAAGCGGTTCAAAGTCATGCTCCTTGCTCACTGGCTTGGGATGCCCTGAGCCACTACGCTAAATACTTCCTATGCATTATTTAATTTCAACTTTCAAAGCCTTGGGAGCAGAGGCCAGGCAGGCTTTCCCGGAGGTGGAAGCAGGGGTCTGGGTACACAGGCTAAGCAGCAGAGGCAGTGGTTTTGCCAGAATGCAGGCAGCTGGCAAGGGTCAGCAAGGGTCACCATCCTGCCATGCTAACTGCTGGTCTCTGCTGCCCTAGAACCTGAAGGCTGCCAATACGGACCCAACTGCCCCACCCTACGACTCCCTGCTGGTGTTTGACTATGAGGGCAGCGGCTCTGATGCCGCCTCCCTGAGCTCCCTCACCTCCTCAGCCTCCGACCAGGACCAGGACTACAACTACCTTAACGAGTGGGGAAGTAGATTCAAGAAACTGGCCGACATGTACGGTGGCGGGGAGGATGAGTAGGCGCCCTGCCAAGCTATCCAGGCAGAAATGAAAGATCGGGTCACAGCAGCATCTCACGGAGCCTCCTCTACAGCGAGGACTTAGAGCTTCTCAGGAAGCGGCCTGCTTAGTATACTGAGCCTGACAGGAAGGCTGGACCGGAAGCCTTTCAGATGAAAGGATGTGACACAGACTCCAACACTGATCCCTCAGCCAAGGCTGGGCCCCTCTCAGAGGCAGAATTCCTAGAGGTCTCTCACACGATGCTCAACCCTGCCCTCCTCAGGGCTGACTTGCTCTGCTGCCCTTGCTGACTTTCCCCTCTCCTTAGAAAGAGGCCTCTTAACTGCAGCCATTTTTTTTTTAATGCAGTGTTCGAAAAGAGGCTGGGGGAGGGGCACCTGTGTCCCCTCAGACCCTCCAAAAGAGAATCGTGCAGGGCTTGTTGTTGTTTTGTTTTGTTTTGTTTTTAACTGAGTATGTCTAAGTTGTCTTGTATTTTTTATTTTCCCCGTTGCGTGCCGTAGATGGAGAGTGATGACAATCGTGTAAATGTACCAGAATTTTTTTTATTAAATGAACTTTTCCCAGAGGTGTTAGGGGAGTGGAGTTAAAACAAAGACTCATCTTAATTCTCACAGCATGCATTATATGAAGCCTTCAGTTTGGTGGTTTTAGACTTTTTGCAAATGCCCTCACTTCTCCCCCAACTTCCCCCTTGTGGTAGGTATGTTCAGAATTTGCTTACATGCGCTTCGGGCTCAGCCAGTCTCAGGGCCGGAAGGTAGATGTGGTGCAAGGTGCAGAAACAGGCCAGAGATGGGATAAGGACCTCCCCTACCCTGCAGTTTCAGAGCCAAGAGGGAACCACACTCAACTTCCTTCCTTGGAACTCAGTGGCACAAGCCTATAATTACAGCACTTGGGAGGTGAGATCAGGAGGCCAGTGTCTAGGAGGATTGTGGAGGGAAAAGAAGGATCATGGGAGCTGGGTGTCACACACCTGTAATCTCAGCACTCAGGCAGTAGCAGGTGGATCTCTGTGAGGCCAGCCTGGTCTACAAAGTGAGTCCAGGACAGCCAAGGCTACACAGAGAAACCCTTCTCAAAAAAAAAGGAAAGAAAAAGATCTTGGGTGGTATATGTCTATAGTCCAAGCACTTGGGAGACTGAAGCACATTTCAAAATGTAGGTTTGGAAATCAGCCTGGGTTATCAAGACTCTGTCTCAGAAAACAAAAGTGCTTTCCAGGACAGGCGGAGCTTTGTGGTGAGACTATGTCACAAACAAACAAATGGCTTTTATGGTTGAAAGAACTCATAACCTGCCCCATGGTGAATGCTTTCCAAGCCCTCCAACACTTTTTTAGCTTGGCCTTACAGACATCCTCTGAGGGGACTTTCCTGCATTAAAGAGTGACTTCTTTGTGGGATTTTTTTTTTCCTTAAATTATATGTCAGAATGAAGTAAAACAGGAAATTTCAGAATTCATTCAGGGTGTTGGTCTTATTAGAATAAACTAGAATTTTCCCAACACTACTGGGGCAAGAAAGCAGAAGTCAGAATGCTGTTTTTAAAGTGAAATCCAAAATTGTTCTTTTTTTGTTAAGTCTCTACCTCATGTATGCCTGGTGCCCCCTTTGCCCAGGGAGGCACCAGAAGGAAGTGTTGGATCCCTTGGAATAAGGGCTTGGGGCAAGGGACTTCTAAAGGCAAAAACCATATCCTGAGCTGTTGTTTGGCAGCTGCAGGGGAGGTTTTTCAAAAGCAGGCAGTTTAACAGAAGCCAAGATAAATTAGCCAGTGTATCTTAGAGTTGGGTGGTTTTCCGTGGGATTCTCCATGAAGGAGGTTAAATTGTAGTCGAATCTAAAATGGACTTCTCAAAAATAGGAGCTGGAGGAACCTCTGTATTGTCTTGTCCTGTCACACTGGGACCTGAACACTGGTGCTCTTAATTGCCAGGACCATCGCTCCAGCTCCAGGAGTTCCTGGACCTGGACGCTCCAGCTCTCACCTGATGACCAGCATGCTGGGTGGGGAGCCTCCCCTGAGTTACGAAGACCCCAGTGACTGGGGTGCATGCACAGGTTTGACATCAAGGCTGACAACTCATGTCACCGGATGAAGAAATGAAATGGGAATTGAGGGGTTAGTGAGATGGCTCAGAAGGTGAAGGTGCTTACCACCAGGTCTGACAAGCTGACTAATCACAGGTGGAGTCTCCTAAGTTGTCCTGTGAAACTTCTCACACATGCACACCAGCTAATAAAAACATAATAAAAAGTAGTTAAGGAAATTAGGCTTCTCACCTGTCCTTGATCTGTTTGTAACAGCCCTCAGACCCAGGCTGTTCCTACTTTTGAACCCCTTTGCTGACCATCACCCTGATTCTCTCGTTGATAAGAGGGTGTGGAAGGATAGGGTGTCTCAGCCACTCACACCTGCTGCCCCTTATCTAGAACTCCCCTCTCAGGGGCTGAATGAAGCAGGGAAATCCTACCTGCAGCTTCAGCTAGCCACAAAACTAAAGCCACTGTTCGGCCCGGCTTCTCCCCATGGGACTATTGGAGGGTATCAGAGGAGTGGCTTTCACAGCCAAGTCTGGCTTCTGTGAATGAATCTAGGCTCCTTTGGCGATGGAGAAACAGTCACAGGCCTGAGTAGCCGGGAAGAGCAGGCCATGACGTGACTAGGTGGTTAGGGTGTGTGCCATACTGTTTTGCTGTGACTACGCTTCCCATCTGCAAAATGAAATCGAGGACCTGGGGTCATTAGGCTCCATAACAGGAAACCAGAGGCTGATGACCTGCTCACAGGTCAAGGTGCTTCCTCCAAGCCTGATGACCCAAATTCTCTAATCTCTGGGACCCAGAGAAATGACTTCCTAAAGTTGATCCCAGACCCACACACATGAACATACAAGCTTAAAAAAAAAGCAATGTCTTAAAAATATTTTCAGAACTAAGTCGCCATCTCTATTCCTGGTGAGTAGTAATCACATACACCTGGTGAGCCATTAGCCGTGCTAATGAGGGCTGCCTGGGCGTTTTGCTACTCGTTCACATTTTGCAGTTCGGTCCACTCTGTGTGTCCTCCAGTGTTTACCCGTGTGTTGCACCCACATTTTGTGTCACAATTTCGAGTAACAGCTTGGGGGCCACTTTGTTGTCTCCATCACATCCAATTTAATACTGATTTGCTCTTCCCCACCATCTGTGAATGGAAATTCTAGGGGTTTGTTTTGTTTCTAACAACAATGTCAAACAGTCCAGGGCATCCATGTCTCTGGAGGCTCCAGAGCCACCTTCAGTCTGGTGATGAGAGCTGGGGATGCAATCCTGGCATCAGGGCTCAACCTGGGATAACTAGACTGAAAAGACCTCTGGGGTCCGTTCTGTTCTCCTCATGTATCAGATCTCTCCCCAGACTTCTAAGAAGCCCAAGAGGGGAGAAAAAGTGAAACTTTAAGGATGGATGTGATGGCACAGACCAAAGATCCTAGTACCAGGGAAGGCAAGGCTGGAGGGGTGAGAGTTCAGAGCCACCCTGAGGCTTCATGGGGAGACCCTCTCCAACAAAACAAAACCCGGGAGCTTTCCTGTTAGAAAGGTCTTGGGTTCCCTTGGAGACCTGCCGCCTCAGCATCCTCCTCCCAGTCCTACAAACTCCCCTCACCCCAAGTGAGTGCAACAGCCTTTCACCTTGTGGCTGACCTAAGCAATGTTTTGCCTTACTTTTCCCCCTCCATTGGGTACAGGTAATTCTGCATGCCCAGTCACTGCATGGCCTGAGAAGGGTTTTAAGACCCAAGTAGAGAACTATGGCCAGATAGCCAGCCAAGTCAGGGACTGTCCGTGAGGTCAGCTGGGTGGCAGTCGCCCTTGAAAGCCCCATGAGTGGCAACAGTCCATTTGTGTCTAGTTTGGTTCTCACTAGGGAGCTCTATGGGCCAGTTCCCCACAAACCAAAAGCTCCCTTCCCACCTCCCATCCAACGTTTCTTTCTTCCTTAAAAAAATACATTTTTATGTAGATGAGTGATCTGTCTTCACACACACCAGAAGAGGGCATCAGCTCCCACTTCAGATGGTTGTGAGCCACCATGTGGTTGCTGGGAATTGAACTCAGCCTCTGGAAGAGCAGCCAGTGCTCTTAACCATTGAGCCATCTCTCCAGTCTCCCTCCCCTTTTTTAAATGGTTTTTCAAGGCAGGGTTTCTCTCTTTTAGCCTTGGCAGTCCTGGAATACGCTCAGACTGCTAGAGACATCCCCCAGTTGCTGTGGCTATCCCAAAGGACAGTTCTCTTTCCTCCCAGCAGAGGGTGCCATTCTCCCAAACCACAGCTGTAGCGCACGTTTGCAGCCCGGCTTGGCGGGGCCCATAGAAAGGCACATGGCTGCGGCATACCTAATATGGAAGTCTGCTTGTGAAGACAGCTCTGCCTGCACAGAGCACACGCTCGGTAAATACTAGTTGAATCAGTGAACGAACAGGCTCTCTGATGGAGGAGGCACTGTCCTCAGATGGGGATGGCGGCTGTCCATATTTATTGGGCTATGATTGGCTTTAACCTTTACCAGAGTCAGTTACATCCCCACAAACCTGTCAGGCAGGCAGAGAGAGCTTTTTATGGTTTCCTTTTTAAAAGGAAATTGAAGACCAGAGAGATGGCTCAGTGGTTAAGAGCACAGCACGAAGGTATTGCTCCTGCAGAAGATCCAAGTTCAATTTCAAGCAACCAGGAGGTAATTTACGACTGTCGGGCTTCAGACCTGGACAAACAGCTCAAGTGCCTTTTCAACCAAGGCAGACCTGACCTCCAGGTTCTCCCAGCATCCCTGGGTCTGAACTCCTCAGCCCAGGAGCCAGGCTTCACCCCCGCAGAGACTCTGCACTATACAATCCAGACATTTTGGCCCCCTCTTCTCCAACTCCACCTCCTCCTCCTCTTCCTCCTTTTCTGTATGTCCTCTTCCCTCTCCTCTCTCTTCGTGCACCTTTCTCTGCCCCTCCCCCTGCATGTCGGCGGAGAGCTGCTTTCAATAAGCCTGCGCTCACATACTTTAACTTGTCTTGCATTAGCTTATATTGCCGACCAGTAAGGTTTATCAACAACCATTCGAGACTCAAGTTCCAGGGGGATTCAAAGCCCTCTTCTGAGTTCCATGGGCACCGCGTGCCCAGGGTGCACAAACACACATGCCAGCAGAACATTTGTACACATAAAATAATAAAAGGAATAAATGTAAAACAAAAGAAAACAAAAAAAAAAAAAAAGGAAATCGAGAGTTAGAACATGGAGAGTTAGGACAAGTTCTGGGCTGGGCATGGTGGCATACCTGTAATCCCAGCACTTGAGAGAAAAACTGAGCCAGGAATTCCAAGTTCCAGATCAGCCTGATCTGTACAGAACGACATGGGAAGAGCGACAGTGGAGACAGTTTCAGATCCAGTTCTCCTGGATCCCCAGAGATGGGCTTTCTACGTTTCCTTAAAGGACGGTGTCTCATGCATCCCAGGCTTGTCCAGAATTCAAATTTGAACTCAGAATGTACCTTTCAACCCCTGTTCTCCTGTCTCTGCCTCCCAAATGCCAAGATAACAGGAATGTGCCACCATACCTAGTTTATGAAGCGCTGTAACTGAACCTAAACATTCTTGAGTGCCAGGGTAGCATTCTACCAACTAAGGTAACTCCCTAGCCCTCTTTTTATCAGTAAGAATGAAACCTCTCAGCCAGGCGTGGTGGCACATGCCTGTAATCCCAGCACTCAGAGAGGCAGAGGCAAAAGGATGGCTGTGAGTTCCAGGCCAGCCTGGTTCTCAGAGTGAGTTCCAGGCCAGCCAAGGCTACACAGAGAAACTCTGCCTTGGGGAAAAACAAACAAACTCTGTCAGGCATGATGGCAAATATACTTAACCCCAGCACCCCAGGAGGCAGAGACAGGCAGATCTCTGTGAGTTTTAGAACAGCCTGGTCTAAATAGCAAGTTCTGGGACATCCAGAACTACAGAGAGACTGTCTCAAAAAATCATTACCACCTGGTGGTAGTGGTGGTGGCGCACATCTTTTGATCTCGGCACTTGGCAAAGGCAGGCAGATCTCCGTGAGTTCGAGGCCAGCCTGGTCTACAGAGTGAGTTCCAGCCAGGGCTAAAACCCTGTCTTGAAAAACCAAAACCAACCAACCAACCAACCAACCAAATCAAGGTTGTGGTTCCTGAAGAACAACATCCAGCTGAGGTGCCTCCTGGCCTACACTCAAAGGTAGAACACTTGCTCAGTATGCAGAGGGTCACACCAAGGCCACCCACCTGCCGGAGGTTACAGCTAGGGCCAAAGGGCAGGCGTGAGGGACATGCATGGCCCCCAGATGTCACGGTGGTCCTCTGCCACTAAGAGCTGCCCACCTGGCTGTGGGACTCCATGCCCTACATCGGCCTCCATCCTCTCCTGGGGTCCCTTTGAGTGTGTTGGATATTATGCCAGGGCTTCTGTATTGATCACACTTCTGTATTGATCACACTTGTTCTATGCCAGGTGCCATTGATGGTGATGGAGAAAGGGAAGAAAAAAAAAATCAGTAAGCAGCTAAAAGTCCAAACTCTGACACGACAGGGAGCCCTGGGCAAAAATATGTGTAGAGGGGTTTGATTCAGTGTTTACGCTGGTACTTTGATAGTGGACTGGACGGAGGAGGATCAGGTGTTCAAGGCCAGCCTTGGCTACATACTATAGAGAGAGTTTGTGGCTAGCCTGGGCTGCATGAGCCTGTGTCTCATAAAAATGAAGTGTGCCGGGCTTACTGTACAGCAGAAGGCAAGCCTGAGGAGGAGAGAGAGTTGAGATAGGGCAAAGGGGAAAGGGGCTGGAGTGAGGAGTCAGTTCTAGCTCCAGAGAAGGCCCTGCTGAGTGTGTGAGCGAAGGGATGGAGCTCAGTGTGAGGAACAGAAAGTGAAAGCTCCATTCAGAAGAGATTAGCGGGGTTCAGTGGGGTTCAGAGGGGCAGGCCAGCGTGTCTGTAGCACAAGAGCCAGAGTGGTAGGAAGTGAAGGAAGGAAAAGGATCCAGGACACCCAGTTCGGACATCTTCCTCCATGGCTGGGCTACGGGCTGAGAGAAGGGCCCGGGCTGAGCCCTGGAAACCAGAGGGAAAGCCCTGACTCAGCTCTGCTCTGGAGCCAGTAAAACCTGATTCTTTCACTGAGCCATTCCCAGTCACCAACGGGGAGGCCAGGGCCAGCCCGGGCCTGTGGCAGCTGCAGACCTGGCAGACAGGAACAACAAGATTCTTCTCTCAGGCCCCCAGGGCAGGCTAAGAGCCTGTGAGAAAGCAGAGCGCTGGTTAGAAGTGTAGCCCCTTGTGGTGGCAGGTGTGTGCGTGTGCGTGCGTGCGTGCGTGCGTGCGTGGAACAGCCTGACTTCTCCCAAAGGGCCCAAGGGAGCCAGGCTTATGAGGTGGTGTTTGAGGAACACCCAGTGTCGGCCTGGCCTGACCTGAAGGTTCTATAAGAGGTACCTGCTGATAGTATTGCTCTTATCTGTTCCTCCAAGTTCAAGGTGGGCCAGGAGCCCTGCCCATTCCTTCAACATCACCATCTTCTCTACCCAGCAAGCTTGGGGGGGGGGGGGGGGGGGAAATCTAAAAGGAAATGGGTGGGTCAGGAATGTTAGAGTCTGGCCCTGCCATTCCCGTCCCCACGGCCCTCTTAGTAAGACAGGCTCAGTGGCCATCAGGGCAGGAAAGACCTGTGTGCTATGCTGACTATCACAGCACTCCTGGAGGACAGTGCTGACTCACAGGACCTACAAACACTTGAGGTTCGTGACTGAAACACCCACCATCACAGGATGCTGCGGTAAAGATTCTCTCCCTGCAAACCAAACCTACCTCACTCAGGGCCTCTTCATCGCATGCCAGCCCCCTCCCTTCCTCAGGCACCACCCAATGTCAGCTTGTCAAGGTTGCCATCCTTGGATAACCCTCTGTGTTCTTCTTTATTTGTGTGTGTGTGTACATGTGTGTGCTGGGGATGTGGAGGCCACAGGTTGATGTTGGGTGTCTTCCTCAATTGTTCTTTATTTTATTGTCATCACTATTACTATCTTTTAGTGTGTGTGTGTGTGTGTGTGTGTGTGTGTGTGTGTGTGTTTTGATACAGGGTTTCTTTGTGTAGCCCTGGCTGTCCTGGAACTCACTCTATAGATCAGGCTTGGCCTCAAACTCAGAGATCCACCCGCCTCTGCCTTCCAAGTGCTGGGATCAAAGGTGTGTGCCAACTTCACCAGTCACTCTCTGCCCCCCTTTGGAGAGAGGGTCTCACCTTTTAGCCTTGATTCATCTAGAACCTGCTATATAGATGAGTCTGGCTTTAACTCGCAGAGATTGCCTGCCTCTCTTCCCAAGTGCTGGGATAAACAGCTAGGTGCCAACACGTCTGGTGTGCTAGTTAATTTTTTGTTAACTACAGTCACCTGGAAAGACCGAACAGCAATTGAAGTATAACCGCCATCAGGTAGGCTAGTAGGCATTCTGTGGGACATTTTTTCCCTCCTTTAAATATATATATATTATTTTATTTGTATGAGTGTTTTGTCTGCATGTATGGATGAAGATCAGAAGAGGATATCAGATTCCCTAAAACTGGTGTTGCAGACCGTTGTAAGCTGCCATGTGGGTGCTGGGAATTGAACCCTGGTCATCTGCAAGAGCATCAGTCACTTTTAACTGGTAAGCCAGCTCTCCAGCTCTCTCTTTCTCTTTCTTTTTTCTCACTTCTCCCCTTCTGCCCCCAAGTCTGGGTCTCACTATGCAGCCCTGGCTGTCCTGGAACTCACTCTGTAGACCAGACTAGCCTTGAACTCAAGAGTTCTACCTACCTCTGCCTCCCCAGTGCTGGGACTAAAGGTATGTGCTATTATGCAAAATGTAGGACATCTGCATTTTCTAGATTAATGATTGGTGTGGGAGGGGCCATGCCTGAGCAGGCGGTCCTGGATTATATAAGAAAACAAGCTGAGCGAGCCATGAGGAGGGAGTCAGTGTTTCTGCTTGGCCTCTACTTGAGCTCCTGCCTCACATCCCTTCATGCTGGACTCTAACATGGTCAAATGACCATCCCCAAGGTGCTGTTGGGTATGGTGTTTACCGCAGCAACAGAAAGCACGCTAAAACGCCCACTTCCCATATTTTTTGAGACCAGGCTTTTATTGAACCTGAAGGTCACCATTCTGCCAGATTGGCTGGCTGGTAAGCCCCATGGCTCTGCCTGTTCCCGCTCCCCAGTGCTGGGATTTCAGGTATACATTGCTGTGCGCTCTACCTGGCTTTTTACAGTGGCGATCGGATCTGAACTTGGGTCCTTAGTTTCATAACAAGAACCATACCATTGAGCCATCTCTCAAGCCCCCTTATTATTATTAGCTGTTAACAGAGCCTCATGTGTCACTCAGACTGGCCTTGAACTCCAGGGCAGTTGAGGCTAAAGGTTGTGCCACCACCTGACCAGGCTGAATTGCATCTTGAAATCTGAGATCCTGGCCCTCCTCGGTGCTTTTTCCCCCTGTAGTATTTATTTTTACCACACTGGATACAGCTTGTCATAATCTGAGGCTTGTCTTCTTCCCCACTACCTGGACACATGCTCCCTGAAGGCAGGGACTTTTGTCCGTTTCTTTACTATTCTAACCCTAACCTGGCATATGTTAGGTACTCAACAAACATCTGTGGGGTTTTGTTGTTTGTTTGTTTGTTTGTTTGTTTGTTTGTTTTGAGACAGGGTTTCTCTATGTAGCCCTGGCTTTGTAGACCAGGCTAGCTTCGAACTCACAGAGATCCTCTGCCTCCCCAAGTGCTGGGATTATAGGTGTGTACCACCGCACCCAGCTTTCTTTTTCTTTATTATTATTATTATTATTATTATTATTATTATTATTATTATTATTTTGAGACAAGGTGATATGTATTCCAGGCCAGCCTCCAGCTTGGTGTATATACCTTGAACTCCTTATTTTTTCCTGCCTCTGTATCCTGGGATTATAGGCCTGTGGCACCTGTCTCACGCTCGGCACATGTGTTCATTTAAATTAGCTGTTTGTTTGTTTGTTGGTTGGTTGGTTGGTTTGTTTTTTCCAGACAGGATTTCTGTGTGTAGCCCTGGCTGTCCTGAAACTCAAACTCACAGAGGTCTACCCTCCTCTGCCTCCCTAGTGCTGGGATTAAAGGCATGTACCACCACTGCCTGGCTAAGGGCTGGCTAGTTTTTATTGTTCACTTGACACAACCAAAGTCACTTAAAAAGAGGGAGCCTCAGTCGGGCAGGTGGTGCACAGCCTGTGATCCCAGCACTCAGGGAAGCAGAGGCAGGTGGTCTCTGTGAGTTTGAGGCCAGCATGGTCTACCAAGTGAGTCCAGGACAGCCAAGGCTACACAGAAAGAAACCTTGTCTCAAAAAACAAACAAACAAACAAAAGAGGAAGCCTCAACCGAAGGATCGCCCTGATCAGGTTAGCCTGTGGCCGAGTCTGTGGGCTCAGCCTATAGTGGATGGCACCATCAGTAGGCAGGTGGGTCTGGGACCAGTATGAGCAGGCTAACTGTACAGGAGCCAGAGAACAAGGCAGTAAGCAGTGTTCCTCCATGTTTTTTTGTTCAGTCCTTACCCTGACTTCCCCCAGTGATAAACTGTAACCTGGAACTGTAAGTTTAGAAGCCCTTTCCTTCCTCAGGCTGCTATGTTCAGTGTTTAATTGTAGCAGTAGAGCAACACAGAAATGAAGCCTAGGGTAGACACAGAGATCTATAAACTAAGCACTCAGGAGGATGAGGCAGGAGGATGTATCTTTTGAGGCCAGACTGACCTACATAGCAAGACTCTGTCTTGAACATAATAAGGGTCTTGTTTTGATATGAAAAGGGGATGCGCTATGGATTTAGGTCAATTGGCAAAGCAACATGCATCAAACCTGGCTTTGATCCCCAGTATGTAAAAGCCGGGGCGGGGTGACACATAAAGTAAAAATTCCTGTCCTCAGTACCAGATGTAGCTCGTACCTCAATTTGTTTTTCGTGTAAGTACAGAATGTTTCAGTCATTGCAGAAGCACTCTGTTGGACAGCATTGTTTTAGAGTTTTTCTGCATATTGAAGTAAAACACAACAAAACAATTTTGTACTGTCTTGCCTTCTTCATTTCTCCTCCAGAGGCATTGCCCTTTAAACACAGTTCTCTGTTTTCCTGTGTCAGCTGGTTCCCTCGGACCTTTCCACATCAGCACACTGCAAGCTTCCTCTTTATTTCAGTGGCAGAGCGTTCCACAGTAAATGGGGCACGTTATTTAAGCAGACCCCACTCGTGGATCAAAGGTCACTAGCTATCTTTTGCTTATACAGGCAGCACAGTGGTGGAATGAATGTCCTTTGTTCATCTGTCATCTTGCATAAGTGTACATGTCCATCAAAGACGGCCAGAGGAATCAATTCTAGAGCACCAATCAGATCGTGCTTCTGTCCCTGCCGAGCACACACTGCTCCTGCTGTCCCCTGGAAAATTCCTACCCAGCTCTCCATTTGGGCTCAGTTTGGGCTTCCCCTCCCTGGAATCACTCTTCAGTCCTCAGGCTGGAACGCTGTGAGGAAGGCATGAGGAATTTTATCTCCTTCTTACCTCCTCTCTTATGGGTTCCTTCATATAATTTATCTCACTCCAGGGAGTGAGGGAGTCTTTGTCAAGGATCAGGAGTCTAGAGCACAGCGCAGGGGAGAGTGGGCCTGAGGTAGGAAAAGCAGGGAAATCACACTGGTGATCCCAGCAGGGCTAATGGTGAATAGAGGGCTGGAGGGGAAGGAACAGAAATGGATTCCGAGCTACTTGGGAGGAGTCCATGGCTTATCAGACATCAGCAGAAAATGAGAGCAAAGTCAAAGGCAACTAGGCTGATGAAGTTGCCATCCTCAGACTGGAGAAGGGCAATCTTGGATCTATGTTCATGTTTATGTACTGTTATTGCTCTTTTTTAGGTTATTAAGTACTTATTTATGTATGTTTTCTATACATAAATCATTGTACTTTCTGTATATTTATATGTATATGTAGGTATTTATGTATATATTTCTTACATATACATATTATATGTGTGTTCTGTTCTTCTTTGGGTTTTTAATTCCTCACATTTATAGTGTATGTGAATTTTATTAGTTTTTTTGTTTGTTTTGTTTTAAGACAGGATATCATAAAGCAACCCTGGCTGTCCTGGAACTCCCTGTGTAGACCAGGCTGGCCTTGAAGTCACAGAGATGTGCCTGCCTCTGCTGGAATTAAAGGCACCTGCCCTCAGGCCCAGCCAGTTTTTTTCCTTTTGTTTTATTTAACTTTCCATTTTTATTTTATTTCATGTGTGTAGATATTTTGACTGCATGAATATCTATGAGCCACGTATGTACGATGGCTGCAGAGACCAAAAGAGGGCATTGGCTCCTTTGGAACTGGAGGCACAAAAGGTTGTGAGCTACCATGTGGGAATTAGCAATCAAACCCAGGACCTCTAGAAGAGCAGCCAGTGTTCTTACCTGCCGAGCCAAGCCATCTCTCCAGGCCCCAAATTTTGATTGGTTTGAGACAGTCTAACCCAGGCTGGTCTCAAATTCATGGCCGTCCTTCAATTCTCCTGCCACTGCCTCTTCAGTCCTGCATCTACAGGTCTACGTCATTACACAGAGCCCGAAATCACTCCTGAACATTGCGTTTGAGGAGTCCAGGGGGCAGGTATGTGGCTATGTTCACTTAGGTGCTGGAGAGGGTTCGGCGTTGCCCGACAGCCAGGACACCCAGAAAGGAGAGGCACTGTAGATGCTATCTTCCCACAGACTCTGCCCTACTTCCCGCTGGAGATGGGAAGGAGAAGTAAATAAATTACCACCAGCCACAGAGGAAGGAAGGGGATGAGGAGGGAGAAGTGGTGATGCCGTAGCGGAAAGGGAGCTCACCTCTTTCAGTTTGGTTTTCTCATCTCCTCCCCACAATGGTTTCCAGGAAAGAGAAGTAAAAGCTGAGGGGAGAAACCAGAGCCTACAGCACAGACCAACCCTGACACGAGAGGATGCAGGGGTGCCCAGTGCCAACTGGAGGGTGCCAGGCAGTGGGGGGGGGGGAGCAGGCAGATGGCACTGGGTCAACTTAGGCTGGGGAGCTAAGAAACTGTGTCCCAGGTGCCAGGTGTCCAGGGTCACACAGCCAGGAGGTCTAAAGGACAGGGAGTTGTGACAAGCTGCCGGTCTGTGTTTCAAACACAAATAACCGCCTGTAAGCTTTTAGCAGTGATACTAGTCATGGTGATGATCATAGGATAGCCCTTGGCTGAAGAGCCTTCTCTCTCTCTCTCTTTCTTCCTTTTTTTTTAAAAAAAAAATTTTTTTTTCAAGACACAGTTTGTCTGTATAGCCTTGGATGTCCTGGACTCACTTTGTAGACCAGGCTGGCCTCAAACTCATAGAGCTCCACCTACCTCTGCCTCCCTGAGTGCTAGGATTATAGTCCTGATCTGGATCCTTCTCATTCTCTGGCTTGTTCTGTCTTTGTAAAACCTGTCTCCATAAAACCCTCCCAGGAAAACTGCCTCCTCTCAGTGTGGTGCATGCCTTTAATCCCATCTGGGGATGACCTTGAACTTTTGCTTCTCCTTTATCAAGCCACTTCCCAACTGCAGAGATTACAGGAGCATGCTATCACACCCAGCTTGATAAACTCTTCAGATGATTGTCTTCTTTATATCTTGTTCCCATTAAGGAAAAACAATAGGATTAAGTCACTTTGTTTTTTTTTTTTAAGATTTATTCATATGGATAAATGCACGTATGTATGGTGCATATGCCTATGTGTGCGTGTGTGCAGGGCCAGAAGAGGATATGGCATCCCTCTAGGCTGAAGGTACAGGCATCTGAGGATTGCTAGGATCTGAACTCCAGTCTGACTGAGCAGCAAGCACTCAACCAATCAGCCATCATTCCAGGCCTTTCTTCCATGTATTTCCTAAAGATTTATTTGTTTTGAACTCAAGACCTCCAGAAGAGCAAACAGTGTCCTTAACTGCTCATCTATCTCTCCAGCTCCTGATTTAATGTTTTTTTCATTTTGTTTCATTTTTAAAAGAGGGTTTATTTTTGGCTCTGAGTTCAAGCGGACAAGCTATAATGGCGGGGAGGAGGGGGTGGCAGGAGCTTGGGACAGTTGTCGCATCATAGCCGCAGTCTGAAAGCAGGGGATGAATGTAAGTCATTTCACTTTAATAACGGCCCTGTTTTCCCCTCTGCTAACTCAGTGGCTCCCAACATGGGTTCCCCAGTCACGGCCAACAAGATCTCAGGTTGCCGTTGCCAGTGTCGGGAGCCTTTATTATCTTAGGGATATTAGACATCTCCCTCAGGAGCCACCAGGGAATAATGTCAGGGCTTGGATTTCAGGTCGGCTGGCGAGCACTGTGCCCTTCCTGTGCCCACTTCCTCTGGCCCAGGCCAGACCATGGACTCCCCATCAAGGGACTTGCAGGAGCCTGTGCTCCCTAGACCAGTCTCTTAGAACACAGCCCTCCTCCCTGTATGCCAAAACACTTCATGGCGTTCCTGTGACTCCTTCAGTGAGATACAAGTAGCATGTTTAAAATTCTTTCATTCCTGGCCCTGGTTCAAAAAAGTCCCAGCTCCTGCTGACCTGTCCCACTTCCAAGTACGGGCCCCACAGCCACAGGAGACAAACTCTGTCATTCCTGGGGTATTGGCTTTGCCACTGCGACCCTTTCTCAGGGCCCCCACCTCGGCTATCTTTCCTTTCACACCTGCTAATAGTTTTTGTTTGTTAGACAGAGGCTCACCCTAGTCCAGGTTAGCCTGGACCAGGACTCCCTAGATAGCCTAAACTGGCCCCCAACTCAGGACAATCTTACCTCAGCTCTGTGACTGCTGCCTGCTGGGGTCGCAGCATGAGCCCCCAGGCCTGGCTTCTCTTGGTTAACTTTTGTTTTGTTTTGTTTTGAGACAGGTTTTTCTCTGTGTATTGGCTGTCCTGGACTCACTTTGTAGACCAGGCTGGCCTCAAACTCCTAGAGATCCACCTGCCTCCAGAGATCTACCTGAGGGCTGGGATTAAAGGCGTGCACCGCCACGCTAGGTGATTTGTGTTTTATTAGACTTATTGTATGTGTGGTCCAAGTGCCACAGTGTGTATGTGGAGGTCAAAGAACGCCTTGTGGGAGTTGTTTGTCTCTCCTTCAGCCATGTGAGTTCTGGGAATCTAACTCAGGTCACTGGGCTTGGCAACCGTGATGAGCCATTTCATTTACCCAGAGTCTGCTTGCTATACCTCTCGAGCTATACGTCTATACATCTCCCCCGTGGGTCTCAAGCTGATGTCTTATCCTAGCGCTGAGCACAGTCCCGTACCCCGGACTCCTGTGACTGCTGAGTTGAAATCTGAGAAGAACCTCCGACTCTCATAGCTGCTTTTCCAATAATGGAATCTAATGGTCTCTCTCAGAGCCGCTCTGCCTCTGTATTAACCTCCAAGTGTCTTGAGACTTGATTCCTGTCTAGATGCCCCTCATTCCAGAAAGCCTTCTGGGTTTATCATCCCTCGGTGACAGGATTTCTAGGTACCTGCATCAGTGTATCAGAGCACCTGCGTCATATTGAGCCACACAATAAAAGAGTGATAATTTGAGCCCCGCTATCACCTACACAATGTGAACGGGCCCATGTACACCCCCCTACACACTCATTCACAAGTCCCCCAGGTACACACACACCATGAGGTAAGATAATAATAAACAACAGTGGCAGCATGCTATTGATGATGTATACTCACTAAGTGAGGGGAATTGGGGGCCCCAGGACTAAATGGCCTGGGTGAGCCCTGGACCCCAGATCTCATCTTCCCCATAGGAGGCAGAGTTCCACACTGCCCAAGAGCAAAGCCAAAGTGTCCTAAGAAAGCGCCAAGAGGCGGAAAGCATTGCAATAAAGGCCTCTTGTTCTGCTCCCCTTGAGAAGCCACCCCATTTCCTGCCCCACCACAAGAGAGTCCTGGGAATGGTTAGCATGACTTTGCGGAATGGCTAACCCCGGGGTGGGGTGGGGGGCTGGGGGAGTTCTGCTTCAGAAACAAAAGACCTTAAAGGACCAGGCCTGCTGCCAGACCTCTCACAGAGGGTCACTCCTTCCTTGCTGGTGGGGAAAACAGAAGGCTCACAATAGCTCACAATAGTAACATATGCACACATTCTTTTTTTTTTTTTTTTAAGATTTATTTTTAGCTTTTACTTTATTTTATTTCTATATATGTGTGTCTGTGCCCGTGTGGAGGCCTGGAAAGAGTGTCAGGATCCTCCCATGTGGGAGAATTCGAGTCCTCTGCAAGCGTAGGTCCTCCTCAGAGTCTCATGCACACACATGACTGTTGACTCAGTAACTCTAAGAAATTGATCCTAAAAACCTTCCCACAGAACTCAAAGCTCCACAGAATAACCAGGCTCAATGATGCATGCCTGGAATCCTAGTACTTGGTAGGCAGAGGCAGGAGAGTGAGGAATTCAAGGCATGCTTGGCCTATTAGTGAGCTTGCGGCCAATCAGTGCTATGTGAGACCCCGTCTCAATAAAACAAAAAAAAGGAAAACCTGGTACACAAAGAATTCCTTTTTAAATTTTTTTCTTTAGTTTTTCAATGCAGGGTTTCTCTATGTAGCCCTGGCTGTCCTGGAACACACTGTGTAGACCAGGCTGGCCTCAAACTCAGAGATTCACCTGCCTCTGCCTCCCACGTGCTGGGATTAAAGGTTTGCACAACCATCTGGTCTTTAAATTTTTTTAAAAATAATATATCATGTACGAATAAACACTGTGGGGTTATTGTTCAATGGTCTAGCGTCCTCTACTTTGTGCAAAGCCCTGAGTTCAATCCTCAGCACCCAAACTGCTGGTAATTAAACTGAACGTGCTAGTAACCCTCGCACCTGTAATCACTGCAGTCCAAAGGATGAGGTAAAAGAATGACCCAGGATTGGAAAGATACAATGGAGGGAGCTGCAGTTCAAGGTTGACACGGGCAACAAACTGAAACCGTGTCTCAATCCCTACTCTTTCCAACCCCCAAATAAGAAAAATAAAAATGTTTTCAGAGGGCTGCCAGGGTGGGTTAGTTGGTAGAGCGCTTTCTAGCATGCAGAAAGGCCTGAGTGTGACCCCTAGCACCACAGAAACCAGGCATGGAACCACAGAATTTGAAAAGTAAAGGCAAGAGGATCAGCCAGGCACTGTGGTGCACACCTGTAATCCCAGCACTCCGAGAGGCAGAGACAGGCAGATCGCTGTGAATTGGAAGCCAGCCTGGTCTACAAAATGAGCCCAGGACAGCCAAGGCTACACAGAGAAACCCTGTTTGGAAAAAGAAAACAGAAGTTCAAGATCATCCCCAATTACATATTGAGTTTGAGGCTATGAGGTACATGAGACTCTTGTCTCAAATAAACAGAAAATGGGCTAACGATGCCATCACTGGTAAGTTTCTTTCATGTAAGCAAAAGGACATAAGTTCAGATCCCTAGCACTCACATTAAAAAACAAAACAAGCAAAAAAAAAAAAAAAAAAAAAAAACAAAACAAAACAAAACAAAAAAAACAAAACCAACAAAAAAACAGCTAGGCAGTGGTGGCTCAGGACTTGGAAGGGAGAGGCAGGTGGGTCTTTGTGAGTTTGAGACCAGCCTGGTCTACAGGGTGAGTTCCAGAACAGCCAGGGCTACATAGAGAAACCAAAAACCAAACAAAAACAAAAAACAACACAACAAAATCAATCACCACCACTAATAACAACAACAACAAAACAAAACAACAACCAATAAGACCCAGGCATGGGAATGCTGCTGGCTTCCAATCTCAATGCTTGTAGAGTGTGTGCTAAGTCCTGGGTTTGATCCCCAGAATTGAGGAAACCAGGTGTGGCTCCACAGATTCATAATCCCAGCACTCAGGAAGTGAAGACAGGAGGATCAGATATTCAAACTCATGCTTGGCTCCATCGATGCAGTGTGAGGCTAGCCTGGGCTATAGGAGACCCTGGGACTCAAACCCAAGGTTTTGTGCATGCTGGGCAAACACTTAACCAACTGAGCTACCTTCCCAGCCTGGGACCCTATTTTAAACAACACCCCTGCCCTACCCCAACTCCCATCCCAGCCGCCACCGCCACCACCACCTCTGCCAAAAAATGAAAGAGGATAAAGTAAAGCAGAATATCAAAACCCCAGAATTAGAATGTATAGTGCCTGGGTCCTTGGCAAGAAAGCACTGTATTATAGAAATTGTAAAAATTCTGTTTCAATGTGTACAGCACAATTTAAAAGCTTGTTTTTACTGGGGGTCTTTTTGTTGTTGTTTTGTCTTTTTGGTTTGGTTCCAGGGTTTTTCTGTATAACCTTGGTTGTCCTGGACTCTCTTTGTAGACCAGGCTGGCCTCAAACTCACAGAGATCCATCTGTCCCTCTGCCTCAGGAGTGCTGGGATTAAAGGTATGTGCCACCACACCCCGCTTTTACTAGGGCTCTTGATTGGAAAGTTTGCACAAGTACTGACCAGAGAAGGGATGCTCACTGCCTGAGGTCACATAGCCAGCTCAGTAGTCCCGGCTCACAGAGTACAGGCCATGCAGTCCTTCACTATTCCAACAGCTGTCAACCTCAGCCGGCTCCCATCCTTGCACCACCCTGGCACTCTGCCTCTCCCTTCCTGCCTCTCCCTTCCAAGTCCTGAGCCACCACTGCCTAGCTGGTTTTTTTTGTTGTTGTTGTTGTTTTTAATGTGAGTGCTAGGGATCTGAACTCATGTCCTTATGCTTACATGAAAAAAAAAATTACCAGTGATGGCATCGTTAGCCCATTTTCTGTTTATTTGAGACAAGAGTCTCATGTACCTCATAGCCTCAAACTCAATATGTAATTGGGGATGATCTTGAACTTCTGTTTTCTTTTTCCAGACAGGGTTTCTCCATATAGCCTTTGACCCCCAGGAAGGACAACAGCAGCTGATGTGGTATGAACTAGCCACCATTTATACATAGTGTTCTATGCCAGACACTGGTCTGAACATGGGCTTGTTAGCTGATTCATAGACAACTCTAAATGGGAAGTTCTATTATTGACATCATGAAGCCAATTCATAATGGGGAAATGGAAGCTCACAGAGCCAATAATTTGCATGTCTGGTGAGGAACAGAGCTGAGACTGGAGCCCAAAGTGCCTGGCTTCAGGGTCTGTGTCCTCAGGCACAACCCAAGGCCCAGATCTGCCTTTGGAATAGATGCTTACAGGCTGAGCCACAGGCGGTTGCCAGCTCACAAGAGATAGGCTGACGTAAAACAGTCTCAGTGGTGAAGACTGCAAACTTGGCCTCAGAACCCATTTCCAGTCGTGCTATTTTGGACTCTTATCTTTAAAAGGGAAAAAAAAGGTTTATATTTCTAGGTCAACCTGTGTCTAAGTTCTGTCTACTAAAGAGGACTGTCTACAGAAAATGGTCCCCAAGCCATCCCCAGCAGGCAAGTCCCATCTGGACGTGCAGACACTGGTGAGATTGAGGTTAGCTGGCCCGTTCTGGAGAGGTGGGGCCCTGCCAGGGCCTATACCAAGGTCAGTCCCGCCCTGTTACCATTCCAGGCTTCTGCAGAAAAGGTCCTCGGCCTGCCTCAGGGGGACTGTCCCCTCTTGACTCCCAGGGAGCCTGCTGAGGCCTGACAACACCCTCTTCCCTTAGAGGACCACGCCTCTCCCACTTATCAGCCATTAAGAACACTTCTGCCTTGCCCTCCAGCCACCATGACTTTTTGCTCAGAGTGAAGTTTCTGAAACCAGGAGCCAAAATTAACCTTCTGGGAATGTGTTCAAGATAACTCCCAGGGCTGCTCCAATGACCCAAGCAGAATCTTCCAGATACTTCTCTCTGGCCAAAGGGAATTGGTGCACCTATCAGCTGAGAGCCTAGGTTCTTGGTTTGGAAAATCTGGTCTCTTGATATTTTCTGGGAGGATATGCAAGCTCCGCTGGGCTGCTCCATCGCCTAAAATCTTGCCATTAGGATGTAGCATAGCGGTTTACACCTGTAACCCAAGGTCTCAGGAATTGAGGGCCGGAAGATCAGGAGCCTATAACCACCTTAGGCTACATAGGGAATCTAAGGCCAGCCTGGCCTCTATGAGACTCTATCTCAGAACAATTAAAAATAAATAATCATTACCTTCTGCTTCCTGACTACAGAGGCAATAGAACCAGCCTGCTTTTGCTTTTCTTGCCACCATGTTGTCCCGTCTGCCACTATAACTTGCCCGACTGTAGCCTCTCAAAATAACTTATACTTTGAAGATATAAAAAGAATTAATAGCTGAGCTGGGCTTGGTGGTGTACTCCTTTGATCCCAGCACTTGTGAGGCAGAGTCAGGAGGATCTCTGTGAATTTGAGACCAGTCTGGTCTACGTAGTGAATTCCAGGACAGATGGACTAAATAGACCCTGCCTCAAACAAACGAAGAAGAAGAAGAAGAAGAAGAAGAAGAAGAAGAAGAAGAAGAAGAAGAAGAAGAAGAAGAAGAAGAAGAAGAAACAATGGCGAGAACACAGCTAAAATATAAAATTCTATTTAAAAACAACAATAATAATAAAATCTTGCAACAGGGGCTGGGTTGTATCTTCATGGCGGAGCAATTGCTTAGTATGTGTATGGTCCTAGGTTCTATCCCAGGCACAAACAAACAAAACAGCAGTCCAGTTCCTTATTGTTATCAGAGCACAGAAAAAGCTTTGGACCTCAGTTAGCAGTCCACACCCTGCTCAGCCCCTACCTTTTCCTCTGGTGTCATCTGCTCCTCAGGAGTCCTAGCCTCTGAGGTTTCCCCTGGAAGTGGGACCTGTGGCCTTGCTAAGAAAACTCAGGTAGGTTCACTCAGTTCTATCTGTCTGTCTATCTATCTATCTATCTATCTATCTATCTATCTATCTATCTATCTATCTATTTTCTTTTTAGAGACAGGGTTTCTCTATGTAGCCTTAGCTGTCCTAGAATTCACTATGCAGACCAGGGTGGCCTCCAGCTCAGAGATCCACCTGTCTCTGCCTTCCAAGCGCTGGAATTAAAGGTGTGCGCCACCACAGCCCCACATATGATTTTTTTTTTTTCTAAGACAGGGTCTCATGTAGCCTAGGCTTTACTTCAACTCCTTATATAGCGAAGGAAGACCTTGAATTCCTGGTTCCTCTGCCTCTATCGACCAGCTTCTGGATTACATCTGTGTACCACAGTGCCTGGTTTATGCACTATGGGACTGGAGCCCAAGGCGCTGTGCGTTTGAGACAAGTACTCTTACAGCTGCTCTACACGTGCAGGCCTGCTTTATCAGTTCACATAGCATTTCCACTGCCAAATCCTCCCTCCCAATCACACCATGTGGTTAGTCACAAGTCACCCATTACTAGGGCGAGCACCTAACCTCAACCCTGACTATGGCTCTCCTAGTGGCTGACGCCTAACCAGAATCATGAATATGGCTCTCTTGGTTGCTAAAATACTGTGTGGAATGTTTTCATATTGGTTAGTAAACAGTGGCTTCCCCTAGTCCATCAAGGCTTCTCATTTCCCTGCCAACAACAAGAAGCCAGACACACCCCCTTGCTTGGAACCCTACCCCACTACCCCAGGGCCAACTCCTGGTTCATTAGTGCCAGGAGCCCAGCTCGGCCAGTTCTTACCATTCCCTGCTTATTGCTCTGGATTCTCTTTCTCTCTTTCTTTTTCTTTTTTCTTTTGAGACAGGGTTTCTCCATCCTGGAACTCACTCTGTAAGACCAGGCTGGCCTGCCTCTGCCTCCTGAGTGCTGACATTAAAGTTTTTCTTTCTTTCTTTCTTTCTTTCTTTCTTTCTTTCTTTCTTTCTTTCTTCCTTTTTCTTTTTTTCCTAATTAGGAGGTGGCATGGTGGGGCACACCTTTAGTCCCAGAACTGAGGAGGCAGAAGTAGATGGATCTCTGAGAGTAGTTCCAGGCTAGCCTGGTCTGCATAGCAAGTTCAGGCCAGTCAGGGCTACATGTTGAAACCTTGTCTCAAAACGAAACAACAAAACCAAAGAGGAGTGGGTGTGTGTGGGTGTGTGTGGCTTGTGTGTGCTTTGTGAGAGCAGGTGCCATGTCTGGGCCAGAAGGGGACGTCTGACCCCATGGAACTGGAGTCTCAGATCATTGTGAGCTGACTGATGTGGGTGCTGGAAACTGAACTTTGTTCTTCTAGAAGTGCAGGAAGTCCTCTTAATCACTGAGCCATCTCAACAGCCCATTGCCCTGGTTTCTAAGTCCCTGGTTTCCTGTCTGTTAGATCCACCAGACCAGAGCTCCTTGAGGACAGAGCTCCACCCTCCCTTGTCAGCTCTGTACTTCTCTCGGACTGGGGGTTCGCTGAATGTTCACTGACTGCCTGACTACTAAATGCTTGTAGCCTGAGACATTAGAGAGCCGTTGAACAAGATGGGCCCCTCTCCTTGAATCTGGACTCTGGAATTTTCCCAGGCTGACTTGGAAACTTTGTTCTTTGCCCACATTTTATGGCTCTTATTTCCCTCCCCAGACAGGAAGTTTCTGCCACCTGCCTCAGTCTGGCTCCAACCTGGCCAACTCCACCCTGCCTCCTTTAAGACCTGGGAAAACCATATGCCAGCCCTTCTACCAACACAGGCTTAGGTGGCATAAGTGTGCATGTGTACACACACTTGTCTATAAGTGTGGAAGGTCGCTCAATGCTCACTGAGTCCGAGTGACCAACTTAGAGAAGTTTATATGGGACTGTCCAGGTTTTAGCATAGAAAGTCCTTTGCCCTGGGAACCCTTCATCTGAGGCAAATGGGCAGGTTGAGTCATTCTGTGTAGATAGTGGAGAGGGTTGTGGCCCAAAAGGATGTATTTTCTCTTGCTGGTGTTTAGCGCAGAGCAGGCCCACCATGGCTTACCCCAGTTTTGCCATTTATTGGCCATGGAAATTTTTATTACCTTACAGTTTCCATAAGAGGAAGCTTTCTCTGATACAAGTAGAACAGTTTATAACCTGGTGCCTGCCTCCATCTCTCAAGTACCTGGCTTGCGATTTTTAATCATCATGAATTTTTCAGAACATTTATATTTTGTTCTGTGACTGTAATCATTCCTTCTGTGCTTTATCTGGAGACTGAGCCGAAAACTGAAAATCAATGGACAGCATCCACAAATTCCACTCATTTGAGAACTAACTCCAGGCCCCCATGAGAAGAAATGGTGACTCGAATACTACCCAGCATCCAGTGTCAAGAAGTCCAAAGTCAACCAGGCTTGGCAGAACCTATAATCCTAACTAACTACTAGGAAGGCTGAGGCAGGAGGATTACAAATTTAAGATCACCTTGGGCTATGGAGTAATGCCAAAACCATGCTAAAATTTTAATTTTAATGAGACGCTATCTCAAAATAATAATTAAGATGAATAAAATGGCCCCAGATGGTGGTGGCATACACTTTTAATCCCAGCACTCTGGGAGGCAGAGGCAGGCCAGGTGGATCTCTGTAAGTTTGAGGCCCAGCCTGATCTACAGAGTGAATTTCAGAATAGCCATATCTACACAGAGAAATCCTGACTCAAAAAAACCCAAAAAACAAAAAACAAAAACAAACAAACAAACAAAAACAAAAAACAAAAAAAAAAAAACAAGGGAGAAAGGGAGGGAGGGAGAGAGAGAGAGACAGAGAGAGAGAGAAGCTGGAGAGAACCAGGGACGTCATTCAGTTGGTGAGTGCTTATGGAAAATGAACAGCTTCTTGAGGCTCACCCCACAGACAGCATATCCAACGCACAGACGGTGGCACCTGCCTGTGACCCTAGCTAGCATCAGGGAAAAGAAACAAAAGGATCAGAAGTTCAGCATACTCCTATGATGTCAGATCAGCCTAGGATACATGAGACCTTGTCTCACAAAACCAAAAATGAAAAAGAAAAGAAAACAGGTGCGGTGGCACACACCTTTAATCCCAGCACTTTGGAGGCAGAAGCAAGAGAATCTCTGTGAGTTCGAAGCCAGCCTGGTCTACATAGAGAGACTCTCTCTCAAAACAAACAAATAAACAAACAAACAAACAAACAAAAAACCTAATAAATAAATAAGTAAATTGATTTAATTAAATAGGCTCAAACTCATAATTCTTAGGCTTGTGTTTTAGCTCAGGGGGAGAATGAGACTTAGTGAAGGAAAGTGATTTTGATTTCAGATCACACCAGCCACTTTCCTCCTGGAATTTTTTTTGGGAAAAAAAAAAGTGAGCCACAAAGTTTCTTTCTTTTCTCCCTTGCTGTTTTTGAGAAAGGATCTCATTATGTGGTCCGTGCTGGCCTGGAATTCATTATGCTGGTCAAGCTGGTCTCCAATTTATTTATTTTTTTTTATTTTTATTTATTTAACTTTATTTTATGTGTATTAGTGTGAAGGTGTCAGATCCCTTGGGATTACAGACAGTTGTGAGCTGCCATGTGGGTGCTGGGACTTGAACCCGGGTCCTTTGGAAGAGCAGACAGTGCTCTTAACCACTGAGCCATCTCTCTAACCCCTGATCTTCAATTTATAATCCTCCTACCTCAGCCTCATTAGTGCTGGAATTACAAGTGTGCATTACGATGCCTGGCTTCAATATTCTTTATCTTAAAGAAATTTTACTACATATACATGCATATATATATATATATATATATATATATATATATATATATATATTTCATTTCTAATAGTCAGTGACACAGTATAGGAAAACGGTAGTTTAATTTGAAAAGTAGAAACAATCTGGACATGGTAGCACACCTCTGTAATTCTACCATTTAAGAGATTGAGGCAGGAGAATCATGAGTTCAAGGCCAGCCTTAGCTACGTGGTAAGTTTTAGAGCAGCCTGGGCTACATGGGATCCTAATCCTTTGTCTAATTCGAACAAAGTAAAAGCAGAGTTGTTTGTATCTAGATACCCTCCCCCTCCACACACACGATAGACACAGCACACGCATGAGCACACACACACACACACACACACACACACACAAAACAAGTAAATTCCCATCCCCTCTTGGTATCTTCAACTTTAGCCAGGCTGGAATTGTCAAGGAGCTATTTCATTGGCTGCCAAACCCTTTGGGATGGGCTTTGCCTTGGACCACTGGACCTGATGTCGGCCTGATTCCCAGGCCCTGAGAGGAGAGATAGTCTTTTTTTCTTGGAGGTGGGAGATGTCACTACACATCTCTGGGCCTCAACAGTAATTCCACAACCCTATTCATCATTCTTAGGACACTAAGACCAAAGCAGCTATCTTACACTGGGGGAGATGCCTACCACCCTTGTCAGGAGCCCTAACTTCTAGGCCGGAGAGAGCCTGCTGCCTGTGTGCTTGGCTCAGGGAAAGTCCTGGCCCCTGAGCAATGTGGAAATGATAATAGTTAATGTTGACTTAACATTTCCTGTCTGCCATGTTTACTTACATTACCTCACCTAGTTATTTTTTTTTTTTTTTTTTTGAGACAGAGTCTCAACATAGCCCTAGCTGTCTTAGAGCTCACCATTTAGTCCAGGCTGGCCTCAGACTTACAGAGATCCACCTGCCTCTGCCTCTCAAGTGCTGGGTCTCAGGGGCTGGGAATAAAGTTTTGTGCCACCATCCCAAGCACCTCACCTAACTCTTTTTTTTTTTCCAGTATTTTATTTATTTTATGTGCATTGGTGCTTTGCCTGCGTGAGGGTCTATGTGAGGGGGTCAGATTCCCTCAGGCTGGACTTACAGACAGTGGTGAACTTCTATGTGGGTACTGGTCCTCGGTCGTCTGGGAGAGCTGCTGGTGCTCTTAACTACTGAGCCGTCTCCCCTGGCCTCATCCTCACCTAGTTTTCAAAACAACTCCACAAAGTAGGTGCTCTAATTATTTCTTTTGGAAAGATGAAAGAATTGGGAATCCAGAGGGAGGTCTTATTTGTGTATTTATTTGTTTGTTTTGTTTTCAGTGCTGGGATTGAACCCATGACATGACCTCAGCCTGCTAAGAAAGCATGATAGCAATTAGCTAAATCCCCAGTCCTCAAAGAGAGTTTAAGGTGCTGGTTCAAAAGCTTGTGACTAAGCACTGTGTAGTGTCAGACACATGCCTGTAATCCCAGCATTCAGGAGCCTGAGACAGGAGCGCTGTGAATTTGAAGCCAATCTACATACAGCAAAACTCTGTTTCAAAAAACAAAACAAGAAGAATGGAATGATGACTGCAGTTAGGAACACTTGCTGCTCTTGCAGAGGATTTGGGTTCAGTTCCCAGCACACACATGATTGCTGACAACCTCCATGGCACCAGGCACTTCATGCACAAATGTACATGCAGGCAAAATACTTATGCATATACAATAAAAATAAAAAAGCCAGGCATGGTGGTGCAAGCCTATAATCCCAGCTCTCAGGGAGCCAGAGGCAGGTGGATCTCTATGAGTAGATCAGCCTGGTCTACAAAGGAATCCAGGACAGCCAAGGCTACACAAGAGAAATCCTGGCATACACATTTCATCTCAGCACTTGGGAGGCAGAGGCAGGTGGAGCTCTATGCGTTTGAGGCCCATTTGGCAATTTCCAGATCACCCAAGCCTTCACAGTGAAACCCTGTCTCAAAACACAAAACAAAACAAAAACAAAAAACATCAATCAATCAAATGAACAAACAAACAAACAAAAAGACAGAGATGAACTTTGGACACTTAAAATTAGTAGGCATGGCTGGAAAGATGGCTTAGCAGTTAAGAGCACTGGATTCCTTCCAGAGGACCCAGGTTCAATTCCCAGCACCCACATGACAGCTTATAATGGTCTGCAACTCTAGTTTCATACAGGCAAAACACCATTGCACATAAATAAATCACTAAAACAAAACAAACAAGCACCCTCCCCCCAAACAAACAACAACAACAAAAACCCCCACAAAACCTACTACTAGGCAGCAGGGCTTCTGCCCAGGCTAACAGGCACCAAGTCTGCATTGGGGACCATGTGCTGGACTAGCCTTGGAGCTGCACACCACCCCAGCATCAGCGCTGCCGCCACCATGACACTGAAACTGTGATCCTCTGCCTGTGGCTCAGTTGCTTCCTCTGTAAAATGGCGAGGGAAAAAAAAAAAATCTCTGCTCTATAGGCCAACTGCAGGATGAACTGTGCCTACTGTCCCCTAACTCCAGTCCTTCTTTCTGGTCACTATCCCATCCTTCACCATCCCGGAAGCTCCTTCCTTGGTGGACAACAGTGTAAAACAAACAAACAAACAAAAACATAAGTAAAAAAAAAAAAAAAAAAAAAGGTCTCAATTGGGCACAGTGACTCAAGCCCACTCCCGGAACTCAGAGGCAGAGGCAGGAGGATCTCTGTGTGTTTGAGGCTAGCCTGATCTACTAAGTGAGTCCAGGACAGCCAAGGCTACACAGGGAAAACAAACCAAACAAACAAAGGAACAAAACAAAAAAACAGGCCTTCTGTCTAGATTCTTCATCTTTCCAAGGAGACTAATAATACTTTTGTACACTTGCCACTTGCCTGCCTCCTTCTCTTAGCTACGCTAGGACTGGAGTTTCAGCCAGGACAACCGACTGTTTCTTGCTAAATTAAGTAAGGTTTAGAGTCAGTGGTGCAGGCCTGTAATCACAGCTACTCAGAGAGCTGAGACAGGAGAATTATAGATTTAAGATCTGCCTGAGCTACAGAATGAGTTGAAGACCAGTTTGGGCAACTAAGTGAGACCTGTCTCAGAGTGAAAAGTCAAAGGGTTGAGGATGTGTCTCAGTTGGTACAGTGATTCCTTAGCTTGCAAAAAGCCCTGCGGCCAGTCACTAATACCATAAACAGGCATGATGGGGCCCTTGTACAACCCCAGCTCAGGAAAGGCAGAGGCAGAAGGTCATGGTCATCCTCAGCTTCATAGTGAGTTGGAGGCCAGTCTGGGATACTTGAGACCCTTTCTCAAAACCAAATAACAACATTCAAAAATTAAAAAGTATAAAATAAGCCGAGCCGTGCTGGTGCACACCTTTAATTCCAGCAATTGGGAGGCCGAGGCAGGTGGATCTCTGTGAGGTAAAGGCCAGCCTGGTCTAGAAAGCAAGTCCAGGACAGCCAAATACACAGAGAAACCCTGTCTTGAAAAACCAAATATATACATACATATACATACATACATACATACATACATACATACAGATATATATACACACAGATGAATAAATAAAGAGCTGAAGAGATAGGAGAGCTTGCTGCTCTTTGTTTGTTTGTTTTTGGAGACAGGGTTTCTCTGCATGGCCCTGGCTGTCCCAGACTTGCTTTGTAGACCAGGTTGGCTTCAAACTCACAGAGATCACCCTGCCTCTGCCTCCTGAGTGCTGGGATCAAAGGTGTGTGCCACCTTGCCGCTCTTGCAGAGGACCTGAATTTGGTTCCCAGCACCCACACTGGCAGCTCATATAACTGCCTGTAACTCCAGTACCCCAGAGGATCCAACACCCTCTTCTGGCCTTTACAGCCGTCCACACATGTGTACATATATACATTCATAAGAATAAATAGACTATTTCTGACATTGTTAGGCCCAGCAAGAGCCTAAATATAAGAAGGTATGAAGAGAACTCAGGAAACTAATCATCCATCGATGCAAAATCGCAAGAGGTTCATTCTGACCATTGCACAATGGGGTCACCCCTGCTGGTCAGCAAGGAGCGGCCCCGGGAGACAAGGACCTTAGGTTTTTAAAAGACACATGGTGCAGGGAATTCTAGGGGTTGCCTTCTTGGCAATTCATGATTGGATGAGGTATTTAACTTTTAAAATAATTGGTTGGTTCTGGGCACCCTTAGTTCTGGTCAGCCCTGTCGTAAATATCTGATCTTCAAGTCAGTTTGGAATTTCCTGCCATAGGAGATGTAGCCACAATTAAAGGTGGGAGAGCGATTAACTCATCCTGTGTCTGTTCTGGGGGTTACAGGCTTTGGATCAAAGGTCAGGAGAAGGATTGGGGCCATTTGGCCCAGTTTCCAAACAAAGCTCATCTCACAGGCACCAGCCGGTGATTTTCTCTCCATTTAGTAGAGATCTCTGCTTGTTCTCTTCCTTATCTCTGCCCTCACAGATGACTAAAGTCAGGAACTTTTACATTCCTCGGCTCTCTGGAGAAGCACTAAGAGGCTTTAATTAACATGGGCCTAAAACTTGAAAATATAAGTTATAAGGCAATTAAAGAAACATAGGTTACAAAGTTAGTCTGGTTCTTTCAACATGAACTCAATGGCTGGCTCTTTGACCTCCAACCCCCTCCCCCAAGGGAGGAGCAGTCGTGCTAGGACACAGAGGAGGACATTGCAGCCAGTCCTGATGATGAGATCTGATAAGGATCAGGTGGAAGGGGAGGAGGTCCTTCGCTACCAGTGGATTTACAGAGAGGCAGGGAGGAGATGAAGGAGGGAGGGTGGGATTGGGAGGGAATGAGGGAGGAGGATACAGCTGGGATACAAAGTTAATAAACTGTAACTAATATAAAGAAATTAAAAAACAGTTTAGAAAAAAAAGAATAAATAATAGAGTGCTAAAAGGATTAGAATTGCTGAGGGTTAGAATTAGAATTGCTTAGGGGTTAGGGTGTTATCTAGCATGTATGAGGCCCTCGGTTCAGCATTAGGGAAAAAAACAAAATCATCACCTCAGTCTCAACAGTATAGCTTGGAGACTAAGACTCTGGGTGGCAAACTGGCTGAGGGTGAGTCTGGTGACCTGAGTTTGACCCCTGTAATCCATAGGGTGGAAACAGAGATTGGACAGCACTGTGGTGCTTGGACATTCATGCTTGCCTGTGCCTGTGCACACACAACAAACGTAAATATTTTGTTGTTGTTTCTCTGTGTGTAGCTTTGGCTGACCTAGAACTCACTCTGTAGAGCAGGCTGTCCTTGAACTCACAGACACAGGCCTGCCTCTGCCTCCTGAGTGCTGGAAATAAAGGCGTAAGTCACCACCCTGTGGCTTTCATTTTGCTTTTTAAAGACTCTGGAACCACTGACCCAGGGTTCGTCCTGCAGCTATTTCACTTTTTCTGTGTGTGTCAGTCAATTTGTCGACTTGACTGGAGTAGAGAGTACCCAGACAGATGGCCAAGTATGATCCCTGAGTGTGTCTGTGAGGGTGTTTCTGGAAAATATTGGTGGTTGAGTCAGTGGACTGAATAAAGAAAGGCCTCCCAGGCTGGAGAGACGGCTCAGCAGTCAGTTCAGGGCACTGGATGCTCCTGTAGAGAAACAAGGTTCAATTCACAGCACCCACATGGTGGCTCACAACTGTCTGACACCTTCTGGACTCCGGGGGCAATGCATGGACATGGTATATAGACAAACAAGCAGGCAAACTACCCATACACTTAAAATTCAAAAATTCAAAAAAAAAAAAAAAAAAAAAAAGCACCACCAAATATGGATGGGTACTGTCCCAATTGGTCTGGTTGGTTTGTTTGTTTTTGTTTGTTTGCCTTTGTTTTTGTCAGTTAGACACAGCTAGAGTTATCTGAGAAGAGGAACCTGAACTGAGAAAATGAGCCTATCAGAATGCCTGTAGGCAAGGCTGTAAGTCATTTTCTTCATTAGTTATTGGCGTGGGAGGGCCTAGCCCACCTGGGCAGGTGTTCCAGCGTGCTATAAGAAAGCAGACTGAGAAAGCCAGGGTGAGCAAGCCAGGAAGCAGTGTTCCTCCACGGCCTCTGCTCCTCTGCTTCGTCAAGTTCCTGGCTTGAGTCAGCCCTTGATAACTAAACCTGTAAGAAAAAAACAAACAAAACTTTTCTTCCCCAGGTTGCGTTCTGCTGTGGGGTTTTAGCCTAGCAACAGAAGGCGCACGACGCTACATGCATCCAATCTGCCGAAGGTCCCCACAAGTTGAAGGGTGGAAGACAGGTGCACTTGCTCTCTCATTGGTGCCAGGATGCTCTTCCCTGCCCTCGGTAATCAGAACTCTTGGTTCTCCTACTTTTGAACTCTAGGTCTTACATCAGGTTCTCTCTCTGACCTCCAGTTTCCCTGGCTTTTGGACATAACCAGAGCTATGCTACCAACTGTGAATGTTCTTTGGAGAGCTCTGGCCATTTATAGCTTGCTACCTCTCTAGGATTCTCTGCTACCAAATCCGGATGTACGGAGGACAAAAAGCTAGAGGAGGACAGGTGAGGTCATGCATGTCGAATATGGTTGGCTCCCTTAAATGGTAGCTGTACTTTAACTACCTGCTATAATGTAATTACTGGCCTCTAGCACCATACCTGACACATACTTTGCATTCTGTAGGTTTTTTTTTTTTTTTTCCCCGAGACCAGGTTTCTTTTTGTAGCACTGGCTGTCCAGAATTTGCTCTGTAGACCGGGCTGGCCTCAAACTCAGAAGTCCACCTGCCTCTGCCCCTTGAGTGCTGGGATTGAAGGCCTGTGCCATCACTACCTGGCTGTATTCTGTACTTAATTAATAAACAGATGAATTTTTACCTGTCCGCTATTATCTTATGAGCCCCTGTTATCTTATGGGTTTCATAAAGGCAAAGGCCAAATATTTATTTATTTCTGTGTCCCCTGTGCTGACTAGAACATCAGTCAGGAATACTAAATAAATGCTTGTTGTGTGACTCAGTGAGATAATGGGCCGTTCAGTCACCGCCCCTGGGCTCTAAACCGCAAGGCAATTAGAACTTGGTAATGGAGGATCAGCTGACACTAACTGAATCTTAGCTTCTGAAGAGAGAATAGCCAGAGGATTTTTTGCTTTTAGATATTGTGCTTCGGGAGGGGCCCAGCCTCCGGAGTGGTTTTGGTGGTGTTTTTTTTTGTTTTTATTTACTCATGGGCACATGTATGTCGTAGTGCCGGGTGGAAGTCAGTTTTCTCCTTCTGCCGTGTGGGTTCTAGGGATCGAACTCAGGTTCAGGTTTGGCAGTAAACACCTTTACCTGTTGAGCCATCTCACTCAACCCTGAAGATATATTTTTGCTTAAAAATTTGACTCTGGTGTGCCACAGTAGTGCACACCTATAATTCCAGCAATCCTCGGGAGGCAGAGGCAGGCAGATCTGTGAGGTCCAGGCCAGCCAGGCTACACAGTGAGACCCTGTCCAAAATAAAAATAAACAAATAAATAAATAAATAAATAAATAAATAAGAGAAGAAAAGCCTTGTGGGGGCGTGGCAGGAAGTCAAAAAGTGAAGACCAATCCAGGGTGACGCCAGACGTGCTGACCTCTGGCCTCCACATGGACACGTGTGTACATATAACTGCATACACACTACACACATATATACACCTTAAAAAAATTAAAAATGCATCCATCGGGATCAGTGACATGGCCAGGCAGATGAAGGGGTGTGTGTTTGTGTGTGTTGGGAGGATTGCCTGAGGCAGAGACAGGAGGATTGCCTTGCAAGTTTGAGACCAGTTTGGGCTACCGTACCAGTTCCAGGACAACGTGGTATGCAAGCCGTGTACAGCACCCACATTGTCTTAGGCAATTCTGAGGTGACTTCAGTGAGGACGCCGTGCATCGTCTCTGTGTAAGTAACCATGCTGTTCCTTCCCAGGCTCTCTCTTTGACAGGGTCTCACTGTGTAGCCATGGCTGGCTTGAAACTGTCTATATAGACCAGGCTGGTCTAACAGATCTACCTGCCTCTACCTCCCACTTGCTAGGATTAAAGGTCTGTGCCATTACAAACCTGTGGAACCTTCAGTGGTTTTGCAGTCTGGAGGCAGCCCAGGGTGTTAATCATTAGCCTCCCAGCAGGTCCAGGAAATGAAAGTCCACCAGCCATACCCTCACTGTGTGATGAAGAACAGCACCTACAGCTGGGTGGGGTGCGTCTGTTAATCTTTCCGGAGTGAGCTCAAGGGTACTTCTTCCGGTTGGTACCTGGAATTCCCAGGATCCTAACTCCTGGATTTTAATTTTTTCCCTCCTCCCATATTGAGAAGCTGTGGTGAGCAACCACAGAACATCCCAGCAGCTCATCCAGCCTATGGGCCAGCTCTGAGGCTTTCTTTGTAAGCAGCAAATTCAGCCCCCAGCACCCTCTTTAAAATGCAAATGATCCTGAGAGGTTCCAAATGATTAGCTGGATTGTGTGAAAGTTTTTCCCAGGCCACAGATAGCCTAAGAGGCTTTTCTAGTGGGTGTGGGGAAAAGAGAGCCCGGAGCTGGGGAGGTTCCCAGGGTACTCACGTTTTTTGTTTTGTTTTGTCTTGTTTTGTTTTTTTCCCCATAGACTGTTTCCCCAGACTGTAGTTGCTGAGCAGTGTTGTGTAGCTAGCCTGGCCTGGTGGTTCAGGCCTGAAACCTTCAGTTGATGCTGAGGCAGGCTGATCATAAGTTCAAGGCCTGTCTGGGCTATATAGAGTGAGTTCAAGGCTAGCCTGGGCAACTAGTTGAGACCTTGTTAATCTGTTGGATTCCCACAGACTCCTACCGACCTGGGAAGTCTGTACAGAGACAAACACCTGAAATCCCAGTCCTTGAGAGAGGAAGGCAGGAAGAGCAGAAGTTTATGCTTATCATTTTATAAAACTACATAGTTTGCATGAGACCATCCTGGGCTAGAAACCCTATCTCAAACTCCCTTCCCCCACCACCTAAGGACCTTTGGAATTTATGCTGTTAACACCCCTTTTTCACAGATTAACAAATGCTGACTGACTAGGGGAGAGTGTCTAACTCAGCTCCACAGCAGTCTCTATGTACTGGCTCAGTGGATCTTCACACTGAGGTTTTATGTCTGTTTGACAGAAGGGTAAACTGAGGAGCCCCTTTTCCCTTTTGTGTTCTTTTTAGCTTGCGCAGCCAGGGTGTGTGTTGGGGAGGGGAAAGAGGAGGGCAAGTGGCCCTTTCTGACCCTCTCCAGAGGACTTGATGAGAAATCTGAAGAGTGCATCAAGCCTGAAAAGTGCTTCAGACCTGACCTGTCCTTTCTGCCCTTAATTGTTGTCTAAAATCCTTTTTATTGAATTATCAGAGTAATGGAAGAGTCAATGAGAGTCATCATGAAGTTCCAAGGCCAATGCTTGCTGGGCAAAAGAAAGCAAAGCCCCAAAGGCTCCCTGCACACCAGCAGTGATATAAAATATGTATTTTTACATAACTGGGAGGAAAAAAAAATAAACGACAAGGCTGACCCATGGGGGGGGGGAAACGCCTCTTTCTTTATTTCTATTATCTTGTTCAGGGCACGATCTGGGCAGGAGCTTCAGTGGGAAAGGAAATACCAGAGCCTTCTCCCTCAGAGCCTCCTGGTGGGCTAAGAAGCTGGGCTAAGAAGCAGAGGGAGCCAAGAAGCAGATATCCAAAAGGTTGCTGGGTGTGTTCTTGGAAGGCCATTAAAATGAAGGGGTCAGCCTGGGGGGAGGGCTGGCAGAAAGAGTGTGGGTTATGTGGGCTAGAGAAGGCACCTCTAGAGATAAGGCTGTGCTCTCTGTGGGCTCAGGTTCACCATTAGCAACATGGGAAATACTGGAAACCTGACCATCTCCTGGGGTGGGGAGATAAGGCTGGGCCTTCCCAACGTGCAACCTCCACACCTCAGTGATTGCTTTGGCTTTGGTCTCGGTGCAGAAGAGGACACTGACCTGCCCAAAGTCACCCAGCTAGTGACTACCAAGCACATCATTTTGTAGTTTTCTAGTTGCTTGCTGAGGTCCTCAAGGCTCAGATTCAGCCTGTAGCTGAGGAGGATGACCTTGAATTTATGATTTCCCTGCTGAGATTACAGATAGTCACCACTATACTGGATTCATTCAGGTGGCACCCAGGGCATGTCATGCATGTTAGGCATGCACTCACAAACGGAGCCACATCCCCAACCTCTGCTTTGTAGCCCTGGAGAGAGAGGTGACTTTGTTCACATGCCACCCAGCATTAAACAACAACAACAAACCCTGATGATGTGGGAGCACATTTTGTATTCCCAGCCTTCAGGGTGCCGAAGCAGGAGGATCCTAAGTTCAAAGCCAGTCTGGGCTGCTTAGGAAGAACTTGTCCACAGACAAACATGAGTCAGTCCTAGTGGTGCACACCTTTAATTCCAGCACCGGGGAAGTAGAGGCAGGTGGATCTCTGTGAGTTCAAGGCCAGCCTGGTCTATATAGTGAGTTCCAGAACAACCAGGGCTACATAGAGGGAGCTCCTCTCTCAAACAAACCAACAAGAACAGACAAGGAGCTGGAGAGATGGCTTAGGAGTTAAGAGGGCTAGCTTTTCTTCCAGGGGACCAAAGTTCAGTTTACAGACCCTACACTGGGTACCTGTAGTTCCATTCCAGAAGTGGGGAAGCTGAGACTGGACAATAGTGAGTTCAAAGCCATACTGGGCTACAAAGCAAGAGCAAGACTATGTCTCAAAAGGGAGGGAGACAGATGTTGGAAAATTAGATAACTAGATGAGCCTGGGCTGGTGCCTCCCTTAAGCCATCGCAGCAATTTCCAGGCTGAGGCAGAAGGATTGTTGAGGCTAAAACAGTTCCAGGCCCATTTGGGCTGGAAAACAAACAAAAATTTAGGGTACAAAACAAAATAAAACAGCCGGAGAGATGGCACAGTCAGTAAATGCTAATGAGGGCAATTCAATCCCGGGACCCTCTGGGTGGAAAGAGAGAACTGAGTCCCGCAGGCTGCTGTCTTATCTCTGCACTGGAGCTGTGGCATGTGCATTTTCGAACACACACACACACACACACACACACACACACACACACACACTAAAATGTTTTTTTAAACCCTTAAGACAAAGTAAACCAAACAAACTCCTCCAACCAAACACAATAAAGAAAAATGAACAAAACAAAAACCTAGATGAAGAGTAAAGTCTTTTTTTGTTTTTGTTTTTTTCTT
The DNA here is from genome assembly GCF_907164565.1 of Psammomys obesus. Classification (NCBI taxonomy): domain Eukaryota; kingdom Metazoa; phylum Chordata; class Mammalia; order Rodentia; family Muridae; genus Psammomys; species Psammomys obesus. The sequence continues at coordinate 22,940,245 of NW_026596034.1, forward strand.
TTCTTCTTCTCAATGCTTTCTCTTATTTGAATTCTGAGTCACAGTCTGTGTCACTCTTAAACTTCCAGGGGCTGCTTAAAAAGGTCCCAGGGAACTAACTGAACCCTGGACTCTCAGATTCAGGCTCAGGAGCCTTATCAATTGAGCTATCCAAGCCCCCCGAGTAAACTCCTTTGTAACTCCGAGTCTCAGTGGGGCTACAGCACGGACGGGCTAGGATTCGAACGAACGAACGTGGAACAGGAAGCGAGGAAGTCTCCTAAGCCAGGCCCCATGCCACCAGCTACAGACAGGGGTGGAGGAAGGAGAGGGCCGCGCAGTTTCTCGGCTGCCACCTGCAGGTGCGTCCTCAGCCAATCAGCGTCGCCGGGGGCGGCACCTTCGGGCTCACCTGGCGGCCGCAGCCTCTGCCCGGTTCAGTGCAGTGAGAGCCGCGGCTCGTTAGTGAGTTCTCGGCAAGTTCTGCCGAGCTCCGACCCGGCCTAACCCGGCCCTGCCCGACCGCACCCGAGCTCGGCGTTTGCTCGGCCAGCCATGGGAGCCCCGAGCCGCAGCGTCCTGGCGCTCCTGCTCCTGCTGCAGGTATGTGGACCCCCACGCCCCGCTTCGCCGTGTGCCTTTCTGCACGCTGCCGTCCCGCTCCCCTCCTTCCAAGAAAGTTGGGGTTCGGAGGGCAGGCTGGCCCCGGAGGCTTCGCGGTGCGGGGCCGAGTGCCGTGGGGTGGGAGGGAGGGTCAGGCGAGCGCCGAGTGGCCGCCTCTCGAGCCCTCTCCCAGCTCGGGGGCTCCCCACGCTGCGGGCTCCTGGGACCCCGAGCGGCGCAGGGTCCCTGTGTGCTCCAGGGGACCAAGGGGGGCGTGGAGCAGGGTGGGGGCCTGCTCGTAGGAGGGGGCTGGGGCAGAAGTAGCCCGGGAGATCCGAGATAAGGACAGGGATTTGAGTACCGAAAAGCACCTGCCGTGGAAGGAAGGGAGCGCTGGGGACGGGCTCCCGAGGGTGAGAGAGAGGAGCCGGAGGGGGTTGGCGGAGACCCTTCGCGCTCTGCGCAAAGTGCTGTCCGGAAGAGTGGAGGCGTCTCCAGGGAGATGCAAATGGAGCCGGGCAGGAAAGGTGGGCCAGGTGGCGAGGCGGTGACCCCCGGGTCCCCTCCCCCAAGGGTTCCCGGAGTTTGGCGGCTGGTTTCGGAGAGGATGGCGCGCGTCCCGACGCCCCAGGAGGAGGACGGGTTGCCTCTTGGTTTCGGTGTAGGCTGCTGGGAACCCCCTCCCCCGCCCCGAGTCACCAGGTTGCCTACTTTTCTTCCCTCCATCCCAGGCCTCACCGCGGCTCTGCCAGGAGCCGGAGCCGTGCCGTCCCGGCTTCAGTGCCGAGAACTACACGTTTGTGGTGCCGGGGAGGCACCTGGAGAGGGACCGCGTCCTGGGCAAAGGTAAGGGCGCCCCGCGGGTGTGACAGCAGAGTGGGGGTCGGGTAGGGAAGGAGCCAAGAAATTGTACTCCCGTGCCCGTGGGAGGGGAAGGGGCAAAACTCTCCCTTGGGATCTAACGTGGGTTTGGAAGTCTACTTATCGATTGCGGTTGATCAAGGTAGATAATGTCTGGCTGTGCTGTTTACAAGGGGCAGAGAAGGGCCGGGGGTATTTAGAGGTCATCGGTGTCCCTGCAGCTGATCGCCGGAGCCAGTCTATCATTCCAGACCACCGAAACCTGCTAGGTAGGGCCAGTTGAACTGTGTTCCCATTTAATGATGAGCAATAGGAGGCTCAAAAGGTGACTTCATGGGGTCAGCAGGGCAGGGACCTGAACCGGAATTTGACTCCCACAATTTCGGGAATCCTGGAGGAACCGGCTTTTAGTGACTTGTGGTTTTTATTCATAAAGATGAAAACACTTGATACAGGCGTTGCTTTTCCAAGGAATAGCAATACTTGTATTTTATTTTCTTTTTTAAGAGAAAAAAAATGGGAGAAAAAAAAAGACAAAAGAAAAGGAAAAAAAAAAAAAGAGAAAAAATGGTAGCTCTAACTCATTCAAAAACTCCGTATATTTTAAATTTTAAGTCTTCTCTCATTATGATAATCTAGAATTTTCTTTGTGTTACTGTTGGGCATGGCTGGGAACAAGGCAAGAGGACCAGGTTTGGTTTTGTTTTACTGGTTTCCCTAATTTCCAGGTGTTCCTTTTGTACCAATACCACCACCTCCTCTCTGGTTAGGAGTTTAGTTGATCCCAAAAGTATGATGAATAAAATAATAATAATTTTAATAACAAATAATTTTAAAAGAAGTCACTCACACACCTTTCTGGGAATACTTTGACCAAGTTTGTTTACCACTGAAAGGCCACCTGAAAATTCCACAGCAATCATGATGGTGCCTAAAATTTTGTTGTGAACTGTGGAAGCTGTGCTCAGGTTTGGTGATGTGTTTTCCAGAGAACTAGTAGCTTGATCGATTTGCTTTTCTGAGACCTGACCGGTTCTGGGCAGTGCTGTTCTGTACCCCTGAGGTTGGAGTGGCAAGAGATTGCTCGGCCAGTCTCCACTCAGTGCCTGCGGGAGAAGTGAGTTGAGCCTCTGGTAGGTTGCTGAGTATTTCAGGAAGCCCTTCTGTGGCACTTTGGGATAGGATAGTGAGGTGTGCCCTGGGGTGTTTCCGAGGGTGCCAGTGGACCTCTGAAAAGAGGTAGCCATTACTCCGCCTTGAGCTGGACAGGCTTAGAAATGGGAATGGATCCCAATCCAAGTGCTGGTGGCTTTGTTTTCCTGTGGCAGGATGACACAGAGGTGCCTCAGCTGGGATAGTCTTTGTGTGCGTCAGCACTGTGGGTAAAGCCCACGGCCCGCTGCATGTTAGCCGGCTCGTTACCACCAGTTTATTGGGTTTTTTTGAGACAGGATCTCCCTATGTGATGTGGGCTGGTTTGAAATTCACAATTTGATCCTCCTGCCTTAGACTCTGGAGTGCTGGGATTACAAGATCACCTTGGCAGCAGTGGGGCGTTCACTTTGCATGTGCCTAAATCTAGTCACTAATAGCCCTGACTATCAATAATATTATCACTTATAACTGATAGTGCCACCCGTTCACCATTGCCCCGGTGAGGCAAGTGTGTCATTTACCTAAAGCAAAAATGAGAATTTCGTGGGGCGCGGTGGCACGCGCTTGTAATCCCAGCCCTTGGGGAGGCAGAGGCAGGTGGATCTCTGAGTTTGAAGTCAGCCTGGTCTTACAGAGCGAGTTCAGGACAGCCAAGGCTATCCAGAGAAACCCTGTCTTGAAAAACAAAGCAAAAAAAAAAAAAAAAAAAAAAAAGATTAAAAAAATTGAGAACTTCTGGAGGGTAGACGCTGCTCTAGTCCTTTAGGAACTCAGGAGCCTGACTAGAGAAAAGCAAGTTGGACCGAGGCTTGGTGTGGTAATCCACCTCTGGGGGCAGTACTTGGTGAGGCTGAGGTTGAGGTTTGCTGGAAGTTGTAAGTTTGAGGTCAGCCTGGTCTATGGAGTGAGTTCCGGGCTAACCTGGGCTACACAGTGAGATGAGACCCTTTCTAGAAAACAGGAAAGAAAAGAGAGGAAGAAAGAAGGAAGAATTGAAGGAAGGAGTGGTAGGATGTGTGTGTGTTTGGGGAAAGTAGGGTCCATCGCGAAATAGACTGAGGACAGAGGTCTTGAGGTGGGAGGTGAGAGCGGTAGGCTGTGATGGAGGTAGAGAGGTGGAGTGAGTCCTGTGGGAGGCACAGGGAGCCTCAGCTGGTGATTGCGTTGTAAGCAGCAGCCTCCGCACAGCATCCCACAAGCTTCCAAGGTTCCCTGTGGCTGGTTCCAGTTCCCTTTACATCTGAGTCCCCACCACAACTCGACAGAAATCACACATTGATGCCCCAGGAACTGCTCTGTGTGAAAGAATTGCCTTGATTTAGGATGGTGGTGTCACTCTCTTTGGACCTCCTGGGGAAATGGAGGATTGTGACTTTGGCTCCAGGCTCTGCTCTACAGGCTTCTGAAGAGTGCTCCACTGGAGTGTAAAAATAAGAAACCTGACACTGGTGACTAGAAGGTTACAAATTGGGTTTGATTGAACGGAAGACTTTGATGTAGTTTGCTAGCATCCTTCTTAGGCATCATGAGCTTGACGCCACAATTTCAGCCCTGTGGATCCTTTCTCTGGTTTCTAAAATGCAGAACCTTAAAAACCAAAACCATAACCCTCCACTACCCAAGCATATTCTTTGGTTAGGTCGATTGTTTATTTGTTTTGTTTTTGTTGTTCGTTTTTGAGACAGGGTCTCACTATGTAGCCCTAGCTGGCCTGGGATTCACTATTGTAGACCAGGCTGGCCTTGAACTCACAGAGATCCTTCTGCTGCTTCCTGAGTGCTGGGAGGCAGACACCAGTTCTGGCTGTTGTGTTTGTGTTGAGACAGGGTCTTCGGTAGGTCAGGCCAGCCTGGAACTTGTTATGTAGTGGAGAATGGCTAAATTTGTGATCTTCCTGCTTCTGTTTGCTCAGTGCTGGAATTACAAGTGTGCATCACCATGCTGGTTTTTATTGTTCTTAAGCCGATTCTGGTGTTTTGTGTTTTTGTTTTTTGTTTTTTTTGAGACAGGGTTTCTCTGTGTAGCCCTGGCTGTCCTGGAACTCACTCTGTAGACCAAACTGGTCTTGAACTCAGAAATTCACTTGCCACTGCCTCCTGAGTGCTAGAATTAGAGGCATGTGCTGCCACTGTCTGACTCTTTTTATTGTTTTTTAGTGGTATTTTTCACAAATTTTTGTGTCATCCTTTTTGAGGGGCTGTGCTGTTCTCTGTCCATTTCTAGTTTTAGTGTGTGTGCTGCGGAGTGAAGCACTCTTCGTGGTTTACTGAAACAAGGTCTAACCCAGGCTGGTATGGATCTCACAGTGTAGCCTAGTTTAGTCTTGAACTCATGGTGATCCTTCTACCTCAGCCTCTTGAATGCTGGGGTTACCAACAAAAGCCACCAAGTCCACTTTAAGCTGCCTCTTTAGAGTTGTTGATTATTTTCCTTATTATCAGCACAAGCTCTTCAGAGACCCAGGTTACTAGACTTTGGCCTTTCAGAGATACTGGACGAATACACAGGGTTACATCCACGTGGATCAAGAGAAAGAGCTGATTAGCCCTTTAATTTGGCGGCTTCCTCCCATAGCTTTCCTTACGATGTCTGTAGGACAAACAGGCCTATATTTTGGGCCTGGGCTTTGGTTACTTGATGGATTGACCTAGTTCCCAGGCATACACCTGTGTGGAATAAATACACCCATTTCCTCTCCTCTCTGAAGGTTGTGCTGAAAGCAGCCTTGGATGGTGGAAAAAGCAAACATGGAAACTTGCTTTAGGATCACCTTACATCATCAGATACCTACTTCCCACCCCCAGCCTCCTAAACTTTCCCTAATTACTCATGCCAGTGACTAGGGCTCCTGTGGCTTTCCTAGGAATGAGACTAGTGGCTGCCATTCTGTCCTTGCTTTGTTTGTCTCCTGAGGAGTGTGGGCGGTGAGGTCGCAGACTAAGTCAGGCCATTTAAGGAAAGCTGCCTCAGCTCCTGGCCGGCCCTCTCTGCCAGGTGGATATGGAAATCCCTGTTTACTCTCTGGGGCTTTTTATTGGCTGAAATGTTCACCTTGGTGTCTGTTACACATTCCCTTCCAAGAGCAGCCATAGATAAGCCAGGTGTGGGGACAATCAGCTCTTGAAATCTCCCAGGAGCTGCCAAAACCCTATATTCAGCAAGAGACATCATCATAGTCCAGACTCAGGCTTTTGGGGTTTTACTCTGCCCCACCCCTCTCTCTTTTCAGGGCATAAAAGTTTTCTAAGGAGATCAACTCAGTATAGCAGGTCATTGAGAAAGTATAGAAAGATTCAGGTTTGAACTTCGGTAGCTACTCTAGTATGACTTTACATAAGTCAGTTTACTTCTGTGAGACTCAGTTTACCCATCTGTTGAGTGTGACAGTTATATATATTTGTTATGTTATATGCATTAATGCACATTTGATGAGTAAATCCTGGTGCTTGGTGGAGTGTGGGTATCTGGCTGTCCATATTGAGTACTGTTTATGCCAGCACTAGACCCCGGGGTTAAAGTGATAAGTAAAGTTGATACCACTGAACATAAATATGGGGCGAGGGAGGGGGAATGAATGAATGTAAAGAAGGAAAGTTGGTGCGTACCTTTAGTCCCAGGACTCAGGAGACAGAGCCCGGCGGATCTCTGAGTTGCAGGATAGCCAGGGCGACACAGAGAAACCATGTCTCAAAAATGGAACAAAAAAGGAGTCATCAGTGAGATGACCCAGCCAGTAAAGACACCTGCCGCCAAGCCTGAAGACCTGAATTTGGTCCCTAAAACCCCATGGTAGGAGAGAAAGTACTACCAAGGCTTGTCCTCTTTCCTCCACATTCATGCATGAGTGCACACACAGTAAATAAATATGGGTTGTTTTTTTTTTTCTGTGTGTGTTGCTTCTTCCTTTCTTTCTTTCTTTCTTTCTTTCTTTCTTTCTTTCTTTCTTTCTTTCTTTCTTTCTTTCTTTCTTTCTTTCTCTGAGAATGATGGTGCATGCCTTTAATCCTAGTACTCAGAAAGCAAGAGTTCAAAGCTAGCCTGGTCTACTTAGGAAGTTCCAGGCTCAGTAGGGCTATATAATGAGAGCCTGTTTCAAAGAAAGAAAAAAAAGTCTAAGAAACTCCTCCACACCCTGACCAAGGTCCTAATAGTGAAACTCCAGCCCCTCCCCCATCATTGCCATTGCCAAACTCATTCTCCCACTATGACCCACATCTTGATAGCCGGGGCAAGGCAGTTTGTGAAGTTAAAACTGTTGTCTGGACAAACAACTCCAGAAGGGAGAAACTATAGGTTTGCACGTAGCCTCAGCAGTGAGTTTCCTGAAACTCCTATAGAAGCCTGTAGAAGCTTCAAGGATCCCAGCCGCCTTTCACATACACTTCTTGGCTTCCGGAAAGTGGCTGTCTAGTAACTGTTTGAAGTCAACAGTCCGTCTGTTGAGGTCAGTCTCCAGTCCCTCTCTCCTGTCTCCAAGTTGCTTCAGAAGCTTATCAAGAATCATTAAGTAAAGCCAGGTGTGGTGGTTGGCCCCAGTGCATTGTGGGCTGAGGCAGGAGGATCTCAAGTTTGAGGCCAGCCTGGGCTGCCCGTGGAACGCTGTCCTTTTTTGCATTGGTGGGGGCGGGATGTAAAAAAAAAAAAAAAGATGATCATGGCAGCACATGCAGCGGGAGGATTGTTAGAAGTTCGAGGACAGTCTGGATCTGTAGTGAGTTTCAGGCTAGCTGGGGCTACAAACCCAGACCTTGTTTTAGTAGGAGGAAATAGAGAAGAAAAAAAAAGTGGGAAATAATTTCTTAGGGACCCAATAGGCCTACCAGACTGGTTTTGAACAAATGAATGGAGGCACGAAACAATTTTTGCTACCTCAACTCAGTGTTTAGCCTCTCAGGTTTCATTCTGTGTCCCCAGAGCAGCCCCAGGGGTAAGTGGGCAGGGCAGAGCAGGTTGTCTGGACTCTAACTGTTCGTGGGAGGCCTTTCCCAGCTGTCCCTTTGGCCCTCAGCGAGTCCTTGGGGAGATGGTGAAGGAAGCACTTCCTTCTGAAAGCTTCAGAGGCCACAGAAGGGACATCACAAACCTGAGTCTGGAAATGAGCAGTTAGTCTTTTTAAAGTGATTTTCTTCTGCCAATTAAAAAGAAATTTGTGCTTTCTCCTATTTTTCTTTTCTTATTTTACTTTTTAAGATAGTTTCAGTATGTAGCCTTGGCTGTCCTAGAGCTCCCTGCGTAGACCAGGTTGGTCTTGAGCTCAGCCTGCCTCTGGCTGAGTGCTGATACAGAGGCATTTGTCGCTCTGTGCCGGACCTTGCTCACTCACAGGCTGGCTTGGAACTCTTATGCGGCACTGACCTTGCTTACACCTCCTAAGTGTTGGAATTACAGGTGTGCACCACCCAAAGTCCAGGCTTAGAGGGACTTTTGCCACAACTTTCTTCTCTAAGCCTTAGTTTCCCCATCTGTAAAGTGGTTATAACTAACTAACTAACTAACTAACTAACTAACTAACTAACTAACTAACTA
>NW_026596034.1:22948378-22969694 GCF_907164565.1 Psammomys obesus
CTAACTAACTAACTAACTAACTAACTAACTAACTAACTAACTAACTATACACACACACATATACATACACACATATATATATGTATATATCTCCTAGGGGCTCTGAATACTCCCTATAGGACCCTCTGCAGGTTTCTCTGTGTTTGACTTTCCCTTTCCCATGATTTATTTGCTTGATTCAAAAGTTGGTTGAAAGTTCTCCTAAGCTCTGTCCCGCCCAACAAACCAGCCAAACCAGTTTCCTCACCCTCCAATCTTCTGTGCTGAGCAAACACTGCTTTGCAAACGGTTGACCAGGAGCTTGTCTTTGTTAAAAAAGGCAACCCAAAGGCATTTTCTTTCCTAGAATGCTGGCTGCAGTGGGTTTGCTGTGGATTAGAGAGGGCTCAAATGGGGCAGAAGTGGGGTACAGAGTAGCTGGGGGCTGGGAGTTCAGGATGGCCTCAAGTTGTTCCCAAAACCAGTTTTCAGGACTATTTCATAATACACAAGCTTAAGAATGCCTCTCTGTTGATCCATTGCAAAATGCTCTCTGGCCCACTTTTGAGACTGTGGTTCACCCCGACATGGACAAGCATTTAATCACCTGAGGCCATTCACAAATACAGATTTACCCTCATACAAATTTACTGAACCTCAAACTCAGAATGATCTGCCTGCCTCAGCCTCCCAAGTGCTGGGATTTTAAAGGCCCATGACACCACACCTGATGGATACACATTCATTCTCCCAACAGGCTAAGAGTTAGGGCACCGATGTTTGATGAGTCAACACCTGGTGCCAGCCAGGGTGTGGGCACCTGGCCGCCTACCCTGAGGCCCAGGATCCAAGAGCACCCCTGGTCAACGGTATCGGGGGGGCCCCCAGAAGTGTAGCCAGTGCACCAGAGGTCGAGCGTCTGTCCTCAGGGAGGTTCTGAAAAATCTCTGCTTATAGAGGCTTTCACAGGCCATTTGTGGGGAGGAGCCAGCAGGCCACGTGTGTTGTACCTGCTGGGCCTTGGTGAGTAAGAGGGTGTGACCACGAAAGTCACAGGCTCCCCGTCATTTGCTAGTTTTCTCTGGTTTTTCAAGACAGGGTGTCTCTGTGTCACTCTGGCTGTCCTGGAACTCGCTCTGTAGACCTGGTTCACCTTAGACTCAGTATGAACAAAGGTTTATATGGCACTGAGACTTGCTCCTCACCCAAGGCTTTCCCGGCATAGGTCACTCTTGTGTAGCCTTCTCAGGATCTTCTGTGGAAATGGCAGGAATAGTCTCGGTGCAAGCCAAATGAGCGTGAGGCACTGGCTTTTATCCTTAGCCCCCAGGAAAAGCAGTCTTTTCCCAGTTTCTACTGCCCGCTGCCAAACTCCTGACATTCCATGGAGCCTATTTCCCTTCCCAAGGGCAGTGGAACCCACTTCCTTTCCTGAGGCCCGGGATTCCCTCCTCCAATACTGGAAAGACATCTCTGTGCCTCAATCTCATTAATTTTTGTGATGTTAAAATTCAGGTGTTTTTTTTTTTTTTTTTTTTTTTGCCTTTGAACTGTCTTTGCCTTCTTTGCTCAGCCCATTCTTCCCTTTATTGTGATGTTGGAGACCCAACCCCAGGGTTCTCCTGCATCCTAGGCAGGTCCTCCGCCTTTGAGATGCATCTCCATCCTTTTACTTGTTAAAACTTTGATTTGAGGCAGGGGCTCGCGTTTCCCAGGCTGGCTCTGAGCTGGCTCTGCAGCCTGTGTACTAGTCTACCTCCTCGTACCTGAGATGGATGGCCTTGTGCCACCAGGCCTGGCTCTGCCCCTTGACCTTCACCTGCTCATGTGTGCTAGCTGAACTAGCTGTCCTTTTCGATTTTCTGGATCCTGGTGTGGAGGGGGAGATCTTTATTCTGGCATGGAGTGGTGGTAAGGAAAACTGTCCATATCTCTAACAAGTCATGTTCCAGCTAGGACTTGCTTAGGGCACATAAGCCAGACAGATGTGGGAGTGTACTTAGCTCCTGAAAGAGGGGGAAGGGACAATGCTTAGATGCTACCTGTAGGACCTAATGGGGTGTACTTGAGGATGAACCTGTTCCCCATGAGCCAGCTCATAAGTGGCCTCCAGCACAAGACCCTGTGGGATAATTGGCCTAGTCCTAGATAATAATTAGTTAGCTTTGTAATTAGGAGAGCTTGTAAGAAGCCGAAAGTGTTTCAGATTTATTTTACCTGGACAACTTCAAGACTAAACCAACACCTGTTTCTGTGGTTTGGCATGCAGTTCCGTCTGTTTCCAGCTTCTTCCTGGTCCTCTTCTCTGCTCCCTCCCTTCTCCCAACATAGTCATTTTTTCATCCAGTAGGCAGAGAGAGAGAGACAGAATCTCATTACAATTATATAGCCTTGGCTGGCTGGCCAGCCTTGGACTCACTATGTAAAAGAGGCTGGCTTTGAACCCAGAGAGCATTTCCACTTGTCTTTGCCTTCCAAGTGCCAAGATTAAAGTCGTGTGCTACTGTGCCAGGCCAGAGTGATGATAGCTTAGAAAATTAAATTAGAAAGCATCATTCCTGCTTACAGTTGTCTGGGATTCCCTGTTTTCATATAGAATAAAAATCCTGTCCATGACTTCCAAGGGTCTGGTGCTGTGTCCCTACTCCCACCACAGCCTGTGGCTGGGGTCTTCCTCCCTCTCCCCACATGTTGTTTGTTTAGCCGCTTTGCTTTCTGGTTGTGAACAGAATACCATGGTAGTTCAGGCTGAGGCTGGTTTTGAACTCCTGATACTCCTGCCTGGGAGTGATGGCATTTCAGGTATGTATAGCCACACCCTATGTATTGCCCGTTTGTGATGTTTGCACAACTCCCCTGTGTCCTGCAAAGCTTTGCTAGAATGTCCATTCGATGAGGACTCTCCCCTTCGCTTTATTTTTTCTGTAACATCCCCTCCTCCCCCATTTTTGGGTGGCGGTGGTAGAGATGGAGCACAGGCTGAGCAAGTGCTCTGTTGCCGAGCCACTCCCTTAGGCTTCCTCTGGCACTTTTCACCTTCAAACCTCCTATGTAGTTCACATATTTCCTCAGTTCATAGTCTGCTTCCATAAAAACACAAATTCTAGGAGGCCAGGGCTTTGTGTTTGCGTGTGCTGGTGCAGGTGCGTGAGCTCACACACACACGCACACCCATACCCACACACAGTGGGCTGTTGGAGTGTGGGCAGGTGAGAAGGAAGGGATGCTTCCTTCTCAGGTGCTATGTTTGTTCTTGGCACCCCCTCCTTTCTCTGAGCTCTGCTCAGCTACAGTATAACCTTACCTGATTGTCTTGTTACAAAGTAGCTTGCTGCCCAGGGTCTAAAGGCCAGATGAGTCACTTGGGCCCCACACTTCTGGGTGTAAGGAAGCACTAGATGGAAATCTGAAGGAACACCCGACACCCGATTGCCTTTCAGCTGTCAGGCAGCACCTCCCTGATCCAGGTGCTCTCAGATATGCCCTCTCACCTTCATCCTGCAGCTCATTAATTGTTCAAGGCCTTCCAGTTCTTGGCAGGTCCTAGCATCTTGGAAGGAGCTTGAAGAGATATAGAAAGCTCAAAGACAAAAATGCAAAGCTAACATGATCAGATACCAGCCAAAGGAAGCTCTCAGGGTTAAATCCATCTAGTCGACCAATCAATATCCATTGAGAGTAGAGTTCTACAGTCATATGGAAGATATATCATTCTGCCAAGTCTAAATACAGGACACCACTTCTCTTTGAGACAAGGTCTTGCTGTGTAGCCTTTGGTCTGGAACTGGCTATGTAGAATATGTTGGTTTTGAACTCACAGAGATTCCCACCCAGAAATAAAAATGAAACATAAACAAAAGCAAAGTTTTGTAGCTTAGTGGGAGAATGATTGTCTAAGATACATGTGCCCCAGGTTCCCCTTTCCCCCCATCTATTTTTTGAGACAGGGTTTCTCTGTGTGTAGCCCTGGCTGTCCTGGAACTCACTCTGTAGATCAGGCTAGCCTCAAACTCAGAGGTCTATGTGCTTCTGCCTCCTGAGGGCTGGGATTAAAGGTGTTTAGGTTTAAACCCAGCATGGGTTTAAAAACATGAAAACCAGCAGCCCTTGCATAAAGTTAGATTGGGTGTTGTGGTGCTGACCTCCCATGCTTTCAAGCACTTATTGTTAGCATTTGCTGAACAATCCTGAGGGCTCAGAACAGCCCTAGCGCCTTTAAAAGGGTATCAGATTCAAATCAGAATCGAATGCTCTTTCTCAGCCACCCCACCTCTTGGCTTGTTGCCCAAGGAAAATGGCTCTGGTCTGGTTCCCCAAAGTTCTCATGGCAAAGGGGAGAGATCGTCCATTTCCTTCACAACCTCTTGGGTGCTGCCCCAGTGACCTGCTGCTGATGTGGAAGCCAACAAAACTTCAGACTGCAGACCTCCTCCCCCACAAATTCCTCACCACAATTGTGTGGGAGTGTTTGAAAAGGGAACAAGAGGACCAGATTGTTTGTGGGAAAGTTGTGGCTTTCTTATCAGAAAATGTCACCCCTTGAGTCAGCTGTGGGACATACCTGAGGACTCGGACAGGTGGGGCAGGGTCCTGAGTCATAGGGAAGCCTCACCTGGGAAGGTTTCTCTTTCAAAGGTTGAATCAACCATGACGTCACCCTTCAGAACAGCAGGTACCTCACTGGCTCTTACCACCATTACTTCCTGGGAGATACTGGTTCCCTCCTTCCCTCCCTCACTCCTTCCCTCGATCCCTCCCTCCCTTTCTTCCTTTTTTTCTTTTATTAGAAACAGATTCTTTTCCTACAATATATGCTGATTACGTTTCCCCTTCTCCAACTTCTTCCAGTTCCTCCCCGTTCTCATCCTGATCCACACCCTTTCTGTCTCTCTCTCCTTAGAAAACAGGCATCTAAGGAATAATTAGATGAAAATAAACAAATTGGAATAGGACAAAACACAGGGGAGAAAGGGCCAAAGAAAAGCTCAAGAAAGACATATAGACACAGAAACACACACACATTTGCATACAGGAATTCCATGAAAACACAAAGCTGGAAGCCGAAATATACAAGCAGAGGACCCGTAAGGTTAAGGGGAAAAAAAAAAGGCCTGACACAACATTGTGAGACAACCTCCAAAGATGCCCTTGGGTTTGTCTTGTGTTGCCATCTGTTGCTGGTCACGGATCCTATCCTCAAGAGCGGTTGTTTACCCAGCGAGACACTGTTAGTTAGAAAAACTGTTTTCTCATTTACGAGTGGTTTTCAATTGGAGATAGCTTCCGGGTTAGGAATGGGGACGTGCGTCTACTTCTCTTAGGTGTGAGGCTCCTTTGGGGCAGACCCTGTGTGTGCTGCCACAGCCTCCGCGAGCTCATATAACGCTCTTCCGGTTGGGTTTGTCCTCCAGCCCCCTCTTCTGCTGGGTGCCCTGGGCCCTGAGGGGAGGGATTTGAGGAAGGTATTCCATTTAGGGTCGATTGTTCCACAGCCCCCACTCTACACGGTACTGGTCCCTCTTCCTAACTTTCTGCTCAGGGTTTTTGGAGAAATGGCTGGTGTCTACCAGCTACTTGATGACGTTCATGTGGCCAGTTTCACACCCAGCTCCCAGGCTTGGCATCATGACTGAAGTTGTGGAGAAAAATCCTTAAGTAGGGTATGATTCTTTCCAATCTGCGTTTGAAAGGAAATCCTCTAGCCACATCCACCTGTTACCCCAGCCATTGGAGAGACTGAGGCAGGAAGAACAGGCCTGGAAGTTTAGAGTGAGTGGGCAACATTGTGACACTCCTCACAAGGAAGGAGAAGGTGAGCAGCCTTTGTACCCCTTACAGGTGTGAGGCTCTGGGCTCATGACTAGAGTCTTTGATTAACAAACTTCCTTGTACACGGCAGCTGGTTTTTCTTCTGGAGTTAGTTATGATTTCTCTCCTTTTTTCTTTTACTAATCCTTTCACTTGAACAATAGAAGTACCTAAAACTTGGGGAAGGAGATAAATACCTTTCAGGTGAGATCATGTCTTTAAAAAAAAAATGCCTAGCAACTAAGGTCACCAGGTATGGTGAGGCTTAGCAACAGTTTGGACAGATGTCAAGGTCATCACTTCCCAAACATTTGCTTTTTTTTCAGTTAGTGAAATTACTGTGTGAATGTAGAGGGAAGGTGAGCCTGGAGGGAGGAGAAGGCCTGGGCGGACTGGACACCAGCCCCTCCTTGCCATTTGACCTCAGTCCCTGAGTCCCTTTACCTGCGAAAGGGAATAGGGGGCCACCTCATTCATGAATGAGCTAGCATTCATTCGTTCACATGTGCTTTCAGTGCCTCATGCTTAAGAATATGGAGGGTTTTTTGTTTTTTGAGACAGGGTCTCTGTAGTTCTGGCAGGGCTTGGACTGACTCTGTACCCCAGATTGGCCTCAGTCTTGGGATGATCCCCATGTCCTCAGCAGCACTGGCATTACAAGTGTAAGACACTTTGTTCTGTGGTTTTAGTAGCCATATAGCCACTACTACCAAATAGGGAGTGATAACAGGAGTCTGGTTTAGAAATCTTTGTATGGCTGCATTGGTTTTCCTCCAATTTTGGAGGGTAGTTATGATTTCTCCATGATTTTTCATTTGAACCATAGAAATACTTAAAACATAAACACCCAAGCACATGAGTGCAGGTGCCTGAGGAGGCCAGAGGCAGCTAATCCCCGTGGAGCTGAGTTACAGGAGGTTGTGAGCCTTCTCATGTGGGTGCCGGGAACTGAACTGGCGTCCTCTGCAAGAACAGCGTGCTCTTAGCCCCTGAGCCATCTCTCCACCCCCTCCTCTAGTTTCTTAGTTTGTACATAAATTGGCAAGTTCAGGGAGTGTGGAGGGACTGGCCAGGGGTCAAAGCAGACTAGCCACCAAACAATAGATACAGTGTTCATGGTGCATGCTGATTTGAACACTGAGCTGTTTATGTGTGATTTTGATTTTTAATCTTTGCACCAACTTTGGAGCAATTAACTATATAGACACTCACATTTCCAAATAGTATAGTGGAGGCTTGTAAAAGCTGCTTACTCACTCAGGGTCCCCAGCCTGGCAAAGGTACTCAGCCATGCCTGTAGTCACTCATCCCCATTCTCAGCAGTGTCTGTCTGAGGACGTCTCTTTCAAGCTCCTGGGAAGGAACTGAGGTCCACCCTGCAGCCGACCTCTAGTCCTTTGGGTACTAGGAGCCTCAGGCTCCTGCCCCTTTATGAAGCCTGGAACAAAAAGGTGTTTCTGGCCCCCTCAGGCTTCCCTTTAAAATCTGATTGGCCGCCTGGAGAAGGAAGCAGGGAATGCCCCAGCTCTCTTCTGGCTCCTTTTAATTATTATTTTTTTCTTTTCCAAATGACTACCTACAAGTTTCTCATAATCACTTTGGTGGGAATGGGAAGTGGGGAGAAGGTTACTGCAGTTAACTCCGTGAGTGCCAGACATCTGGAGGAAAGCATTTTAAAGGGATTCCTATGATGATGTCAGTCCTGGTGGGCAGGTCTCCATTGTTAGGGAGCAGCACAGAGTTAAGGCACAGGTGCTTAGGACAGGGAGAGGAGAGGGAGGGAGTCTGTGCAGCTCACCACCACAGGCCTGACACCAACTATTTTCTCTTTAGATGGTTTCAGTCCCCTTTCTTTATAAAACCTAAGCAAATTCTGTAAGTCTGAACCAAAGTGGCAGCTGGGAGGGGGCACTTAAAATTTCCCACTAAAATCTTAATAATGATCAGAGATAGGAAGTTCTGATAGTCTCAGACTCCTTCCCTGACTCAGGGGCCTCTCTAACCAACTCCATGTGATTCTAGTGGACAGCTTCCTGGGGTGTTTTGTTTTTTTTTCCTTTTCATCAGAAAAGTTTTCCATAAATCAGAATATAAAACCTCTTTCCCACCCTCCTTTAAAACAGGCGTCGGGCAATTTTGTCAGTCTGTGGGAACACCTACCCCTTATCCATAGACAGAAAAGAGGTTTTTTTTTTTTTTTTGCTACTTCAGACCACCACACACACCTCCTCCTCCGTGTCCCGTGAGGGCCTCCTGGGAGTTCTGTGTTGGTCACAAGCCTCCCATGTCCCGGGGGGGTCTGGAGATGAATCTGAGGTGGTGAAATGTGCTGGGGTGCCAAGTTATCAGACAATGGGCACATTGAGAATGCAGGTGGGGCCAGGCCTGTGTGGGCTGGAGCAGCTGCTGAAGCCTCAGGGGGAGCAGCAGGCGCCGCTCATGAGCAGAAAGAGGGAAGAGGCAGCCTTGGTGCTGGCTAAGAGGAAAGGGCCATAAACCAGGAGGGGGCTGTGCAACTCCTCCCCCACCCCAAGATTCCAGGGCAAAGGGATGTTTGAAGGAGGATTCAGATAAAAGGGCGGGATCTGTGAGCAAACTTCCTGTTGGAAGCTTGGTCTTGGTTCCTGACAGGCCTTACCCGGTCATAGAGATGGTAGTAGGGCTGGGGCCTGTTAGCATGCCAGCAAGGTGGGAGAACCTGGAGATCTGGAGCAGCAGGTCCTCTCCTGCCCTGGGCTAGCTGGAAACCTGGGGGAGGAAGGCTGTGTTGTCCCCTAGTCCCCAGAGGCCTGTGTGATCAGACCAGGCCTGGAGAAACCCCTGGGGCTGCTCTGCCACTGTCCCAAGTGCTTGCCTAGTGCTCCCACTTCCCTCAAGCCCCCACCCTCTGCTTCTAGGTTTTTCTAGGAGCCCATCTCATTAAGTGACACTGTCCACTTGTTGCAGCCATCCTTTCATTTGTTCATTCTGTGCCTGAAGATTGAGAGCCACTCGTGGGGTTGGGCTCCAAGCTGGGGAGCAGCTGAGAACCAGGTCTTGAAGACTTCGCTCTGGAGCTGGTGCTCTGGAGTGGCAGGAGTAGGCAGTAAACACGGGTGTATAAAACACCTGTTTGAGTGACAGATGTTCAGGGGAAACGGGTTTGAACTGGGAAGTGCTGGGGAGCACTGAGGAAGTCCTCACCAAGGGGGACACTCACACAAAGACTCAGGACAGAAGAATAGGGAAGGGTGTTTGGTCTAAGGCAACAGCCAGGGCAGAGCCTGGAAGCAAAATAGCAGGAAGGCAGTGTGCATGGATTAGGGTGGGTGATGGGCAGCAGGAGACAGGAGGAGCACAGAGGTGGGCGGCACTATACAGAGGACCTGGCACCATTTTATGGCAAAGACTCTGACCCCGCTCCCAGTTGCAGAGTCTAGTAGCTAATGGACCCCAGCTCTGACCACTTCGGTTTCCAGCTGTTTGGAGCCCATGCCCTCCCCAGGGCTTCTGATCCAGGTGGCACAGGAAAGGGCCCCTGATTCACATTCTTGATAGTGGTGCCAGGTTCCCTGCCACCAGCTGGCACGTTCTGTCTTCCTTTCCAGCAACACTTGGCTGGGCTCCCTGCCCAGAAGAAAGACTTGTTAGGTCAGCTCAGTGGATGCTTCCTCCAGGAAGCCTTCTGGGATCTCCATTCCTTTTGGCATCTTCCCAAGTGCAGAGGTCCCTGGCTTCTCTTGTTTCCCCAGAGTAGCACCTGGTGTGTCAAGTACTCAGAGAAGCTAGGAGAGGTGTGAACTGGGCCTCAGGGACCCCAGGGACAGGAGGCTCATCTCCATCTGTTAGGGACTTTTGTTCTTCTAATCAACATGTGTGTGTTGCTGATGCCATCTTTCTGGCCACCCTTTTATTTCCTTGTAATATTAGTTTTACCATCCCTTTCCGCACTGCTGAGAGCTTGAAAGGTCTTATTCTTAGCTGGGTGTATTAACACAGTACAATTGTCCCAGGACTGAGGAGGTTGAGGCAGGAGCCTCAGAGGTTGGAAGCTAGCCTGGGCTACTTAGGGAGGGGGGCTAAAGGGGATTATTCTATTACCACCGAGACTGTTTGCTTCCTAAAGATAATCACAAAACCAGCATAGCTGAAAGTGAGCTAGCTCCTTTTGCTTTTTGCATTGAGTGGTACCTGCTGCTGTTCTGAGCATTTAGGCCAGCCCAGAGGCTTGAACTTCCTTTTAACTCACTCTTAAATGTATTAAGAAGACCACCTGAACAGCCTACCGTGTGCCGGCCCCACAGGGCTTCTACAGAGGGCCTATGAAAAAGAAAATGTGGGCATCCACAGCAGGATTGGTGAGGAGCGGACAGATTATGAGAATATGCCGATAGGTCTCCTTGAGGAGACAAAGGACTGAAGGATGGGGGACTGGAACTGGGACTGGGAGGGGAGTGTTGCACTTCCAATTTTTTTTGCTGCAGTCCTTACTACCTTACCTCATTCCCGGGTAACAGACTAGAGACTGAGGTTTGGAGACATAGCCTAGGGAAGTGGGTGGAAGGGTGAGGGGAACCTAGAGCAGAGACAAAGGAGCCAGATGACTGGGGGAAGGAGTCAACCTCTTCCTCCTGCTGTGGCTCCATTTTTGGAAATGCTGAGTAGTTAATTAGCAATTGTTAAAGGGTTTCCAGCTAACTCTGGGGGACTCTTTACTTTTAATAAACTGCTTGTCCCTTCAGTGGGGAACGGTGAATCTAGGGTCTCCTGCAAATAGGGCAAGCACCGCCCTTCTAGATGCTCTGCTCCCCCACACTCCAGGTTGGCCTTTAATCCACACTCTGTCTGCCTCAGGGACTCCAGGTGTGCTCCTGGAACCAGCCTTTGTGGTTCTTCAGTGTGCTTTGACATCAGGCTGGTAACTAAGGAAAATTGTGCCCTGCTGTACCCAACTCTCTGTCCCTAGGGATTCTGATTTATTTATTTGGGATGAGTTCTGTCAAGGACTCTTCAGTTTAACTTCATTGTTATTTTTATAGTACTGAGGACTGAAACAGGCCCTCAAAACCTAGGAGTGTTTCTTCTTCCCTTCTTTGCTTCCTTTCTTCACTTCCAACCGAGTCTTTGCTAGCCCTGGGTGATAGGTATTCTCTGCTGACCAGATGAGCCAATTCAAGGCCAATTAAAGTATAAGGGCAGGTGTATTGGGACAGCTCTTGGGGGAGGGTTCACTGATCTTACAGGAGGAGGTCAGGGAAGTTGCTATGCAGATAGGGAGACAGAAAAGTGGGAGGTAGAGGCGAAGAGAACCAAAACGTCTGGATGATATAGTGAGCAGCCTCTGTGGGAGAGGAAGCCCAGCCCCTGGGCTGGAAAGTTCAGGGCAGAGGGTGAGGTCTGCCAGCCATGCCCTGTAATAGGTAGGGACTGAGGGATGCTGGGAGGACCTGGAGGCCAGGTCCACCTTGCTATGGTAAGTGGTCAGCCCAGCCGCTTGTCCCAGGTCTGAAACACAACACTGACAATCTCAAACTCACTATGTAGACCAGGGTAGCCTCAAGCTCTAAAAGCTTGGCCTGCCTCTGCCTCTTGAACAGGGGTCGTGGAGTGTCTTTTGGTTTTACTATGAAGATTACCTGGACCAGAACCCAAGGTAGAGTGTGGCTTACCCAGAAAGCATAAAAGTTCAGATTCTAGCTGGATCTAGTGGCTCATGCCTTTGATCCCAGTGCTTAGGAGGCAGAGGCATGTAGATCCCCAAGTTCCAGGCTAGCCTGCTCTAGAGAGCTAGTTCCAAGACAGCCAGGGCTACATAGAGAGACCTTGTCCCTCCCAAACATCCCCCAAAGAGTGCAGACCCTGAGAGGCCTGAGCATCTCGGAGAATGGAAGCCAGAGAGCTGTAGGTGGACCTGTAAGAGAGCTGTAAGTGGACCTGTAAGAGAGCTAAGTTTAATGCTTTACATAGACACTCTCCCGATGGGTCTTAGCTTGGCGACTGAGGAGAAACCACTTCAACTTGTAGACAAAGTCTGTGTCTGTCTGTCTGCATTGGATTGGATCAGATGGTCTATCATGCTTGCCTTTGTGTATGTATGTATGTGTACGCGCATGTGTGTGTATGTGTGTGCATGTGTGTCCTGGAGCCTGAGACTGGGAGTCTTTTCTAACCTCATTCTCCCTTATTTACTGAGATCTCTAAATTGAGCCCAGAATGCCCAGCTTACCCCAGGGGTTCCCTGTCTCCCTATCCTAAGGTGCTTCCACTCCTGATCAACATTGGTTGCTTTTTTTTTTTTTAATCTTTTATTTTGTTCTTTTTTAAATGTGCTATGTAGCCAAGGATAACACTGAACTCTGGATTCTCCTCTATCTTTATGGGCACACATTTTCCCTGAGGGATATAAATTCCCTGTGGAAGGTGTTATGACTCACCCCTAAAGCAGAATTGGGTCTAAAGTGGGAATGAGTCTCAGGGTCCTTCAAGGAAGAGATGTAGGGAAATAATGCTTACAAGCTGTACCCTCTTCCTCCCTGTCCTCCTTCACTTCTTTTTTTCTTCTGAGCTCCGAGTAACTGGAAGTCACTGTGCAGACTGGCTGGCCTTGATCTTTTGGCCAGGATTTCTCTGCCTTTGCTTCCTGAGAGTTGTGTGTTCTAAAAGCAGCTGCTATAAGCAGGCAGAATGTTCGAGATGTGTGATACAATTCCAGTCTACTTAGAGAAGAGAGCTTGGGTGGTCAAGGGACCCAGTCCTCTGTCCGCCATGTTCATTCAAGCCTTCAGTATTCTTTTTCTTCTTGCTGGGAGAGTGGCTTGTCTAATCCCCATCAGTGGATGACTATACAAATTAACTCACTTGGCCTTGGACTGAGACATCTATAAACACAGACAGCTCCCTAGTTTATGAGTTGCCCAGCCCAGTGTTACATGGCTAAGCCCCACTGTTGTCTGGGAGAAGCCAGTGTGAAACCCAACAGAGAACAGATCCAACATGGAGATAAGGCAGCTGCAGTTTCAGTTTTGGGCTGGGCCAAGAATTTCGGGAGTTTCTTTGCTGTAGATGGGGAGTTATGTTGCTTTTCTATGGGTGTGTGTGTGCTGATTTAGTTTATGATTAATTGATGTGAAGTTTGATAGCAGGTCCAGTGAACAGATATTTGATTTTAAATGTACTTCTGGTACTTTTCCTTTAAAAAAAAAAATTATATATTTATTATTTATACAGTATCCTGCCTGCATGTGTGCTTGAGAACCAGAAGAGGGCACTAGCTCTCGCCGTAGATGGTTATGAACCACCATGTGGTTGCTGGGAATTGAATTCAGAACCTTTGGAAGAACAGCCAGTGCTCCTAACCTCTGAGCCATCTCTCCAGCCCCCCCCCCCTTTGTTGTTTGAGGCAGGGTTTCTTTGTGTAGCCTTGGCTTTCCCTAGAACTTTCTCGGTACACCAAGCTACAGTCAAACTGAAGAGATTTCGCCTG
The DNA here is from genome assembly GCF_907164565.1 of Psammomys obesus. Taxonomy (NCBI): domain Eukaryota; kingdom Metazoa; phylum Chordata; class Mammalia; order Rodentia; family Muridae; genus Psammomys; species Psammomys obesus. Next base: position 22,961,628 of record NW_026596034.1, read on the forward strand.
CTCTGCCTCCTGAGTACTGGAATTAAAGGCCACCGCTGCTGTACCCCTGGTGTTTCAGAAAGGGCAGTTAATCATGAACTGAGGGTTCTTCACATTTATTTGTTTTGCTTGTAACAAGTTAACCAGTGACAGGTTTTGGTTCTCTCAGACTATGTCTCTGTGCCTCTTTATCTCTCTGTCTTTATCTCTCTCTCCTTGGGACAGGGGTCTCATGTAGTCTGGCTTGATCTCAAACTCAGTATTTAGCCAGTAGGACCTTGAGCTCCTGCTCTTCGTGACTGTAACTCCTGAGTGCTGAGGTTACAGATCCAACCTTCCCTTTAAGGAAACTTGGCCTGGATCTCTGGTCCTCCATGATACTGATTATTACTTTGGAAGTCTTAAGGCCATTTGATTTTCTTATAATGGAGCCCTCTGAGCTAGACCAGAGAATGGACCCCATTAGGCTCATTCTTTGGAATGCTTACTCACTAGGGAGTGGCACCATTTGAAAGAATTAGAAGGATTAGGGGTATGACATTGTAGGAAATACGTCACTGGAGGTGGGTTTTGAGGTTTCAAAAGTCCATGTCCAGCTTATCTGTGGGTGGTTGTTGTTGTTGTTGTTGTTGTTCTTTTCTCCTCTCTTTCTCTCTCTGCCTTTGGATCAGGTCGTGGTGCTTAGCTGCTGTTCCGGCACCCTCATGCCGTCTGCTATGGTGATAATGGGCCGAACCTCTGAAACTGTTAAGCAAGCCCCCAACTAAATGCTTTTTTAAAATAAGAGTCTCCTTGGTCATGGCTTCTCTTCACAGTAATAGAACGGTGACTAGGACAACCACCAATTCTTTTAAGAGTGGGAAAGTTGGGGTTTTCCTAGAAATGGGAATTTTCTCTGCCCTGATGCCAACATTCTCTTTTTAAGACCGAATCCAGAACTTCTCCCTGCTGGTCTGCTGATTCACTTCTTCATTCCTAGATTGCGCCAATGAATAATTCGTTTACATCTGTATCTCAGGCACGAGGCAAAGAGCAAAGGAAACACGTGGATAGAAGACAGAGGAAGAGGAGGGCTGAGTGGTAAAGTGACTGCCATGTAGCTTAGAACTCTGCAGAAAGTTTGCCTCTGATGTTCCTACCAGCCAAAATAAAGAGGGACATTCGATCAGCCCCACCGCTGTGTTTCAGTGTGTTGGGCATTAGTGGGGGGTCTGGCTTCTCCAGAGAGTTCCTGCTTTACTGCAGTGCAGCGCCTCCTCATAGTGTGCCAGACCACCCATTTGCAATTGTCTTTATCAGACAACTCATACTTGTGGGGATAGCATTACACAACAGGTACATAAGAGAACAAAGACTTCAGCCATGAGGGTCGCCACCTACATAGCTCCACGGGAAATGTTTTTGCATTTGTCCCCCCAAGAGTACGATCGGTCTTGTTTAATGCAGTATAAGTTCATAGTATAACAATATGCAACGATGGCAATTTTACTAATGTTATTCATTCCCCAGCACTCTGCTGCCCCAGGATCATGCATGGTGCCTAACCGCTGCTGGGCACCTTTGCCTTGGCGTATAGCTCATCATAAGTCACTGTAATCTCTGCTAAAGCTCCCCCCATGTAATAAAATGTACAATTCCCTTTCATAGTCTTCATTATAATCCATAGACTATGTACTATTTGCTTGCTTCTTCTAACTGCCCCCCAACAAATGTAGGCTCCTTGAAGGTGCAGCCTGCTTTATTTTGTTGGTCGTCGTTCACAGGTTTTTAAGTGGTCTCCTCCGCTCCCACCCCCAGCTAAGTGAGGTAAGGTGCTGGAGATTGAACCCAGCAGCTTACTTGCTACCTATGCTAGGCAAGTGCGCTACCACCAAGCCTCCAGATGCATGGGTGGATTACTACGCATAGCCCTTCCTTCCTTCCTTCCTTCCTTCCTTCCTTCCTTCCTTCCTTCCTTCTTTCTTCCTTTCTTCCTTATTTTTCAAGAAACACAGGGTTTCTCTGTGTAGCCTTGACAGTCCTGGAACTCACTCTGTAGACCAGGCTGGCCTCAAACTTATAGAGATCCACCTGCCTCTGCTTCCCACAGGTTGGGATTAAAGGTATATGCCACCATTTCAGGCCTCAGCCAGAGATTAAAAAAAAAAAAAAAAAAAAAAAACTAAATATGAAAAGAGTACTATTCATCTCCACTCTTAGAAAACTGGCGAGTGGGTGTAGCAGGGGCAGAGCGTATGCTTTGCATATGGGCAGTCCTGGCTTCAAGAGAGCAGTCCCCAAGAGAAAAGCAGAAGAGATGCTTTAACGGAGGAAGGACTCCCTGAGAACAGTAGGCAGGTTGTTCCCAAACAACCAAGGCAGGGAGTTTTGAGACAGAATGAGCACAGTGTGCCTGGAAGGAAGAAGCTCAGATGGTTGGGATCCTTGAGGGTCTGTAGCTGTACAGGGATGGAAATGAGGTCAGAGACCATCTAGGGGCCAGACCTCTCTTCTGCAGGGTGGCTAATTAGTTGCCTCTGTATCCATCAGCTTCTGCCAAGATGGAGTGATGAGAACCAGTCTGTTCAAACTGGTTCTTCCTTCTAACCAACACGTGGTAGGGGTGGGGTGCTGGTGCATACGTGTGTATGTGTGTGCGACCTTCCTCGAGCCCTGGAGCCTCTGGGTCCTTTGGAAACAAAGTGCAGGAGACCAGAACAGCAAGGCTTATTCTTCTCTGGGCGTGGCTCAGCACAGCATCTTATGTCAGAAAGGATCTGGGGTGCAGGCTTGATGGGAACTATTACCTCTGCCCGCAATATCCTGCCTTTTGGTCCCAGCTGAACTCCTTGCTTGTGAGTTCCTAGAATTTCCAGTTCTAGCCTTGGAATATCAGTCATTATTCCAAAGGACTTAGCCTGTGTGTCACAGTGGGAAGGGCTTTCTGGATTAATTTGTTCAACCTATCTACCGCCTTAGGAAATAGGTGTCATCACTATGATGATTTGTTGGTTTACTGTTTGTGGATTTTGTTTTGTTTTTTGTTTTCAAGACAGGGTCTTTCTGTAGTCCCGCTGTCCTGGGTAGACCAGGCTGGCCACAAACCCACAGAGATCTGCCTTCTGTGGCCTCCCAAAGCTGTGCAGCTGGGTTGTTTGTTTGTATGGTTGGGTTTGTTTTGGTTTTTGTTTGAGAGAGTTTCTCTATGTAGTCCTGGCTGTCCTGGCACTTGCTCTGCAGACCAGGCTGGCCTTGTGCTCAGAGATGCCTCTGCCTCTGCCTCTTGAGAGTTGACATAAAGGAAGTGTGTGCCACCATGCCAGGCCTTGTTTTTGTTTTTTGAGGCCAGGTCTGGCCTCAGCCTTGCCACGTTCCCTCCTAAGTGCTAGGATTATGGGTGACAGCCACCAGTCTTCGCCCCCATTCTGTACTGTAGTTGAAATGGAGGCGGAATGGTGAAGTGATGTGTAGAGACTAGCAACAGGAGGACCTGAGATCTAAACATGGGTCAGCTGACCTTTGAGCTCATCTCTGAGCTGATCCGTAGCCCCTGCTGTGGTCCTGAGGCGAGGACACACACTCCAGGCTCCTTTTTACATATTTGTGATGGCTACTGGTTGTTGTCCTTGCTTCATTTGCAGCTGGGCAGACACCCTTGATGACAGGGTTAGGGTGTCTCAGTGCCCTGAATGGCTCCAAAAAAGCCCTGAAGCTTCATTTCTAACTTAGGATGTCGGTAGTTGCTACCCCGTGCCCAGTCTCTTGCAGAAGGGTAAGCCTCTTTCATCAGCCCACTAAACTGAATAAGCCGTGGGCCTTTCGAGGCAGGGTCAGCAGCTATTCGCTTGGGTGTCCCTCACCCAAGTTCTGATCATTGGACCCCAGGGCCTTCTTCAGGCTAGACAAGTGCCTGACTATGAAGCTGCATCCCCACCTCACTCCCTTTTGTCTCCCTCAGTTTCCCATGCTGGCCTTGTGCCCACCCATTCTGTAGCCTAGTCTAGAGTAGATTGCAATAGCAACCCTAACTTTTGCTCTCTATCTTGTGACAGTGTGGGATATTGAACCCAGTACTTCCTGCATGGTGTGGAGACATTCTACCATCAAGCATCTTTTATGCACTAAGCTCTATTTGCAAACATCAGTACCTGATGTTGGCCCAGTGTTTAGGATGGGCCAAGCCCAGAGCTAAGTTTCAGTTGGGTACAGTCTTATCTGTACCTTACCCCATAGCCTCTTGGCAGAAACTCTAGTCCGTTCTGTTGAAACCTGATGTTTCAATAGATGTATCTTCCTTAAAAGTCACTATGGAAATTGACTGAAACAAGCCACTGGATTGTGGGAAAATGGGGTCTGGGGCTCAGCAATTGTAAGTTCAGTATGTAGGAGGGAGTCAGTACTAGTGTCAGTACCACTAGTCTCAGTTTCTTGTGGGTCTGAGGCAGGAAGAACCCTTGAACCTATCTCTGAAGACTACAATACAGCAGGACACTGTGTCTCTGTTTCTGTCTCTGTGTGTGTGTGAATTCATGTATGTGTGCCCTGGAATTCTCTGTGGCCTTGAACTCATAGAAATCCCTCTGCCTCTGCTTCTGCCCTTGCCTTCCATGTGATGGAACTAAAGGCATGTGCCACCATGCCAGGCCTCATGTTTCTGTGTCTTTAAAAAATAAGGCAGAAAAAAAAAAAAAAAAAAAACCCACTATACTTCAACAAGAATTTTGTACGTGCTCTGTAGTTGTTGCGGTGCAGCCGAAGCTAGAGTAAGGGTTATCAGAGTTCTGACGGGAAGTGTTAGCACCAGCTGTGAGTGGGTGTGGTGCGTCACGCACCTCATGAACCAAGGCTGTGGCTTCGTGCATTCCTACTTTGCGTCTGCGTATAATTTTCTGTATTCACCTGGACTGAATGAAGTAGACCTGAGCTGCGCTTAAGTTGTGCACTAGCCAAGCAGATGCTGTAGAAGACCTATCATTTCCATCTTGCCGTGAAGTGAACTGAGGTTCTAAGATGAAAAGGGGTGGTCCCAGACAGATTGCACAGTGGGGAGGTGGCAGAGTTTGGATTAGATTTAGGCTCTCCTCAACACTGTCACAGAACTTTCTGTTTGTATTTGTGGAAATCAGTCTACAGGAGACTGAGATTTAGGTTTCTGAAATGGATTAGTTGTAAGGGTGTGTCGTGTGTGTGTGTGTGTGTGTGTGTGTGTGTGTGTGTGTGTGTGTGGAAAGGGGTTGGGGAAGCGTTTTGAGACGGGGCTTCTCTGTATAGTTTTGGCTGTCTTTGAATTTCTGTAGGTCAGGCTTGCCTGGAGCTCACAGAGATCTGCCTGACTCTGCCTCCTGGGTGCTGGGATTAAAGATATATGCCACCACCCAGTTAAGAAAACAGTTGTTAGATCTAGGTAGCAGAGGAATAGCTCAGTTGAGAAAGTGCTTACCTTACCTCCTCCTCTTTCTTACTTTTCTTCTTCTTGACTTTTGAGACAGGGTCTTCTTTATGTAGCCCTTGCTGTCCTGGAATTCGATCTGTAGACCAGGCTGGCCTCATTCAAAGATCCATCTGCCTCTGCTTCCTGAGGAGACAGGTTCTTGAACAGACCTTTTTGAGACAGGCTGGACTTGAACTCTCAGCTTTCCTGCTTGGCTTGTCCTGCTAGGACTGGTATTACAGGCATCTGCCTGGTTTTGTGTTAGACATTTTTAGTTGTGACCAGTGTACCTCGGGGCTTTTGCAGTCCAAGTGGATGCCTGCCATTTTGTGTTTCTAAGTCATAAGCCGTATTTCCTGGGCAGCAGCTGGAGGGCAATGTGGGCATGGAGAAAATGCCCAGGGCAGAGCAGAGGCTATTAGGGCAGCTGAGTCAGCGGGTCTTCATGGCACGTCAGCCTCCATCATGTTCTCAGTGTGTACATGGTTGGATGATCACTTTGAGTTCCTACCCTAGGATCTTTCCTTATTCCCAAATGTTTCAATTACCAAAAAAAATTAGAAGTGCAAGGAACCACCTCATTTTTCAGTTCATTCTGTGGAGCTTGTTGCTTGTACACCCACTCAGAAGTTGAGAAGCACTGTCAGTGGTGTTTCCCAGAGGCTGCTGGGAGGAGGGCAGCAGGATGGGGAAAGGCTGGTCAGGAGAGACAGTTACAGTCAGGGAGGAGAAATAGATTCACTTCCACTCACAGGAGTGTGAGTACAGATGATGAGGATGGTCAGTGTGTTTCAGGTGAAGCCAGAAGGAAGGAACACTTCCCCACGATGGATCAATAAATGTTTGAGGTGGTAGGTAGGTGTACCCCAAATAGATTGAGGGGTTACCTGAGTTGAGCATGATGTAATGTGTCAAAACATCATTGCTATCATATAAACACTTAAAATAAATAAGTTTATTTAACCTTTGGGTTTTTGATATGGTTTCTCAGTAGCTGGGGCTATCCTGGAACTCATTCTGTAGCCCGGGCTGGCCTTCAACTGAGAGCTCTGCCTGCCTCTGCCTCCCGAGTGCTGGGATTAAAGTTGTGCACCACCACAAGTGGCTAATTTTATTTTTTAAATTTTGCATATGTGTGTGGCTATGCACACATGGACGTGTGTGCAGGTGCCCGCAGAGGCTAGAGAGGGTTTCAGATCCCCTAGAGCTGAAGTTACATGTAGTTGTGAGCAACCCAGCATGGCTGCTGGAAACCAAACTTGGGTTCTCTGCAAGAGTGGACACCATTGACTGCCGAGCCACCTCTCCAACCCCAACACATTCAGTTCCAAACAATAAATCAGTATTTAGGAAAACAGTGTGCTGCTGACATGTCTAGCTACATGAGCTCTGTTTTCTAAGACTCAGGGTGCCCCATGATGCTGTCCTCACGGGCAGGGAGTTTACTGATCATCTGATATCTAGTCCATATTCAAACACCCCCAGCTATCCCAAGAATGTTTTATTTAGTGTGGGATCTTAAATCCAAGGCATTTTAGACATGACCTCCCCTTCTGTACAGCTAGGAATGTAAAGTCTGCCTTGCCTTTGATCAGCCTTTCATCCCTCTTTGTTCTCCCACTTGGACGAGCCTGGAAGCATCTTAGTGAGTTATAGGAGTTGAGATTCTGGTTTTGTGTTTTTAAGCACATGGATTTCATATAAACTATATCCATGCACACAAGAGCCACACACAAAGCTCAGGTTTGTAATTTAAAAAGACATTCCATGTCGCTCCCTGTAATAAAACCACACTGGCGTTTCTGCATCTGAAGTGTCTAATGGTGTCTGCATGCTGCTTGCAGAAGAAACGAAAGGTTTTAATGTAGATGCTGGAGTTAGACATGAAGGTCTGAGCCCAGATCTGTGCCCTTTGTTCAGTCTGTCTATCCGTTACAGACTACTTTCCTCACTGTGGGGAGTGTAGGAGAGAACCATGTCTGGACACAGGGTCCCTGACAGGGGACATACATAGACCATGCTGGCCCCAAACTTGCCGCAGTTCTGCTTTGGTCTTATGCGTGCTGGGATTGTTAACATCCAGGTTTGGTGCCATAAGCCTATAATCTGCGTATGTGGGAAGTAGAGGAAAGAGGAGTTTGAAGCCAGCCTAGTCCTTATAGTGAGTTTCCGTCTATTCAGGGCTTCACAGAGTCTTTATCTAAAAAACAAAACAGACAGCTGTGTTGGTCCAGTGCTCATCTGTCATGCAGGAAAGCTTTGATTTGGACTCCATACTGCATAGACTGGTCACAGTGGCGCACAGGTATCATCCTAGGACAAGGTCATCTTTGCCACATAGCCAGCCTAGGCTACGTGAGACCCTTGTCTCAGCTCACCCCTCTCTTCCCACCCTCCCAGGCAGGGTTTTTTCTGTATAGACATCCTGGCTGTCCTTGGAACTCTCTTTGTAGACCTGGCTGGCTTCACACTCTCAGAAATCCAGCTGTCTCTGCGTCCCGAGTGCTGGGACTAAAGGCATGTGCCGCCATGCCCTGTTTAAGAGATTTTTTTTTAAGGTAGAGAATAATAGAGGAAGAAACCCAGTATTTACTTCTGCCCAAAAACACATATCTGCATGCGTAGGAACATACACACACACACACACACACACACACACACACACACACACACACACA
>NW_026596034.1:22969704-23009788 GCF_907164565.1 Psammomys obesus
CACACACACACACACACACACACACACACACACACACACACACACACTATACCCTAAAACAACTATTAGTAGTACTAGGCTTGGAGTTATATATGCAGGTCTGTAATCCAAGCTTCTTAGGAGGCTGAGGCAGAGGGATTGCATTTAAGGCCAACCTGGGCTACATAGTCAATTTAAAGACAGGCAAGGCTTTATAGGGAGACCCTGTCTAGGGAAAGAAGAAAAACAAAACAAGCAAAAAATATCTCACTGAACGAGAGTGGGACATGGCTCCTCATGTCGTGGCCTCCTTGACTTGCTGTGGGTCACATCCTGGTACGTTGGGAGTGCATCAGCACACGGTTAGCCTGCCAGACAGTTTAGCAACACAGCACACTGCTCAGTGGCCGAGCGCTGCAGGCCTACAGGATGCATGTTGCCAGCCTGGGATCCACATCCCATTACTGTATAGTTTCCATAAATATGTATTACTTGATTTTGAGCTGCCAGAGAAGAATATAAGTCAGGCATCATGTGTGCAGGAAATACTCAGAACAGGCAGAGGAACAGACAGTGGCTAGGTGGGAGGAGACTGGCTGCCGGGCACAGAGTTGCCTGAGGTGGCCAGGGTGTTCGGAGGTAGAAGCTGGTGATTGGCATACAATGTGGGGAATATGTCCAAACCACTGAAATGTGCTTTTAAGTTATGGATTCTGTGTTATGTTAATATATAGCAGTTTTGATTTTAAAAATTACCAAGGAAAAATACTATTAACTTTAAATGTTACCTACCAATTTTCTTTTGCTTTGTTTTTATTATTATATTTTATTTTTGTGTTTGTGTATGGGCGCACACACCACATGACACACATGGAGGTCAGAAACCTTATGGGGGGTCTTCTCCTGCCATATGACTTGGCAGCATGTGCCCTTACCCGCCGAGCCATCTTGCCAGCCCTTGATTTTGTTTCCTTTTTCCCCTCATTGAGATAGGTTCTTACTGTGTAGCCCAGACTAGCTTTGAACTTACCAGTCTAACCTGTCCTAGCTCTCAGGAAATGACCTCAGCCACCCAATGAGTCTTCTGTGAGGAGCTTTGGTTTGCAGCCTTCCAGAAAACAGAAAGGATTCTGAGAAGCCTCAGCTACCTGCCTGTGGGGGGAAATGGATGCTGGGATAGATACATTTGACATAACTGTGTAATCAGAAGAGCGGGCCAGTGGGTTTCCTGATGAGCCTACACAGATGGCTTAAGAGGATGTTTAAGAGAGAATGCTTGATACCCGCTGGCCTGAAGTCAGCAAAAGAGGCCCATTAAGAATGAAGGTATTTAAAGCTGGCATCAATGGAGAGAGTTTATCCCGACATCCACGGTTAATGCATGGTATTTGTGGAACTGAACGGAGAAAGGCTTTGTCTTGTGGGCCAGCCCCCCACCCACCCCCACATCCCCAATCTGTGCATCTTGTCAGAAGCCAGGTCACCCAAAGGCTTTGCTTTTTATTTAAGCAAATGGAGGCCTTGGGGACTATTCAGATGGCCTTTTTAAGTTTTGCCAGAGCCAACAAAGCCAGGGTGTGGAGCCAACTTAGTGAAAACTCGAAAGTCTCCAAAGGCTCTTTCTAAATGGGCTTTGTGCCATCCACCTCATCAGCACTTGTGCCTTCTACCTGCCCTGTGGGCTGCCCCAGTGGTCCAGTAGTTTGCCCCAGGACAGACTGCCCCCACCTGGAATTTAAAACAATGCTGTGGGTCTGGAGCGAGCTATCTGCACGTGCTTAGAGAAGCTGGGTTAAAGGTGGAGGTATGGGAATAGCCAGTCGATGCACACAGTGGGGTTTCCAGCACTTTCTAAGCCCACTTCTATCTTCAGCGCCACAACGCCCATTCCAAAATAAGATTTATTAATTTATTTTGTGTATGTGCGTGTCTGTATACGAAGGCCAGGGGTGTATTAGATCCCCTGGCTTATAACTGGCTGCGAACCACCCAGCATGGATGCTGGGAGCCCACCTCCTGACCTGGAAAAGCCGTATACCCTCTAGTCTCTTGAGCAATCTCTCCAGCCCCCTAAAATATCTGTTCTAAGCCCTTTTGGATATCTCCAATGCAGAGATCCTTTCTCAAAGTCTGAGACCATCTGGAGAATCATCAGTCCAACACTATGGAGCCTCCAACAGGCATTCATGTCCTTACCATTTCAGGGTCTCACAGCTCTGATGCCCCTTCACCAACCTGAGTAAACCTGGCTCAGCTCACTCCCTAGGCTTTAGGGAGAGGTCTGGAAGCAGAAGAGCTACCCAGGAAACTTCCCTTTTATGGCCGCAGCCCTGTTTCCAAGTGGTCTGGGAAGGGAGTGGCTGGTGTGGACAGACACTGTTCCCTGCGGTCAAAAGCTTTGATGAGGAGGGGCGGGGAAAGATCAATTTCTCAAGAGCAGAGCTATGCAGGCACCCCCCACAGGCAGGGGCAGCCACACCTGCAGGCAAGGATGGCCAACCCTGAGGGTGTGTGCAGAGGCCAGGGAGCCCCACTGCCATCCCAGCCTCCTCAGAAAGCTTAGCCTTAGAGCCTGCTCAGGGCGCCACCTCCCTGCAGGCTGGCCTTTGAGGCAGCTGTAGAATATTCTAGTTCTGCGAATTGGGCCACTGTAGTGTAATAACAGCAGCAAGACTTAGTAACTCACTTCATAGCACCTCCCTTTAGATTTTTCTATGGCGCCTGTAAGATGCAGAGACCTTTTTGTCAGTTTGAAACAGTCTTAATCTGTAGCCCACGCTGGCCTGGAATTCACCATATAGTCCAAGCTGCTTCAAGCCTGTGGCAATCCTCCTGCCTCAGCGTCCTGAATGAGTGAGCGTAGGGTTAAAGGTGTAAACTATCATGCATGGTCATTATGTCTAATTTTTTTTTTTTATGTAGCCCAGACTAGCCTTGAGTACAACCTTGAGGTTGGCCTCAAACTGGAATGGTTTCTCTTACCTTAGCCTCCCTAATGCATATGCTACTGTATCCAAAAATATTCTATTTTAGAAAGAGGGTGAGTGAATTTTCCTGGTGCCCCACAGCTAGTTAGAGGCACAGTTCAGGCCAAAGTCCATATTTATCTAGATTCTTATTTATCTAGATTCTGTGTTTACACACCAACCAGCAGCACCATGAGGCCGTGGCACCTGTACTAACAGAGCAAGGGGCCTTGGCCTTCAGGAAGGGAACAGCCCAGTCAGAGGTCAGCTCTTAGCACAGGAACCATTCTGCTCATTGCTTTCTCTAATGCGGGTCTCTCCTGGCCTTTATCTTACTCTTGTGCCCGGCCTTTCTCCATGAAGTCAGCATTCCTGATTCTTCTCCCTTTCTGTCTCTCCCTTTGCATAGGGCCTCTTACTCTCCTTACCCCTTTGCCCTGGGACCAGCTCCAAGGGTCAAAGTCCCTCTTAAAGCCTGACTTGCGGAAGGAGAAAAGCATCATCTATCATTTATGTCGTTAGATTGCAACCCTGAGAATGATTTTATCAAACCACAAAGAATCAGACGGAACCCACAGGCTCCCATGTCCTGAGTCTTCTTCACTCGAGAATGCAACTGAGACCCACATTCGGGGTTTGGAAGCTATGTCGCCCAGTTTGTTGCTGTTGGCTACAGTCAAGTAAACACAGGTTCCACTTTCAGTTCAGCTCTCATTAAAGACAAGGAAAACCTTTGTTTTGTCACGGCAGGAACACAAAAAACCTATTTACTTATTCAGATTGTGTGTGTATGGTACATGCATACGAGAGTGTAGATGCCTGTGCCCATGCCTGCACACATGAAGGCCAGCTGCAGGATCGGGTAGGTGCCTTTCTGAATTTCTTCTTAGCCTTATTGCCTTAAAGGTTCTCTTGGTCTGGTCTACAGAGTGAGTTCCAGGATAGTCAGGGCTATGAAGAGAAACGCTATCTCACAAAGAGAGAGAGAGAGAGAGAAAAAACAAGAAAGAAAGAAAGAAAGAAAGAAAGAAAGAAAGAAAGAAAGAAAGAAAGAAAGAAAGAAAGACAAGAGAAAGAGAGAGAGAGAGAAGAAAGGAAGGAAGGCAGGTTCTCTCACTAGGTGAAAAGCTAGCTGGGCAGCCAGAGCGTCCTGGCTCTGCCTGTCTCTGTCCACTCTAGTGCTTGGATTACAAGCATGCACAGTTATGTGGAGCATTTTCTGTGGGAGATAGGGATTCCAGTTCAGGCCCTCGAGCTTACAGAGCAAGTGCTCTTGCCCACTGAGCCATCCCCTCACTCCCCTCCAATTTAATTGATACAGGAACCAGTTTAAATGAAACCGAAAAGCCCCACCCCCTTCTTCAGTGATGGGGCTTTGAACTCGGGATCCCCTTCATGCTAGGGAAGTGCTTTGTTGAGTTACACCCCAGCCCCTTTAGCTTGTTTTGTTGTAAGACGTGACTTTACTGTGTAACCCAGGCTGGCCTCAAATTCTCAGTTCTTCTTTCTCAGTCTCCAGAGTGGTGGGTCACAGTGTGTCACCTTTACCTACACTCACCCTTAGCTTTTCTTTTGTCACTTAGAACAAGTGTGGCCTGACTTCCTTGCTCAGCTGCTCTTGGGCTGAGTCTTGAAAATGGGCTTTACAGCAAAAAGGATTCAAACGTATAAAATCTGTAAGGATAGCCAGAATGGCCTCCAACCATTATACTGAGCCAGATGTGGGAGTACATTTTTTCATAATTCTAGAACTTGGGAGATTGAGGCAGGAGACAGGCATATTGTGGAGTTCAAGGCCTCAAACCGGCCTTGAGCTGGGCAGTGGTGGTGCACGACCTTAATTCCAACAGAGGCAGGTGGGTCTCTGAGTTCCAGGACAGCAAGGGCTACATAGAGAGACCCTGTCTCCAACACTAATAAAGACAATAACAACAGCAAGAAACCCATACCAACATATACTTGCTGTAGCACCCCAGGCTTTGAGCCCACATCTGTGCTACTTCAATTCAGCCTCTCTACACTGCAGATGAGAAAGCTCACCTAGGAAGGATGTAGGGAACTTGAATGACCCTACTGTAGGAGGAGTCAGTCACCAGACTTGGCCTCTGCCATGCTTCTCTCTAGACAGCTACCAGCTGCCTGTGGTGCCCCTTCCTCTTTTGCTCATGGGTGAGTCAGCGCCACTCCCCCCATCCCCCCGCACGCGCTCCCAGCCTCCACGCCTTTACCCAAATCTCCACCATACCAGATATCCTCTCCTGAAAGGGCTCTTGGGTCCCAAGGTGCACAAATTCTTGGGAAGATCTCCATCCCCAGGGGGTGGGCATGTGGGGCCTTCTCATTGATCTGTGACTTGTCCCTGAGTCTGGAGCATTTGCAAAAATATACATCATTCTGTTGTTTGTTTATTGAGACAGTGTCTCTTTCTAAAACAGGCTGGCCTGGAGCTCACTGTGCTGTCCACGCTGACCTGGAACTCTTGACAGTCTTCCTGCCTCAGCTCTCCTATTGCTGGCATTACAGCTGTGAGCCACTGCCCAGCCCTAACATAATGTATTGATGGTCATTCAACAGCCTGGCATAAAGAGCTTTTTTTGTTTTGTAGCTACATAGTATTTTGCTGCAAGAAAATGTCATCATTTATTTAGTTAATTCTGCACTGATGGGTATGTGGGTTGTCTCCCATGCTTGTGCTCTGCCAACAATGCCTCAGTGAGGAATCTTGAATGAGAATTTGCATGTGTGCAAGTTTCCAGTTCCTGATCACACTGGAAACTGGGAATGAACGGCCCAGGTAAATGGATAATGGAGTCTCTCGAAAGAGCTGCAGCCATGGAGGTAAAAGGTTTGAGAAGCTCGGCTAGGGCAAGGGTCACAGCACTCATACCTCTGTCTGTGCTATTGTATACCAATGCCTGTACCTGGTGTCTAGAGGCTTCATGCCTTTTTGCTTTTTTTTTTTTAATCACTGTTGATTGTTGCTGTCAGAATCTTAATGTGGAGCCCCAGGCTGGTTTTAGACTCAGGCCTCTGGTGCATGATCCTGCCTCTGCCTTCCAATGCTGGAATCACCTGTCAACCCCTACCCCTGCCCCAATCCCATTCTGTGGTGCTTAAGTTTGAACCCAGAACCTCTGCTGAGGTATATCCACAGCTCTTCATTTCCTCTTCTCACATTTTCTGACTTGGAATTGTTAGAAGGAACACCCCAAAGTGAAATACCCTCCCTCCCCTGCCCCTGTCTAAGAGACGAGGTATTGTTGTGGGGTTTATTTCCTCAGTAATTACCTTTCCAGGCAGGCCAAGAGCAGGGTTAGCAAACACTCTTGGAAAGCAGCTGCCTTTCCCATCAATGCTTGCTTGTTCTAGATAATGAAAAGTGATGCTTGCATCCATTAAAGAAAAAGCTGCCTCTTGTAAGCTCTGGTGGACAAGTGGGCGCTTGTCATGGAGTCATCTGCTGATGCGTGTGACTTGGAGACTGAGGAACGCCTTCCTCCCTCTGCAGCCTGGACTTGTAGCCATTCTTTGGGTCTGTTTAGGAATTTTGTTTAAAGGTCAGAGGCAGAGAGGGCCTATGCTTCTCCAGCACAGCCCACATTTGGCAAGCGTGCGGGCCCCCATGTTCATTCTCTGCAGAACAAAATTTCAGACTTGAGTTTTTGAATGAACCAGATATTTTGGATTTCCTGAAGTCTCAGCAGGAGTCCTGAGGCAGGAGGACCTTGAGCCTAGGAGTTAAAGGCCAGCCTGTGCAACACAGGATGTCTAAAACAAAAACTCTGGGCTCTGTGGCAGCTCTCCCTGTTCTCACATGGGCATTTCTTTGGCATTTCTGTATCCTCTTGTGCTGGGGCCCTAGACTAACAAGTATTTCTGGTTAGCTGGTTCTGTGACTCTGAGCTGCCTGCCACCAGCAAGAAGGCGTGCACTGCACCATCAACTGGGCATAGTAGTGCACACCTTTCATCCTAGCACTCAGGAGGCAGAGGCAATCGGATCTCTATGAGTTCGAGGCCAGTCTGGTCTACAAAGTGAGTTCCAGGACAGCCAGTGCTACAGCGAAGCCTTGTCTGGAAAAACAAAAAATAAACAAACAACAGCTATAAGACAGCGCCCTCCCCAGCCCAAGTGCCTGTCCAGCAACATAGGAGCCAGCATGAAGTGCTTACTGGATACTAGTGCGTCACGACTGCTTCTGTTGCCTGTGTGGGTGTGTGTGCACACACATGCCACAGGGGGATGTGGAGGTCGAAAAACAGCTTGTGGAAAATGGCTCTCTTTTTTCCATCCCATGGATCCCAGGTTTTCAGGCTTGGCAGCAAGCATCCTTTCGAGCCTAGCCACCTCTCTGGCCTGCCTATTTTGCTTTATTGAGCCTGGACTAGCTTTAAATTCTATGCAGATGCCAATGATCTTAATCTCCTGATCTTCTTGCCTCCAAAGTTGGTAGATTACAGGCATGTGCCACGACACCTGGCTCCTAGTTACTCTTGTAATTACTGTTAATTAAGGAATATTTATGGCCTCCCTCTTTGGTCTCCACTTTTTGTGGCATTGGTATTATTGGGTGTGTAGACTTTAGCTCATGGGGCGCTCCTCACACGAAACTCTAATAACTATATTTCTTCAAGTTCATTGAGTTGTAATTTACACACCTTACAATTTGCCCAGTGTAAGTGCACATTAATCTTGATAAGTGTACTCGGCGGTTCACCCATCACCCTGATCCAATTTTAGATTTGCATTGCTCACGAGCCACACTTGGTCTACTGGCAATCAAACAGTCACCTCGCCTCAGCCCCAGGCCACCATGCTTTCTGTGTTTAGCTCCCCCACCTCCCCTACAAGGTCTTTATTAGTAGTCCTGGCTGTCCTGAAAACTCAGGCTGTGTCACCACATCCAGCTGTCCCTTAATCTTCTAACAGTCATGCAAATAAGAGGAATAGCTTTTTTTTGTTTTTTTTTTTTTGGTGAGTGTTTAACACTTAGTATTGTTAAGTATTGTCAACAACAGTGCCTTCTGTATATGTGGGCGGGGGAAGGGCTTTTGGAAGGGCTGAGAATTGGCCTAGCATGCTCAAGGCCCTGGATGCTACCCCGAGCACTGCCAAAGGAAAATGTCTCTAGATGCCTATGTGGCTGTTTATTAGCATTGCATGTCTTTGTTGCGGAGTTGTAAGTAGCTATAGCAGAATTTACCCATCCTGGGAACAATATAACTTTTGGAGTGTGTATGTCTGTGCTTGTGTGTATGCATGGATATCACATGCATGAGCCCTCAGGTGTCGGAAGAGGGCATTGGATCCTTCAGAGTTGGAGTTACCAGTGGTCGTGAGCTGCTGTAAGGGTTCTGTGGACCCGAACTCAGGTCCTCCGTAAGAGCAGTAGGCACATTTACTGGAGGGATACCGAGCCATCTCTCCAGTCCTTACGTTTTGTTCCGTTTGTTCAGTGGGCAAATATGGAAAAGGGTGGTGGGAGATTCACGTGTCACAGAATCTGTGACCATCTTCACATCGACTTTGGAGTATTTTTAATGGGGGCTGGAGGGACAGCTCATCACAGAAGATCGCTTGCTGCTCCTGCAGAGGACCTGGGTTCAGTTCCCAGAGCTGACATGGTGGTTCACTACCATCCACAACCCCAGTTCCAAGGGATCTGATGCCTTCCTGTGACCTCTCTCTGGTAGCATTAAGCACGCACACGTGTGACGTAGAGACGCACATGTAGCTAAAACACTCACGTGCGAAGCAAAAAGAATAATATAGTATATACTTAATTATTAAAAAGAAGTCCATCTCTTGCCACCCGCCACCCCCCAAGTCCAGTCTGTAGCTGTTTGGTCTGGAACATTCATGTAGAACAGATGGAGTGGTGCAGGGCATGTGGTCTTTTGTGTCAGGCCAGGCATGAAGTGACAGGCACCTTTTCATGGCTGGATAATGCACCATATTTTATCTACCCACCCGTCATTCAGCATCTGCTTGTCTCTGCTTTGGCATGTTAGATAGTGCTGCCATTTTTTCTAACACCCCCCTACGCCCCCCCCCCCCCCCCCATACAGAAGGCCCTGCTGTTGTCATTAGAAACGAAACTAAACCTCAATCTGATGGAAAAAAAAAAAAAAAAGGCACCTAGACAGAGTGTCTGAAGAAGTGATTGGTGTGTGGCTGTTTCTCCCATCATGTTAGGACCCAGCAGACCAGGTTAGTAAATGGAAGCACAGACACCGTGTTCTCACTCCCCATTATCAGAAGGTCAGGCAGTGGAGAAGGACTGTCGGGACCTACGAAGGTAGGACGGCTGAGTCTTCAGGGTCAGTCAGAATTTGAGCCCTGCTCTACCATGCTGTGTGACCTTAGAAGAGGCACTTAACGTCTCCGAGCCTTTGCTGAGTCATGTTTCCCCCTCCTGGCGATTTGTAAAGTGCTTATTATGCCTGATGCAATGACAGGCATTTTTGAGCCTCTTTGCTTACACTGGAGTCTACAGGAGCTTGGGGAAAATTTAAGATACGCTAATTCCTGGGCTCTCCCATCCCAGACTACATTAAGGACGAGGGTTAGGAGGGCCTGGTGCACCAGCAGTCAGGACCGCCTGCCTCTTCCTCTGGGGAGACAGCAGGGGTTGAGGTGGGGGGACTCAGCTGTGTGGAATTTAGAACATGGCTCTCCCTGGCCTCAGGAAATCCCACAGAAAGAGAAAGTGGGCATATGCCTGGCAGCGTCTCCTTTCTAATCAATGAGCAAACAGCCACAGGAATGCTCCCTGGGCTGCAGCTGCTGGCAGTGCCAGTCAGCATCCCTGTGTTTAGGCGTCAGGGTGAGCTGTGCCCCTGCTTGTGAAAAACAAAAAACAAAAAACAAAAAAAAACAAAAACAAAAACCCAGGACAGCACAGCTCTGATTTGACGTGAAAGCCAAAGGGTTTTTCCTCCTTGCATTTTTTGTTGTTGTTTTTAAACCTGTGTCTCTTTCCTCTGGTGTCAGCTTGGCCAGAAGAGGGCATAAGCCTTGAGCTGCCTCATCATGTGGGTGCTGGGATTTGAACTGCTTCCTTGGGAAGAGCCCAAGTGCCATCTCTCCAGCCCCATTTTTGCCCTTTCTCCTCCCTGTTATAGCAGGTAGGGACAAAGCCCCCACTGTCTTGCACCTCATTCCCGTTTCTCTTAAAATAATGGAATCCTCACCAGAGAGTGTCTCTTGGAACATCGAAACCCAGTGCTGAGTTCGAGACCATGAATCGGCCCCGGTGGAGCTGGTCCAGTGGAGCGCTGCAGAGCTATGGAGCCCTCGGAAGGTTTTATGTGCAGATGCTGGGCTTTTCAGGACTGTCCAGGAGAGGCCTGGGGAGGAAAATGACTTCAAGCTAGTGTTTCTTTTCCTTGGTCTTGACATGAAGGGCAAGTAGATGGGGAGACTCCGGCTCTTCTGAACAGAAGGAACAGGAGCCACTGCTGGGCATGAGCCCGTGTAGACCCACAAGCTACTTCAATTCTGGCACAGTGGCCAACACCTGCTGTGCTGCATGTGTCAGAGATCCTGGCTGCGCCAGGCGCGCAGTGCTTGGGAGGGTCTTGGAACTGTCCCCGCGTCACCCTGTGCCTCCCTCTGGTTTGACCACGCAGCCAAGTGTCCAGCCAGTCCCTGCGACTGTATTTGAAGCCTTCCCTGCCACCCTTCACTATATTGGCTCCCTCTACCTCAGAACCTTGCTACCTTCTCTGTTTCTTATACTTTTTATCCTGATGTTTACTGATGGATTTGTTACCTCCACTGCACTGGATCTCAAATCTTGGGAGGGCAAAGACCTTGTTTTTTCACACTGCTTCCAATGAAGTGAAGAGTTAAGAGCTTTATGCATTTGTTGAATATCTGAGCATGGTGGTACTGGCCTATAATCTCAGCTGCACTGTACTCCCAGCTACTCAGGAAGCTGAGAGGCAGGAGGATTACAAGTTCAAGGCCTCTTTAAGGCCACAGAGGGAGTTCAGGACCAGCTTGGGCAACTTAGCGAGACCCTGTTTCAAAATAAAAGTTAAAAAGGACTGGGGGTGTAGTTCAGTGATAGAATGTTTGGCAGTCATAGGGGGCCCAAGGGTCGATCCTTGGCACCCCCAAAAAAGGAAAGGAAAAAAAAAACCATATTTTTGAAGAACAGACCCTTAAATTCTTGAAGGAGGTGAGCACATCTGCCTTTTGCAGATGGAGAAGCTGGGACCTGAACCTTTGAATGTGCTTCACCGAATTCACCAAGATGTAGACTGCTACTGTGCCCCATTTGTGAGACTGGGGGCAGTTTATGCTCTGATTGCTGTGACTGGCCCTCACCTCACTTACTGTGGGGCTCGAAACACTTTAGCCCCGGTGGAAACTGGGCAGGTGTCCACAGTCAGCATTAATGACCTCACAGCGTCTGGGGATGGTCCTGGGTGATGATAGATTGCCCTTTATCCCTGTTTCCTCCCAGAAGTGAGGACTAAATAAGCCTGAGTGAATTCTCCTCGGTCTTTTGCCTTTGCTGGCTCTCCTCGATGATACTGCTGGGTATTTCTCGGGAACTTATCCCTTGCTTCCTTTCTGGTGTTTTTTGTTGCTGCTGTTTTTGGTTTGTTTGTTTGTTGAGAGACAAGGTTTTTCTGGGTAGCCTTTCTGGCTGTCCTGGACTCACTTTGTAGATCAGGTTGGCCTTGAACTCAAAGAGATGTACCTGCCTCTGCCTTCCCGAGTGCTGGGCATACAGGCGTGTGCCACAGCGCCCGGCTCTTTGCTGTTGTTTTTGAGTCTCATTAGGAGCCCAAACTGAGCTCCAATGTGCTATACGGCCTCTTGATCATCTTTCCTTCATGTCTCACTTTGCTGGGATTGCAGGTGTGCCATCACACCTGGCCTCCTGTTTGGAATTAGTGAAGTTAGTAACTTTGTTTTGGACGAGGACATTTGAGGGAGGTTGAGGGAAGGAACTTGATAAGTTCTTTATGCAGATAGACCTCCTGTTCTTGTGATCCTGTGGGAGCCTCCTTTTGACACAGGTGCATACATCTGTGACATTAGGGACACAGCCTGGGAGTTGTGTTTGTGCAATGTGGTCCTCTTGAGCTCCTGGTCCTCCCAGAGTGGGGATGGGATGGCTTGTTACAGAACTACAGCTTATTTCAGTTTATAACAAGTGGCGACATAATGTAGGAGGGTTTTGTTTGGTTCTTTAAGACAGGGTGTGTCTCAGTGTAGCTCTGGCTATTCTGGAACTCTGGGATCAGGGAGGCCTCATGTCCAGTCTGCTGGGATTAAATGCACCCAGCTTTCTGGAAGGTTCTTGAGGCTGGTTTCAGACTTCCTTTGTGTCACCCTCTTCTCTCAGTATCGTGTTTTTGAGGCTGGTGTCTATGGGGTGATTTTTTTGCTTTTACTATCCTTGTAGCTACCTCCACTCAACTAGCCAAGTATCCTAAGTGGCTTGCACAGTGTAGACAGACTGCATGGTGGTTAAACCCTGAGAAGTTAAGATGTGAGACCACAGCCTCTGTCTGTCCATAGCTGTGTGGTTTGGCCACGTCCCTTCACCTTTCTGGGCCTCTGTTATTTCATGTATGAACAAAGAGTTGCTAAATGTCTCCTGCAATACACCTGACCTAGTGTGTCTAACCCGAGACTGCTGTGTCTAATAAACAGTATGTTGTTGTTCTTGTCATGGCTCTCAGGAGATGGACACAAATCGTGACCTGTCAGTGAACCGATCTCTCTTCAGCAGCATGTCCCACTTGTGGGCAAACTGAAGGATGACTTGTCTGGGGCCTGTTTTTAAAGCTATAGTGACATCTCCTGCTGAGTGTGGTTCTTTCACAAGCTTGTAGTACTTTCTAATTTTGTGGACACTCCTTAGGGGAGGACATTCTAGCATTGCCCGATGCCATCTAAGAAAATGCTGGACCCGGGGAGAGGCTTTCTGGGTGCTGACATCCACAGACACTTTAGAAAGTACTGCTGAACCACAAAAGGAAAGACTGTCTACCCCAGCCCTTTCAACCCCTCAAGTGAAACATCTCATCTTCAATCTTCTGTGTTTGAGTCAGAAAATACAGGCATATTTTTTGGGGTACACAGCGGCAGCATGGTCCCCAGGAGCTCAGAAGACTCTCTGATCATAGGTTTGTAACCTTGAGCCTAGTTTGTTTATGTGTAGATGGTCCTTGATGTATAGCTAACCACTGAGGTCTTGGCATTGGCTGTGGAGCTTCTCTGTGGGAGAGGCACCCCTCACCTCCCTCCCTGGCTGTGGCGTGAGCAGAGCTCTGCTTTTAGGCAATTGTTTCTGAGAGACTGGATCATCCCACTGGCTGCTAAAGCAGTTAAGCATGATTGGCTGCCCTTGCTGACAGGTCCCAAGCCTCAAGCACTTTCTGCAATGTTCAGAGGCTTCTGGGAACGCCTTGTCTCTGCCCACTCACATTCCAGCGACGGCCACCCCAGTGGAAGAAGAAATGGGATCCTTCGAGTGAGGCTGGCCCTAGCATGATGGCAGTTACCCGAAAGGAATGTCGCAGAGGCTCACAGTCACCCTCCGTGACCAGAGGCTTTCATCAGCTTGGGCTTTATTTGTATTGAATTAAGTTGTCTCCCCAGGATTTTCTGCTTTTAGCTACTGCTTCTGCAGAGTGGGCTAGAAGATGGGGTGCTTACAGATGAATGGGAAAGTTAAAAAGTCAGACACACACTAGAAAAACATAGAAAGAATTTCGGGCTGGAGAGATGGCTCAGTGTTTAAGATCACTGGCTGCTCTTCCAGAGGAGCTGCTCACAGGGCAGCTCACAACTGTCTGTAACTTATTAAAAGGAAGGAAAGAAGAAAGAATTCATTCTAATTGTAATCAACAAAGAAACAATAAGAAGCCCCTCACCCCTTCTTGAATGGGCAGTATGAGGCAATCTCATGTACCTCAGGCTGGCCCCAAACCTGCTATGTAGCCCAGGATGACCTTGAACTCCTGATCCTCTTCCAGTTTTCAAAGTGCTGGGCTTGAAACCAACCCTCCTCCCTACTGTTGGCAGTTTAATCCAAAACTTTGCACGTGTTAGGCAAGTGCTCTACTACAGAGCTGTGTCTCCAAGAGAATCTATATTTCATTAAAAAAACAAAACCCTACCTCAACCCTTCTTTTGTCAATCTTTCCTAATTATCATTTATGGTGATGGTGGTGATGACTAGTGGGTTTTCTAGCATAGAAATGCTCAGGGTCTTAGTCATCAATGCAGGTAACAGCTGGTTAAGGAGAGGTGTTGAGTGGGACTGAGTTCTTAGTCCCTTGCCAGCTTTCTTTATTCAGCGCCTTCCCCTGTGGAAATGTCAACACACATCCAACTCCATATACTGATCTTGGTGTTCTCAGCGCTCTGCATGGGGAACACAGCTTCTAGAACCTTCCTGGAGCTGGAGAGCCCCTCCGACTTTCCTTTAATTATTTCTCAGCCCAGAGGATCCTGTTTTTCAGAAAGATAATGAGCCTTAACCAGCACCTGGAAATTCAGGTTGGGGCTCTCTGTCATACAGTGTCACTTCTCTAAAGAGGGAGGCTGAGCCGTATTAAGAGCTGCCTTGAGCAGGTTAATTGCCTTGTATGTACCAAGTTATTTACAAAGCCATTTTCACTCTTTAGCCACTACCCTTCCACTACCCTTGGCAAGTCCAGTCATGCTCCAGTTGATTTTCACTGCCTCAATTTATGCTGGCTGGGGAAAGGAAACAAGCCCCCAAATATGACCCATCTCTTCCCTCTCCTCCCATTATTTGTGCTGTGGGTTGGGAAGGTTTCTTTAAATATTCCTAATTTGGACTTTTAAAGTGGTGTCTGGGAACTAGGGAGATAGATGGCTTAGTTAGTAGACGCTTGCTGCGCTCATGAAAAAAAGCCAGCCAGCCTGTCTGTCTTGTTGAGTTCCAGGCCAATGAGAGACCACATCTGAGGAACCACACCAAGATTGACTGTAGTCAGTCAT
The DNA here is from genome assembly GCF_907164565.1 of Psammomys obesus. Taxonomy (NCBI): domain Eukaryota; kingdom Metazoa; phylum Chordata; class Mammalia; order Rodentia; family Muridae; genus Psammomys; species Psammomys obesus. The sequence continues at coordinate 22,984,647 of NW_026596034.1, forward strand.
CCTCTCTCTCCTTTCCTCTCTCTCTCTCCCCCTGCTCCCTTACACACACCCCATTCCTTCCATAAGAAAGGACAGTTCAAGTTCAGATAGATCCTTCAGTAACTATCATTTCTCACTTGCCTTTGGCTCCAAAGTACCTATAGCAAAGAAGTATATTTTGCCAGTCGGGCAGATGGTGGTGCCTGTACCCTCCCTCTCACCCACTTCAGACATGTTTGTAAGAGTGGCCCCTGGTGGAAGAAACAAGCACTGCAGCAAGGCATCTCCACCCAGGGAGAGGGTGACCCATCCTGAAAGTAGAGGTGCTTAGCTTCTTGAAACAGGCACGGGACTAGGACTTTTCCTGAGGGAATGCTTAGAGGCAGTAGAAACTCCACTGCAGGGAGTGGTGGGCAGTTATTCGAAAGGGTGAAAAATAACCTAACTTCTGAGTTTTTGTGAACTGTTTTTTTTTTTTTTCAACTGTGCCTTCTTGCGGTTTTCCTATTGCATTTCTCTCTGTACACGCGTGCACGCACACACATAGGAGAGTCCCATGGAGGTCTGAGGACAGCTCGCAGAAGTCAGCTCTCTTAGCTGGGCAGTAGTGGCGAAGCACACCTTTAATCCCAGCACTGGAGGCAGAGGCCAGCCTGGTCTACAGAGCGGTTTCTAGGACAGCCAGGGCTACACAGAGAAGCCCTGTCTCAAACCCCATCCCCCACACAAAAAATATTTGTTCTCTTATCATGTGAGTTCTTTGACTGTGGGGGTTCCAGCAGCTGCACCAGGTTGTCAGGATCTCTGTGGCCCTGTTTTTTTTGTTTTTCTTTGAGGCAGGGTTTCATGAAGCCTCAAGCTTGCTGTGTGCCTGAGGGTGACTTAACATCTGGTGTGCCCGTTTCCACCCCTGAAGTGCTAGGATTGGAGGCATGCACCACATTTGGTTTTACTTCTTGAGAAAGCCTCACTGTACAGCTCAGGCTACTGTAGGCCTCAAACTTACTGTGGTTCCCCCTGCCTCAGCCTTCTGAGTGCTGGGATTGCAGGCGTGAGCCACTGTGCGTGGCTTTATTTCTCTCTTTTTAAAAGGTTATTCATTAAGAGGCGGGGGCTCCTATTCTGTTGCTTAACCGGCCCTGAATTCCTGGGCTTCTGAGCTGAAGCAGCCCTCCTGCCTCAGTCTCCCTGATAGTAGGGACAATGAGTTTGCACCACAGTATTGGACTTGGAACTGTTTTGAACCATGTTAGTTGCAAAACTTGACTCTAGAGCCTTGCGATATAAGTTCCTTCCCCAAACTTCTCTCCCCCTTATGTTACACTTAAAATGTGTGTGTGTGTGTGTGTGTGTGTGTGTGTGTGTGTGTGTGTTTCATCAGATTCCACTCTTAAAACTGTTCTAAAATGGGCAGAGTGGTATATGTCTGTAATACCAGTGCTCAGGAAGTTGAGGCAGGAGGGTGTCAAGATGAGGCCAGGCTGGGATGCGTAGTGAGCCCCCGGCTAAGATGTACTTATTTTAATTGTGTGTGTGTGTTTTGTATGCATTCAAATGTACCGTGTGTATGCAGTACCTGCAGAGGCCAGAAAGGGCACCAGATCTGCTGGAATTGGACTTACACACAGTTGTGAGTCACTGTAATGGTGCTAGAACTGAACCTAGATCTTCTGGGAAAGTAGCCAGTGTTCTTCACCAATAAACCAACGTCCTCCCCGCCACCCCGCCAATACCTGTTTTTTTCTGTGTGGTATATGTGTGTGTGCATGATGTTTGTATGTGCCATGGTGTAGGGGGTGTGGAGGTTAAAAGCCAACCTTAGGACTCAGTTCTTCTCTTCCATCTTGTTGGAGGCAGGATCCCTTGTCTTTGCAGGCTTGACTGTGTTCTAGGCCCGCTGGCGCATGAACGTCTGGGTGATTCTCCTACCTTGCTGTGGGAGTCCCAGGCAAACAGAGACACACCTACATCCTCCTCTTTACAAGCGTTCGAGGGTCTGAACTCGGTCGCCGGGCTGTGCATGCTGTTCCGATGAGACACCTCCCAGTCTGTTTTCATCTTGTGCCAAAGTGAAAAATTGCTTTATAGACAAGATACTATTTTCATTGACTATTAAGTGACTACAAACAAACAAACAAACAAACAAACAGACAACCAGACTCCAAAGATCAGTTGCCCTGTGTTTGGGAAGATCTTAATGATGAGGATGAGCCCCTGGGGTAGGGTTATTGAGCTGGTGTGTATTTTGCATGATTTGGTGGGTGTGTCAAGTTCACTTCCTAGAGAAGTAATGTCCAGTCTGTGATCTGTCCAGTATCCTAATTGCTGTGATCTCTGTCCTGCAGTGATATTCGAAGGATGCACTGGTCGGCCGAGGACAGCCTACTTTTCTGAAGACTCCCGATTCAAAGTAGCTACAGACGGTGTCGTCATGGTCAAGCGGCCTCTAATGCTTCATAAACCGGGGACCAGTTTTCTTGTCCATGCCTGGGACGCTACTCACAGGATGCTTTCCACCAAGGTGACGCTGGTGTCCATGGGGCACCACCAGCACCAGCACCAGCACCACCATCACGTACGTTGGGTTATTTCGTGTGTGTGTGTGTGTGTGTGTGTGTGTGTGTGTGTGTGTGTGTGTGTGCGTGCATGCATGCATGCGTGTTGATCAGGGTTCTATCAAATCTGGATCCCCTAGCCTTAGCACTGGGGACTTTTTGGGCAAGATAATTTCATGGGAAGACTCTGGAATGCTAAGTAGCATTCCTGACAGCAGGAACACTTAGTTACAACAGCCAAAACTACCTCCAGAAACTCACGGCTCTTGGGGTGTGGGTGCGGGTGGCAAAAACTCTCCCCGGTTGAGTCTTTCTACCTGAACTCACTCCTCTTGGGTTTGGGGGTTGCTGTCGGGTTGTGAGGATCTGGTAGTGTACAGTACTGAGGGAGACACCAGCCCTGCCTGCAAGCCTGAGCCCACAATTGCTCTTTCGCTAACCTAGTAATCCCAGAGGACTCGTTTCACCTGTGTAGGCTGAGCGACTTTACACACAGGAAATACTTAAACCGTACTGTACACTTGGTATTTGCAAGGAGCCCGCTCTTCCTTCATGAATGTCAAAATCTGGATGCTCAAATCCCTTATATAGATCCCCTTTATAAAAGTGTGTAGATATTTGCATAAAGCCAGCATGTCTTCCTGTCCGCACACGTCTGCATAAGACAATGCCTAATCCTAATACTCAGCACGATGCTTGTTACACTCTCATTATGGAGAGCTAACGGTGGCATAAATCGCTTATGTTCTGCACAGACAGAATATTTTTATAGTCATTTTGGGTTTTGTTTTGTTTTCTGAGGCAGGGTCTTGCTGTAAAACAGCCCAGGTTGACCTCAAACCTATAGGCCTCCAGCCTTGACCTCTTGAGGTGTGGGATTACAGGTGTGCACTAACATGCTTGATATAGGCTTCTCTTTCTTCCTCTTGTTCTTCGTCTTTTCCTCCTCCTCCTCTTCCTCGTCTTCGACAGGTTCTCTTATAGTCCATGATAGCCTCAAACTCACTGAAGAGCAGATCACTTCTAGTCTTTCATCTCCCAAGTGATAGGATCACAACCTTGTGCTATCACACCTGGGTTTGTGAGGCTCTAGGGATTAAATACAGGGCTTCATGCATGCTAGACAAGTATTCTGCCAAGCAAGCGCTATCTCCAACTCTTGATACCTTAAAAAAATCTTTTAAAATCCTTTTTATGTCCTCCTCGCTTCTTTTGTTTTATTTGAAAGATGCCCAGGATGACCTTGAAATCCCAGTTCTCATGCCTTTGCCTCCTACTTGTGGGATTATAGGCATGCACCACCACACCTGGCTTTGAAAATAATTTCTATCCGTCCTTGGTTGATCGCAGACGTGAACCTGAGCCATGGAGGGAGGCCTGAGTAGGTTCGCTTCTCCTCATTACCAGCCCTTCTCATTGCCTTCCCGAGGGCAGAAGGAACACGGTGAGGTGCTGGGCGTCTTCCCTAGCTCGGGGAGACCAGTAGGAAGTCTTTGCCCCTTTTTAGAGCTGGAGAGACGGCTCAGCCGATAAGGATGTTTGCTGCTGTTGCAGGGACGTAGGTTTGGATGCTAACACACATCAGGCACTCCAGAACACCCTGTACCTCCAGTTGCAACTCCTCTTCTGACCGCCATGGGTGCTTGCATGCACACGGTGCACATAAATTCATGCAGACATGTGCATAAATAATAAACACTTTGTTTTAAACATTTTCTCCTCTGTCACTTGCATAGGCTCTTTGCCCATGGTATTTACAGTGCCTGCTGTTAGGCCTGGCTCAGTCCGACAACCGGTAAACCATGTAGAGGCCGATACACTGACTATGATATCCAGCTTCTGGTCATGACTTCCCCTGGAGGTGGCACCAAAAAGCCAAATGCCTTTGCCCATCTTGAAAATGCTCTCCTGGCATTTTCTATTGTGTCTCTCCAGGGGACATTCTAGCCGCACCTTGCTTCCTGCCTCAGAGGTGAGGATTGTACCATTGAGTGCCAAAGACTTTAAAGTTGACTCCTGCTCTGTTCTGTGAAGACTCTTGAGATTCGTGGAATTTAATAACCCCCATCTAGGTTTTCTCTCTGATGCAATTAGAGAAGAACTTAGTTCAATTACATTAGCCAGGGCTTCCTGAGACTCAGGCCCCAGCTGGCTGGCCACTCACCCATGCAAGTTCAGCACAGTTAGCACCGTCAGGCAGTTGACTATGGAACTTTTTTTTTTTTTCTTTTTTTCGAGACAAGGTTTCTCTGTGTAGTCCTGCTGTTCTGGACTCACTTTGTAGACCAGGCTGGTCTCGAACTCACAGAGACCGCCCGCCTCTGCCTCCCTGAGTGCTGGGATTACAGGAGTGCCCCGCTTACTATGGAGCTTTCTAAGACCAAGAAAAATGTGGGGTTTCTTTTTCCTCCAGATCCCCGACCCCCATCTTTCCCTTCGCAAACTTTACTCTGTCTCCATTTCTGTTGTATCAGGATTTAATTCAAGTATGCATTATAGAAACCCCCAAGCCAGGCATGGTGGTGCACAGCTTTTTGTTTGTTTCGTTGTTTGTTTGTTTTTTATTTTCAAGACAGGGTTTCTTTGTATAGCCCTGGCTGTCCTGGAACTCAGGATCAGGCTGGCATTGAACTCAGAGAGCTGCCTGCCTCTGCCTCCTGAGTGCTGGGATTAAAGGCATATGCCACCACCTGGCATCTTACCTTTCTGTTTTGCTATCCTTAGCACATTATGGCCCCGACTCCAAAACTTTTAGAGGTAGCATAAGCTGGACTAGCTTGTGTCCCTCCTGCCTGAGCCTTCCAAATGCTCAGATGGCAACTGTGCGTCATCACAGTGAGCACATAGCTTTGTTTCATATTGTTACTATTTTGTAGGCAGGATCTTATCATATAGCCTAGGGTGGGCTTGAACTCCTGATTCTCCTGCGCTAGCCTTTCAAGTGTTGGGATTACACATGTGCACCACGAGGACCACACATGGCTTCGTTCTGCATGGGGCACCTCATGGTCCAGCAGGTGCTGGAATGCCATCTTTGTTGGGGATGGGGAAGTAGGGGACACGGAGTGGTGTAACTCTGGCTGGTGTGGAACCTGCTCTACAGACCAGACTATCCTTGAACTCAGAGTTCTGTCTGCCTCTGCCTCCCAAATGTTGGGATTAAAGGGCTGTGTTCAGCACAATGCCTGGCATCCCTTCTTAATTGTAAGTGATGTGAAGGAGAAAGATGCTGATTTGTACCTTTTATGAAATTTTATGGAATTCCTAAGTACTGCTCCTACTTAGCCACATCTAGCTGTTAAATGTAGCTTTTAAACCAAACCATAACAAAACAAAACAAAAAGATGTTGTTAGTGCATTATGTGTATAGAGGCTAGAGGTCAATGATAATGTCTTTGCAGTCCTGGCTGGCCTAGAACTCACCCACCTGCCTCTGTCTCCTAAATTCTGGGATTAAAGGTATCTGCTCTCATGCCCAGTGTACACCTTAGTTTTTTTTTTTCTTGTATTTTTTTTTAAAAATTTTTTATTAATTACACTTTATTCATTTTGTATCCCCCCATAAGCCCCCCCTCCTCCCCTCCCGATCCCACCCTCCCTCCCCTTTCTGCATGTATGCCACTCCCCAAGTCCACTGATAGGGGAGGTTCTCCTCTCCTTTCTGATCTTAGTCTATCAGTTCTCATCAAAATTGGCTGCATTGTCCTCTACCGTGGCCTGGTACGGCTGCTCCCCCTCAGGGGGAGGTGATCAAAGAGCAGGCCTATCAGATTATGTCAGAGGCTGTCCCTCTTCCCATTACTATGTAACCCACTTGGACACTGAACTGCCATGGGCTACATCTGTGCAGGAGTTCTAGGTTATCTCCACGAATAGTCCTTGGTTGGAGTATGAGTCTCTGGGAAGTTCCCTGTGTTCAAATTATCTTGTTCTGTTGCTCTGCTTGTGGAGGTCCCATCCCCTCCAGCTCTTACTATTTCGCACTTCTTACATAAAATTCCATTCACTCTGCCCACACACCTAAGTTTTTGAGACTGGTTCTCTCGTGGAATCTGGGCTTTGCTGATCCATTTAGACTGGCTGGTGGTGAGCCTCAGGGGGATCTTCCTGTCACTGCCTTCCCAATCCAGTTCTGGGATTACAGATGAGTACTGCTGTGCTCATGTCTGCATAGCAAGCACTGTATTCACTGAGCTGTCTTTCCAGCCCCCAGGCACTATTTATTTATTTATTTATTTAGTGCTAAGACTTGAATCTAGGCAATTGTTTCTCCAGCTTCCAGATACATATTTTTTAGTTTTGTATATTTCTGGGCACAAAATTTTGGTATATGTTAGAGAAAAAGAGAATTTTAAAAAATTCCTTTAAAGATTTATTTTTATTATATGTGTATGGTTGTTTGGTCTGAATGTATATGTATGCACCACAGGTGTGCCTGGTATCTGGATGCTGGAATAGGATATGGAATCCCCTGGAACTGAAGTTACAAATGGTTTTAAGTTTGCCTGTGGGTGCTGGAAATTGAACCTAGTTTCTTTTTTTTTTTTTTGAATTTTATTTTTTTCTTATCAGTTACATTTTATTAACTCTGTATCCCAGCCGTGTCCTGATCCCTCATTCCCTCCCAGTCCCTCCCTCCCGCCCTCATCTCCACTGTGCCCCTTGCCAAGTCCACTGATGGGGGGACCTCCTCCCCATTCATCTGATCCTGTTTTATCAGGTATCTTCAGGACTGGCTGCAAAGCTCTCCTCTGTGGCCTAACAGGACTGCTCCTCCCTTGGGGGGTGGGGAGGCCAAAGAGCCAGTCATTGAGTTCCTGTTAGAAATAGTCCTTGTTCCCCTCACTATGGGAAACCAATTGGTTACTGAGCTACCACAGGCTACATCTGAGCATGGGTTCTAGGTTACATTCATACATGGTCCTTGGTTGCATGTCAGTCTCAGAAAAGACCCTGTGCCCAGATATATTTGGTCCTTGTGGAGCTCCTATTCTTTCCTCATCAGACTAACTCCCCTTCTTTCTTATGATTCCCTGTACTCTGCCAAAGGTTTGGTCATGAGTCTTTGCTTTGAAAACACTGCTAGGTAGAGTCTTTCAGATGCCTTCAGTAGACTCCTGTCAATGTTCAATGCGCATCCCCTCTGTCTTTCAACACGAGAATTGATAATCTTACCCCATGTCCGCTCTCTTGACTATCTTTTTTAGGTGTATAGATTTCATTATGTTTATCATATCTTATAGGTCTATATAAGTGAGTATATACCTGAACCTAGTTTCTTACAAGAGCAGCGCATGCTCTTAACTACTGAGCCTTCTCTCCAGCCTCTAAATTTTGGATTTAATAAGAAAGGAACAATCTGGGTGTAAGGGTACCTTCAACACTTGGGAGTCTGAGTCAGAAGGATTGCTGTGACTTTAAGGTCAGGACTATATTACAAGACCCTGTCTCAAAACAAAAGAACCAAGCCAGGTAGTGGTGACACACACCTTTAATCCCAGCACTTGGGAGGCAAGTGGATCTCTGAGTTCGAGGCCAGCCTAGTCTACAGAGTGAGTTCCAGGACAGCCAGAGCTATACAGAGAAACCCTGTCTCAAAAAACAACAACAATAACAACAAAACCCAGCCAACTAAAACAAAACAAAGCAAAAACAGGGAGAAAATGGAAGAACGTCTTAAAATGGTGACACAGACTTGTAATTCGAAGCCGAGGCAGGAGGATTATGAGTCCTAGGTGAGCCTCAACCACACAGCACAAGACCACGTTTTTGTGTGTGTCACGGAAGATCCCGCACTTGCTACGTAGGCATGAGGACATACGTGTGAGTTCCCGAAACGCACAGAATGCTGGGTAAAGGAGTGTGGGTCTATAGATCCAAGAGGATGGTACTCACGGGCTAGCTAGCCTGGTGTGCACAGGGACAACCAACCGAGAGACTGAGGTGGTCCTCTCTTCGCCCCGTACCGGCTGTGGTAACTGGGATGTGCACACACATACAAATCTGACTTTCTAGTTCTTTCTCTTTGTTTGGCTTTCTGAGGGAGTGCCATGTTCAGGGGGTTCAGGCGCGATTCCTTCCCCCCCCCCCCCGACACACACACGTGGAAGTTCATGTTACCGTACTCATCATTTATTACCTGTCTCTTTAAATAGCCTGCGTCTTGGTAAACGGGGACCTTTGCCTTCCTTGTCAATATGGTGGGTGTGTGTTCATTTACCCGTGTTCACTGTGGCTGTGTCAGATGGTCATCTGAAGACTTAGGGTGCACTATTGATAGACAGCTTCTGTGTTCTTCCTGCACTGTGGTTAAATTCCCCCCTGATATTAGGTCAGCGTTTTCCAGTCATAGTCATCTTCTTCATTTACTGAATACTTGCTGTGTTTCAGGCACTAATCTAGATACTTCCTGTGCAAACAAGTATTATGGAGTCCTTCCAAGCTCTCTAGGACATTGGCACCAATATCATAATCTCAATTGTAGCTGCCTTTCATCCCAACACTTGGAAAGTAGAGACAGGTGGATTTCTATGAGTGATGGGCCAACCTGGTTTGAGTTTCAGGCCAGCCAGGGCTACGCGGTGAGACCCTATCTCAACAAAACAAAACAAATCTCCACTTTAGACACTTTGGGACTGTTCACACAGAAGTTACCTCATTTCCTCTGGAGGCAGAGGGGGCGCTATACTGAGAACTGAAAGCCAGGAAGCCAGTCCCAGAGCCAGCCCTTAGCCCATGCTGGCTTTCTCCTGTGGGTGGTAGGTGCAGGGGTGACAAGGATAAAGTGTGTCAGGGGCCGGGGGTGGCAGCTGTGTGGGATTGGCCCCAAGAATACCTCTGGTCACATTTTGCATCTGTCTTTCATGTTTTGAATCTTTGGAACAAACAAGCAAACAACCCAGGAAGCCTGAAAACGCAGCTCGGTTGGTAGAGTTCTTGCCTAGCATGCACGAGGCCCTGGTGTCTGTTCCCCATTGTCACATAAGTAGGCGGTGTGTGCCTGTCATCTTTGATAGATGGAGGCAGAAGGAGCTGAAGTACGAGACCTTTGAAGACTACACAATTTGAATCCAGACTGGGCCTCATGAGATTGTTCCTAAAAATGACCAAACCAAACAACAAACAAACAGACAGACAGGAAATAGGCTTAACTAGAACTTGGCTGCCTGTGGTCTGTGTTGGTGAATATCCTCCCGTGCAGGGTGAGGATGAAATCCTCTAGAAACTTCGTTACCACAAAGCATTTTGAACACTTAAACAGTTTAGGAGGTATTTTCCTTTCATCTCCAGCTCTTATTTCCCTGAGTGTGCATGAACTTATCTTTATTGCATATGTTCGATACAAGTCTCTAGGTTATTTGTGGTTCCCGTCCCAACAGCCTCTCTTAAAACAAATGCAACCCTTATAGATAGAACACAATAAGATAAACACATTTGTATCGATCTCAGAGTAGTTCTTAATAGCAGTTTCCCAAACTTGCTGATTGATAAGTCTACCATGGGGAACTATATCCCTATGAAAACAAAGGAAGTCCAGAACTTCCAAATATCTAGTTACTGAATCACCTCCAACGTTACCCGAGTATAGTTTTGCTTAAAGGACATGTACTGTATAAGTTTGAAATAACTTTTAAATACAATTGTCAAATGTTCAAACCCACAAATGTTTATGCACAGATGATTCTGGACATTAATTTATTTAAAGATAATTTAAAGAGAACAGCCCAGTGGTGATGGCTTATGACTTTAATCCCAGCATGCGGGAGGCAGAGGTCGGCCGGTCTCTGAGTTCAAGGACAGCCTGGTCTGCAAGTTCTAGGACAGCCAGGGATACATAGAAAAGTCCTGTCCAGAAAACCAGACTGACTGACTGACTGACTGACTGACTGACTGACTGAATGACCAAATGAATGCGTGAATGAATGAATAAATAAATAAATAAATAAATAAATAAATAAATAAATAGAGTATAGTATTTATTATATGGCTGTGTTCTGACAGCTGTAACAAAATTCATGAGGCAATTAACTTAAAAAGAATAGGTTTAGCTGGGCAGTGCTGGTGCATACCTTTAATCCCAGCACTTGGAAGGCAGAGGCAAGCAGATCTCTGCGAGTTTGAGCCCAGCCTGGTCTACAAAAGTGAGTCAAGGACAGCCAAAGCTACAGAAAAACCCTGTCTCGGAAAACTAAAAAAAGAAAGAAAGAAAAGAAAATATTTTTCTTGTGTTTTTGGTTCTGGAGGCTCAAGACCAAATGACACTGTTATTTTGTCCTCTGGCACATCAGAGCGGGAACATAGAGTAAGCCACTTGTCCTATGATACAAAAAGCAAAGATGAGACTGGGGTCTCACAGTATTCTTCAAGGACACTCCTGTGGTCTGAAGACTGCCATTAGGCATTAGGAAGCAAGCTCTTAAGCACAGGACAGGGTGGGCAGTTAGCGTCCAGACAATAGCACTGTCAGGTGTTCTTGGCTTATGTTTTAGCTGTTCCTGGAACATGTAATTTGCCATTGAGAATGAGTCATCAAATTCAAATGTAGACAGCCTTTAGAAGAGGGGATAGATTGAACTGTTACACCCATATGTCTTCTGGATCACCTCATTTTGTGAATCTTCTTTCCTTTTAGGACCCTTTCTCTGGACCCCAGCCAGAAATGCTCGTGTTTCCCAAGTCTCACCAGGGTCCCAGAAGACAGAAACGAGACTGGGTCATCCCTCCCATCAGTTGCCCAGAGAATGAAAAGGGCCCGTTCCCTAAAGATCTGGTTCAGGTGGGGAAGGAAGGTGGTAGAGAGGGGCTGAGAGAGAAGAAGATGAAAAGACTCAATGTCAAGATCTTTCCTTGCCAATTCTCTTTTGTTTCTGTTTTGTGTTCAGATAAAATCCAACAGGGACAAAGAAACGAAGGTTTTCTACAGCATCACAGGCCAAGGAGCGGACAGACCCCCTGTGGGTGTGTTTATCATTGAGAGAGAAACAGGCTGGCTGAAAGTGACACAGCCTCTGGATAGAGAAGATATTCCCAAGTACATCGTGAGTTTCTTAGATACTTGTTGACAATTGGGTAACAATTGTCAAATTTGAGGCCGACCTGTGTTTTATGCCCAGGTCAGATGCCTTGGACATATAAGTAGCTTAAGTTACCTCTGGATGTGTTGATAAAGTGAAGACAAGAGAATGATTTGGGATGGTTAGTTCTTGTTGCTGCTGTTCCTTACAGGACAAAAGTGGGGATTCTTTACATCCTACATGAGCACGGATAGAAGTGGTCAGAGTAGGCCTGGAGAGATGGCTCAGTGGTTTAGAGCACTTGTTGCACTTGTGGGGAATCTGGAGTTCAGTAACCAGCCTCACATCAGGTAACTCACCACCACCTGAAACTCCAGCTCCAGAGGCTCTGATAATCTTCTGACCTCCATGGATAACTGCATGAAAGTACGTGTGAATTCACACACACACACACACAGACACATACATACACAGATATGCATAAATTAAAAGATGCCAGCTTGGCTGGAGAGATGGCTTAGTGGTTAAGAGCACTGATTCTCTTGTAGAGGACCTGGGTTTGGGTCCCCACACCTATGTGACAGCCTGTAACCATCTGTAACTCCAGTTCCAGGGGATCCGGTGCCTCTATGGGTTCCGTGTTCACATGTGTTACACATACATACCTGCAGGCCAAACACTATACATGTTAAACAAAAGAGGGGGATTGTTGGAGAGATGGCTTCTCTTCCAGAGGACCCTGGTTCAGTTCGCAGCGCTCACATGGCCGCTCACAACTGTCTGTAACTCCAGTTCCAAGTGATCTGACACCCTCACACAGGCATAAATGCAGACAAAACAGCAGTGCATGTAAAATGAAAGCAGTAAATCTCTTTTTAGAAGGTGTCAACTTGTTCTTGAGGCTGGCGACAAGTTTATTGCCTAGACAAAATGTATTCAGATGATGATGACAGAGAGCAAATGCTACTTCTGGGACCTGGTTCCAATGTGATCTGAGGGCAGAGGGAGCTAAGCTGTAGATGCTGGATGTAGAAAAAGCCCGAAGGAACATTAGACTGACGGCTGGAGAAAAATTACCCCGGCTGATGTGAGACTGTGTGTACACTGCTGAACAGCTCAACCAGTGCTCTCAACACTGAGCTATCTCTCCAGCCAGGCTGACATCTCATGTGTATCTGTGTATGTACGCACCTGTGTGTGTGTGATCATACATGCTTTCGTGCAGTTATCCAAGAGCCTCTGGAGTTAGAGTTTCAGGTGGCTGTGAGTTACCTGATGTGAGGCTAGGAACTGAAGTCCAGATTCTCTACAAGCATACGTAGTACAGACTCATACAATGGGTGGTGTGCTCGCTAGCCTTGCGACTTAATTCTCTGTGAGTTCATTAAGCAGCAGCACACGGTGCGGAAAATTCTCACATGGAGGGACACTCTAGCCAGACTCCCTCTCCTGGCTCTTCTTCCCGGTCAGGGTCTAAGCAGCCCTCACTTGGCTTTCTTGCAGCTCTATTCTCATGCTGTGTCATCAAATGGGCAAGCAGTGGAGGATCCCATGGAGATTGTGATCACAGTGACAGATCAGAATGACAACAGGCCGGAGTTCATCCAGGAGGTCTTTGAGGGATCTGTTGCCGAAGGTGCTGTTCCAGGTAAATCAGTCTCAAGGAACTGAGTATCCAGAAAGGCACTTGGGTTCTTTGGACCTTGAAGCATGGCATTAGAACTTGGGGTCAGGTCACTGAAGTTCAGGCATGTGCTTTGGAAGCCACTGTGAGGGATGAGGTGGAGGCGTGGGGGAGCAGATACAGCATTCTGCCTGTAGAAACATGGAGAAATAGAAACAATAAAAAGAACAATTTCCCTAGGGCGGGGCGGGGCGTGCATGCAACTCTAGTTCCAGGGGACGGATGCACCCTTCTGGCCTTTATGGACACCTGCATGTGTTGTTGTTAATAATAATGAAAACCACAGTAATGACAATAATTATTAAAAATAAAAATATTAAAAGAAATAAAATAAGAACTAGTAGAAGGAAAAGAGAAGGACTTTAGGGATACTTTAATTTATTCCCAACACTGTCTTTCTTCCTCACACCACACCTGAATTATAGACTTTGAGTTCCCTGAACACAGCTTTGGTGTGAACAGGTTTGGTGCTCCCTTCCCTGGCAGTTTGATGAGAATTTTAGAAATAAAAACTGTGATAAAGTGTGGTTATCTCCTAGACTAGGTTTGTCCTGAGTAGTCATGAGCAGATCCCAATGTAGCGATTACAACCTGTTTAAATCTTCTCTCCTTCAACACTTCCAGGAACCTCTGTGATGCAGGTCTCAGCCACTGACGCGGATGACGACGTGAACACCTACAATGCTGCCATCGCCTACACCATCCTCAGCCAAGATCCGGAGCTGCCTCACAAAAACATGTTCACCGTCAACAGGGACACAGGGGTCATCAGTGTGCTCACCTCTGGGCTGGACCGAGAGGTAGGGCAGGGCTCAGGAGGATGGCAGTTGAAGGCAAATGCACACTAAATCCCACAGACAGTGCGGCCCTCTCATAGTCAGTCAGTGTGAGTGGCTCAGCTCGGCATCTCAATACCTGCCCGGAAGCTCTGTGTCTGGAGGTGGGCGGCCTGGACAGTTAAGCAGGTGGTCAGATACTTTCGTACCTGTATGCAGTGGGCTGCACTGGGCTTGGGGTGCTCTGGAGCAGGCTCTGATGCCATGTGTTTTATGCCTGCAGAGTTACCCTACGTATACTCTGGTGGTTCAAGCTGCTGACCTTCAAGGTGAAGGCTTGAGCACAACAGCAAAAGCTGTGATCACCGTCCTGGATATTAACGACAACGCTCCCATCTTCAACCCAACCACGGTAATTCTGCGGCTTCTTAGTTCCGTGAAAGGTTCTTCATTCATTGTTTGCAAGCCAAGTTTTGCTTCTGTGCATGGGTGAGCCTTTGAAAGCCCTTTCCCGGGTTAGTGAATGTGAACTGCAAGTTTAGAAAACCAACATCCTGGAGTAGCTACTGCCTTTGAGATCTTTCTTTCTTTCATCCTCGGCCTGGGGTCCCTTGGCACAGGGCTGTGTATTGCCAAAGCCCCTGAAGAATTCATGTCCTTAATTCTGCCTCTTTATAGCATTTGTGGATCTCACTTATTCATCACATTTTCTGAGTTTACCTTCCACCCTGTTTTACACACTGGAGATGTGTCAACACAAAGCTGACAAGTTTTCTATTCTTGTGGAATTTACCGTTTATAGGAATTATTATTTGGGGGGGATGGATGGTTTGAGCCAGATCTTATTATGTGACCCAGCCTGGCCTCCAACTCAATAATATATATTCTAAATGCTGGTTTACAGCTGTAAGATGCCATGCCCAGCTTTGTAAGAATTACTGAGACACACACACACACACACACACACACACACACACACACACACTTTCAATTAAATTAAAATTGTATTGCCCAGGTTGGCAGGCAGATATGTAATGCCATGCTCAGCTTTTTAGTTTTGGAAGAGAATGTTGTACTTTACTGAGTTAGTTAGAAGTTGATTTAGTGGTTAGTTAGCAGAGGCCTGAGTAGTGTAGATTCAACAAAATAGGATTGACCTGATTTATTTTCCTCTTAGGTCACGAAAGGCCCAGGGATAATTGCTCCTTCATCATTTATCTTTTTCACTGGTTGCTAATAGAAATTAGAGAGTAGATAGGGGTTGGGGCAAATAGCACGCGTGTCTTAGGATCACAGTCAGCAGACAATGGGGCCAGCAATCATTCTTGTAGCCAGGGCCTTGGCAAACTACTTCAGGTGTTTATGAAGGCCTACTCCTAGGACAGTTACCTCCAATCTTGGAGACTCATACACTTCTCTTGACCTTACTTGTCCTACCTGTGTTCTCCAGGCTTGGGTCCTGGCTCCATGCTCACTATCATCTTGTCACTAATGACCCGGTTTGTCCTTTGCTCTGCAGTATGTGGGTCAAGTGCCCGAGAATGATGCCAATGCCTATATCACCACACTCAAAGTGACTGACAACGATGCCCCCCACACTCCAGCATGGGACGCCGTGTACACCATAGTCAATGACCCTGAACAACAGTTTGTTATCACCACAGACCCCACGACCAACGATGGCATTCTGAAAACAGCCAAGGTTTGTATGGTGCTTGGTGAATGATGTGTCAGTAGCTGGACCTCCTTTATCCCATAGGGACAGGGATAGGGGAGAAAGGTAAGGAGTCTGAGGGTGGTACTAACAGAGCTTAGAGAAGCTCTCTTGGCTGTCTTGTTAGGCAAGTATGCCCCCCCTGATTTATTTATGTATATAATGTTCTATCTGCACCAGATTTCATGGTAGATGGTTATGAGCCACCATGTGGTTGCAGGGAATTGAACTCAGGCCCTCTGGAAGAGCAGCCAGTGTTCTTAACCTCTGAGCCATCTTTCCAGCCCCAAGGGTGGCTCTTTTGAAAAATGTCCTAAAGCCTGGGGCTAGGCAGCAGCTCTCAACCTTGGGTCCTGACCCCTTTTGGGGGGACCTTAGACCCTTGGAAAACACAGATATTTACATTGTGATTCATAACAGTAGCAAATTTACAATTATGAAGTAACAACAAAAGTAATTTTCACCACCACACGAGGAACTGTATTAAAGGGTCACAGCCTTAGGAAGGGTGAGAACCACTGGACTAGAAAAACAATGGCTCAGTGGTTAAGAGCACTTGTTGGTCAGCAAAGGACCTGGGTTTAGTACCCAGCATCTACATGGCAGCGTCTACATTTACCCACAATTGCTGGTAAATCTTTGGAAAATGCCCAAAAACATGTCTAAACTGAAAGTGGGGATGACTTACTAGTTGAATTTAGCAAAAGTTAATAGGTGCCAAGAGAGTCTTTAGAGCATTAATGTCCTCTTCAGCAAATGAGCAACCATGTTTGAGAAGTACTGTCAATCATAATGGTAGCTGAGCAGCTGGGGTTGGCACAAGCCTTACTCCCAGCACTTAGGAGGCAGAGCCAGGCAGATTGAGGCCAGCCTGGTCTACGGATCCAGTTCCAGGATCCCCAGGGCTGCACAGAGAAACCCTGTCTTGAAAAACAAAACAAAAAGAACAACAAAAAGTTGTAGCTGAAATTAAATTCTTTTGACTAAACATTTTTTTTAAGTAATTTATTATTATTTTATGCACATTGGTGTTTTACATGCATGTATGTCTATGTGAGGGTGTCAGAAGCACTGGAACTGGAGTTACAGACAGGTGTGAGCTGCCAAGTGGGTGCTGGGAATTGAACTTGGGTCCTGGAAGAGTAGTGAGTGCTCTTAACCACTGAGCCATCTTCCAGCTTCCCTAAGCATTTTATTTGTTCTATGGCAATGGTAATTGACTTCAGGGCCTTGAGCATGCTGGACAAATGAGTCACCACTGAGTCATACACCCAATCCCTGGTATTTTAACTTTTTTTTCCTCCTGTTCTCTAGGGCTTGGACTTTGAAGCCAAGCAGCAGTACATTCTACATGTGACAGTGGTGAACGTGGACCCCTTTGAGGGATCTCTTGCCCCTTCCACGGCCACGGTCACTGTGGATGTGATAGATATAAATGAAGCCCCCATCTTTGTGCCTCCTGAGAAGGTAGTGGAAGTGCCTGAGGACTTTGGTGTGGGTCTGGAAATCACATCTTATACCGCCCGAGAGCCCGACACGTTCATGGAGCAGAAGATTACGTAAGTAGGAGGATTTTCAATGGCGAGTATTGAATGGGAATTGGTATGTATTTATACTTTGTTTTGTTTTTTTTTGCTTTTTTTGTTTTGTTTTGAGACAGGGTCTCTCTATGTAGTCCTCACTGTCCTGGAACTTGCCTTGTAGACCAAGCTTGGCCTGGAACTCAGAGATCCTTCTGCCTCTACCTCCTTAGTACTGGCACTAAAGGCATGTTCCACCATGCCCAACTGCTTTATTGTTTTTTTTTAAACATATAATTTATGTAACTATAAATGCAATCATTTGTCTTGTAATAATACATTCTGAGGTAATGTGTCCATGACAAGTTTGTGGGAACTTTGCATAGGTTGTAAAGCAAAGTAGGATGGCTGCAGTTTCACTGAGGAATTGCCCTTATGTGGGCGGCCAATGGGGGTCAGTTCTTCTGCCATGTAGATCCAAGGCTTTGCAGTAAGCACCTTTCCCCACTGAGCTGCACCCCACACCCCATCCCTAACCCACCACATTTTTTACTAGAGGACCAGAGCTTAGTTCTCAACACTGGAGGCTCACAACATCTGTAACTCCAGTTCCCCGGGAGCTGATGCCTCTTCTGACCCCTTGCACCATGTGACACACACACGTATATCCAGGCACACACACATACGTAAATAATAGAAACATATATCTTGAGAGCAGTAATTATGTGACAAGTGACGAGGACCCGTGACCTTCAGTCCCATCCTGCTTGCTGATCCCACTCTAAGGTGAGCTTGTGTCCTCAGGTATCGGATTTGGAGGGACACTGCCAACTGGCTGGAGATTAACCCAGAGACTGGTGTCATTTCCACTCGGGCTGAGATGGACAGAGAAGACACGGAGCATGTGAAGAACAGCACGTACACAGCTCTCATCATTGCCACCGACGATGGTATGGAATTTAGTGGCCCCATCTGCATTGTGGCCTGGGCCCCCTCACTCTCCGGCTTGCTTCCCCCCTTGGCCTTGGCCTTTCTTTTTTGGAGTCACGATTTCACTCCTTTTCCTTTATCCGTAAAAGAATAGTTGGTAACACGATTCCAAAATTTAAATCAAGTAGAGTTTTTCTTTGTTCTTGTCCATCTCTGTACTTGAAACTCACTCCTTCTTATGGGAACTTGGGTTTGTATCCCAGATCTGTGGCTGTGAACTTATTATCATTTTAACCTTCAATTTTTTTTCTTTTCCTTCCTTCGTTTCTAAGATTTATTATGTGTACAGTGTTCTGCCTGCATGTACACCTGCACACCAGAAGAGGGCACCAGATCTCATTATAGATGGTTGTGAACCACCATGTGGTTGCTGGGAATTGAACTCATGACCTGTGGAAGGGCAGCCAGTGCTCTTTACCACTGAGCCATCCCTCCAGCCCCTTATTTTAAATTTTATATGTATGAGTATTTTGCTTGCATCTATATCTGTTTACTACATTTGTTCTTGCTGTTCATAGAAGTCAGAAGATCCCTTGGAACTGGAGTCACAGATAGTTATGGGCTACTATGTGGGTGCTGAAAACTGAACCCAGGTCTTCTGTAAGACTAACAAGCACTTTATTTATTCATTCATTCATTCATTAATTTATTTATTTTCTGCTATGCAGCCCATGCTAGCTTGGACCACCTTTTTTTTTTTTTTTTTTTTTTTTTTTTTTTGTGTGAGGGAGTCTGGTCCACTGGAACAGAGTTACAGACGGTTGTGAGCTGCCATGTGGGTGCTGGGAATTGAACCTGGGTCCTCTGGAAGTGCAACCAATGCTCTTAACTACTGAGCCATCTCACCAGCCCCCTAACAAGCATTCTTATTCACTGAGCCATCTCTTCAGCAAGTGGGAATTGACCACTTTTTTTTTGAGACATGGTTTCACTATATGAACACACCATGTATCCCAGAAGGCCTCAAATTTGAGGTAACCCTTCCTTGCCACATCCTGTGAGGTTCTAAGATTCCAAATGAGTGCTACCACACTTGGCTTTTTCTTGTTAAAAGATCTGCTGGAGCCAGATTTCTATAGGAGGCTGAGGGAGGAGGATTATAATTCCAAAGGCTACATAGTGACGCTTTGTCTCAAAAGCAATGAACCCTAAAACTTAAATGGATGCGTAGTGTTACACTGGCAAAGAAGAAAGCTGCCTCTGATATGAAAAATATTCCAAGACATTGTACACAAGCTGTGCCATAACCTTGTCAGAAAGCAGGGACACAGGGTCCCTGACAAGCTAGGTCAAAACCCGACCTTTCAGAAGGTGATAATATCGCTTAACTGTGACAGCCTTTCTGTTTTCTCTTAGGTTCACCGATTGCCACCGGCACAGGGACTCTTGTCCTGATCCTGTCTGACGTCAATGACAACGCTCCCATCCCAGAACCTCGAAGCATGCAGTTCTGCCAGAGGAACCCACAGCCCCATGTCATCAACATCATCGACCCAGACCTTCCCCCCAACACGTCCCCTTTCACTGCTGAACTCACCCACGGGGCCAGTGTCAACTGGACCATCGAGTACAACGACCCAGGTGTGAAGTCTAGCTCCGTGTTCAAAGAGGCTCTGCCTGTCCCGCTTCTGCCTCCCACTTCAGGATTTCCCTTCCGGCTCCAGGCGGACCCTCCCTCCCCTTGATATTTGGCCCTAGGTCCCTCTACATTTCACGCATGCGCCTTTCCCTCTAAGACATACTGCACGGTAATGAGAACCCCGAGCGGTTCCTTCACCTGGCACTGGGTGTAGGCTGTGTCCTCTTCCCTACGAGCATTTCCATCTAGGGAGCTTTCTGTTCTTTCCCTTCCCCCACTCTCATCATTTCTCTGTTTCCCGTGCCCCAGGACAAGAGTCTCTCATTCTGAAGCCAAAAAAGCCCTTGGGGTTTGGCGAGTACAAGATCAATCTCAAGCTCATGGATAACCAGAACAAGGACCAGGTGACCACGCTGGACGTCCTCGTGTGCGACTGCGAAGGGGCCGTCCACAACTGCATGAAGTCGGGATACGTGGAGGCAGGGTTGCAAGTGCCCGCCATCCTGGGGATTCTCGGCGGGATCCTGGCTCTGCTGAGTAAGTGCCGCTGGCAGGGGCAGCCTCGAGAACTGAGAAGGGCCATTTCGAGGAAGAGCTTGTTGTTAGGGTACAGAATGAGCTGGTGCTGAGGCAGAGAGGAGCCCGGGATCCTTCTGTTCTGTTTCTTTCTGTGCCTCCTACGGTTGTGTGTGTGTGCATGTCACCTGTGCCCTCAGTCAAGTGGGAACTCAGACCCAGGATGCCTGGTGAGGATCCCCAGAGGCTTCATGCTGATCCAGTCCCCAAGTGATGCTGAGCTTGCAGGCCCACGTGTATGGGAGCAAGGTCGTGGCATGCCATCCTCATTAGCACGGTGCAGGTTGGCTGCTACCGTCATCTCCCCATTCCACCTTGGAGGGCAGATGAGAGAGGGAGTTGAAGACCACCTAACTGCAAGCTGTTGACATCACTACCGCTCACGTCCCATGGGCTCAAATGAGCCCAAAAAATGCGTGCGAGGCAGAGAGAGTGGACGGTGGGGTGAGCAATGAGTATGGCCGAAAAGATGAAGGAGAGTAAAGATGATGGAGGGAATCTGGCCATTTCTCTCCATCAAAGCTTTTTATTTCTTTAGGTTTGTTTTATTAGACTTGGCTAAAGTTGGGAAGATTCTCATATCAGACATCTAAAGCAGAAGTGGTGCCAGGAACCAGATATCCAACTTGTTTATTATTTTGTTGTGTTTTTTGAGAAAGAGTCTCCTCTATAGTCCAGGCTGGCCTGGAACTTATTATGTAGCCCAGGCTGGACCTAAGGTAGTCCTCCTTCAAGTGGCTAGGCATCTGCCAGCTGCCTGCCGTTGCCACCCTTCGGTCTTCCTTGCCTGCGGCTCATCCCTCTTTCCCATGCTTTCTTCCCTGTCTCCAGTTCTGGTCCTGCTGCTCCTACTGTTTCTACGGAGGAGAACCGTGGTCAAAGAGCCCCTGCTGCCCCCAGATGATGACACCCGGGACAACGTGTATTACTACGACGAAGAAGGGGGTGGAGAAGAGGACCAGGTGAGCTTTAAAGCTGTAGAACTTGAACTCTGATTGCGGGGTGTCAGATAAGCTATTTGAGTGAGTCACCCCCACTGTACTGCTGATGGAGCACAGAACCCTATGACTCAGTGGTACATAAGAAGTCAGGTGTCTTCCCCAGACACTTTTGTGTTCTCTGCAGCAGTTTTTGATGGCATCGAGGCTCAGACCATCTGTGCATCAGTGAGGATTCAGCTAATCAGGCAGAGTTTTGCTGAAAGGCCCTTAGCTGCAGCCTGTGTCTAGGTCTGTTGTGAGGTAGCCTCATGTGGATTGCAGGAGGCAGCACCCTTACTGTCTTGTTGCCTGAAGCCCCCTCATGTGACAAAGCCCATTATTGACAGACAGGAGACTACTTACGTCAGCTGTGGTGGGGAGGAGGGGAGTGAGCATTTGCCAAGCTATAACCCAATAGTTGTGTCCTATGAAAGGAGTAAGACACAATAGTTTAGGATCATAGGACCCCCCGAGGGCTCTCGTTTCTTTTGGTTTGAATTAGGATACTCTCAGTTTGGAAACTGTCATTTCCTATGTGTTTGGGCACATGCTCATGAACACCAGGCAGGGTAGTTCTGGCACAGTCTGTGATGACATGAAACAAACCCAGCCCTGTGTACGCAGCTGCTGCTTCTTTCACTTGTTGCCATGCTTCTGCTCTTCTCTCTAGGACTTTGATTTGAGCCAGCTGCACAGGGGCCTGGATGCCCGACCTGAAGTAACTCGAAATGATGTGGCACCCACCCTCCTGAGCATGCCCCAGTATCGCCCTCGTCCTGCCAATCCGGATGAAATCGGGAACTTCATTGATGAAGTAAGTAGGCAAAGCTGTGAGTGCAGGCACAGTGCGTTTCTGAACTTACAACTGAGGAGAAAAACATTCCAAAGGAGGAGAACCTTCAGATTGTTGCCTTATGGGGTGGGGTCTGCCTGTCTGGATCCCCAAGACACAAGCAAGATCTACTTGGAGAGATTGAGCAGATCTAGAAACAGTTCCAAAGTAAATTTAGTTTGGCTTCATGAATGAGTTCCCTGCATTCACTATAGCTCTTTGGGATAGTATCCTTGGGCAGCTAAGGCAGCTCAAGAGGTAGGTAAAAAGCAGCTTCTGAGCAACCAACATAAATGCTGGGTGGGTGTGCTGGCCTCCTATTTTTCAGTGTTCAGATTAGACTGTCCTGAATGAGCAACCTCTAGCTAGGTTCAGTGGAAAAACCCTGTCTCAGTAAATAGTGGGGAAGAGACTTTGAAGACTTGTGCTGCTGATATCAACCGTGGGCTTTCACATATACATGTGCACACACATGTAAACACAAATACACGATGTGCATGGCACATACAAAGTGTATCCCAGTTTACCCAAAGGCCCATATAAATAGCATCCATCATGTAACATACCCATATATTATTGTATGTGTCAGAAATATGTGTCAACTCTAATGGAAAAGCTTAAGCAGACAGTAGGAGATGTGGTTTGTTCTGATGGAAGACAAGGCTCAGCGGTCTAGTCTGTTGTAGGTAAAACATATAATTCTTCTACCTGCCTGCTCCATTATCTTGGAGTCTTATGGCCTTGAACTTATGATCCTCCTGAGTTCTGGGCTCAAAGGTGAGCGCCACCACTGCCTGGGGTCAGTTATATTTCTATTACTGTGCTCAGACACCACGAACAAGGCAACTTACAGAAGAAAGTCTGTATTCGGTTCTGATTCGGTTCTCCACAAGTTTAGAGTCCATGACTGTCATGGCAGCAGGAAGATATCTATGGCTGGGGCTGAGAGCTCATGTTTTGATCCATAAGCAGGAGGCAGAGAGAAACAGGCAGAGAGACAGAGAGCAAGCTAACTGGAAATGACTGGTCCTTTAAAACCTCAAGCCTAGGCTGGACATTGGTGGTCCACGCCTTTAATCCCAGCACTCAGAGGCAGGTGGATCTCAGAGTTCTAGGCCAGACTGCTCTGAGTAATTTCCAGGACAGCCAGAGAAACCTTGTCTCAGGGTGGAGGGGCGGCTTAAGCCTGTCCTCTGTAACACACCTCCTAATCCTTCCAGGTAGTTCTAATGGGGACCAAGTATTCAAGCAGTATGTAAATGTGGGTGCTTTGTACTCTCTATGTGAACCTGGAGCTAGAGAGATAGATGGCTCAGAGGTTAAGAGCACAGGCTACTTTCCCATAAGTCCTGAGTTCGATTCCCAGCAACTACATGGTGGCTCACAACCATCTATAATAAGATTTGGAGCCCTCTTCTGGCATGTAGACACACATGCAGGCAAAAACTTCTAATAAATTTCTGATCCCCTGACTTCACCCCTCAGAATTAACATTTAAAAATAATAGTTGGCATCCATCCTTTGAGGATTTTTTTGGGCTGAACTGTTATCTATATGTACTAGTATGATTGCTCTCACTCTTTTTAGCCTCTCTCTCTCCATCCTGACCGGTGGCATGAAATCCTTACTGTAGTTTCTGGGGACCTCATCCTGACAGGCAGTTGTCTGTCTCCCTGACATGTAACAACTTAAAATGATTTAGGAAAAGCGTCCGTGGCTTGTTCTTCTGTGCTGATGTGTATGCCTGTAACTACTCCCTGGTTGCCTTTTCGTGTTTTGGGTGTTGCTTCCCTCAAATGCATAGTAATAAACACGGCACCCTTCCCTTTAGAACCTGAAGGCAGCCGACAGTGACCCTACGGCGCCCCCTTACGACTCTCTGTTGGTGTTTGACTATGAGGGGAGCGGTTCCGAAGCTGCTAGCCTTAGCTCCCTGAACTCCTCCGAGTCGGATCAGGACCAGGACTACGACTATCTGAACGAGTGGGGCAACCGCTTCAAGAAGCTGGCTGACATGTACGGCGGTGGAGAGGACGACTAGGGCTGGAAAGTGGCCTCCAGGCGGAGCCCGAGGAGATGCAGAAGAATGTTGCCAGTGGCCTTTCAGCTCCTTCCCTGGGTCTGTAGAAGAGACACTCATCTGAGATGCATGCGGTTTGCGGGCCCCCTCAACTTACCAGCCTTCTGGTGTTGGGAGGGGTTTCACTTATTCTTGATTTTTTTTTTAATACACCCCCCTATCCTCTACCCCTGCAGCCCTTTCATGGATAGCAATGAATCTGGGACTCTACAGTGAGCTGGAGCCCCAGTTCAAACTTTATTACTTTAAAATGACAGTTCGAGCATCAGAACTGTCGGCCCGCAGTGGCCGTTTTCCTTCATGTTTAAGAGGCAGGGGAGGGGATTTGCCCTACTTCTGTTTTACTGTGTAGAGACAGTGGTTTGTTTTTTTGTTTTTGAGCTACGGATCTAGGCAAGTGTCCTGCCCCAGACACACGGCCCCCAGTCCTTTGCCCGACACTATTTTTTAGTTATGTGCTTTCCCTCAATTATCATGTTTGTGTTCTGTATTCTAATAGCCATGTATGCTCCTGCATTCTGTTTTCCTGCCCAGGTGCTATTTCATGATGCAGAAATGACTGGGTGAGAGACAGGTATCTTGGTGTGAGCACAAAACTGAACTGGATAATGTGCGCTTCAAGAACCTTTCTTGGTTTTCCTTCCTCACCTCCAGAGTACTCACTTGAAATGGGCATTCCTTGTTTGGAGTCGCTGTTTTGTGGGTGAATGCCATAGTGGGATATGTTGCTTTGGCTTTCTACGCAATTCTGTGACCTGAACATTCAGGAAGGTTTTCAGGCACCACTTTTTTTTTTCTTATGTTTCTTTCATACCAACACACACACACACACACACACACACACACACACACACACACACACA